>NC_140969.1:77190208-77230208 GCF_056783735.1 Eptatretus burgeri | reverse complement strand
TGTGGAAATATGGTGGGGACAAATCACAGACACAGCGGGGGGGGGGGGCGAGACTGGAGAGGAAAGAAAGACCACCGACCTGCCTACAATGAGACAGTGAGAGGCTCAAAGACTCAGCCTCATCGCGGGAGATGCCAATGATCCGAAATGCCTTGGTTTCCACAGCGTGAAGTGGAGAAAGGTGAGAGGCAGGAGCACCAGCGCACAGGGGAAAGCAGAACTCCATCAGGCTGTGCATGAAAGCTTTGTATGTGGTCAGGAGCTCAGGTGGGCCAAGGAAGGACTTTGCACGACGGAGGATTCCCAGTTGGCGACTGGCTTTGGAGGCCAGGTTTGAAATGTGTCTTTCCCAGGAAAGATGATGGCAGATGGTGAGACCCAGAAACTTGAAAGAAAGGACATTTTTCAGAGGATTGTTGAGAAAGTGGATGGGGGGGAGGGGGGTTCTAAACGGTCCTTTCTGAGAGACATAGTATGAGTGTGAGATTTGTCAGGATTGAAAGACGTGTTCCACGTTTTGGACCAGTTTGTGATCTTACCCAAATCTGCAGTGAGCGAAGAATCTGCTGCTTGCCAGTCTGATGGATGACAGATGGTACGTCAGAGGGTGGAGTCATCAGCAAAGAGATAAAGAGGATTTTCCAGAGAGTCGGAGAGATAATTGATGAAAACCAGAAAAAGAACAAGGCCCAGAACCCTGCCTAGAGGAACTCCAGCCTGTACAGGAAGAGGTGAGGAAAGAACTCCATTTAGGGCCACACGTTGACTGTGACAGGAGAGGAAGTCTGCGAGCCATGAGTGGAGACAGCCTTGTATACCATCGGAAGAGGGTTTGGTGAGCAGGGCAGGGTGCCAGACCATGTCAAAAGCAAGCGATATGTCTGGGGACATGGCTCTGATTTCATGTCTGGCATTGAGGACCTCTATCCATTGTTGGGAGAGCAGAAGCAGTATATCCAGGGTAGAGTGACCTGGTCTGAAACCAAATTGATGTTTGGAAATCAGGCCATTGGAGAAAAGGAATGATTTAATGTCTGAAGCGATGAAGGATTCCATAACCTTGCTGATGATTATTAGGAGAAGGCTGATTGGTCTGTAGTTGCAGGGATCTGTTTTTGTACCTTTTTTGCAGCCCGGTAATGTTTGCTGATTTCCATTCAGATGTCAGATGACCTTGAGCAAATGACAAGGTGAATAGAACAGAGAGAGTGTGAGTAAGAGCAGAGGAGCAGGTTTTTAGGACACGTGGGCTGATGCCGTCTGGACCGGTTGCAGAATCTGAGTCTAGGTTTCACAGCAAGCTCTCCACCTTGTCACGAGACAAGGACACAGAGTCCAGGGACAGTTGAGTGTGACTGGGTCAGTAGGGTACAGAAAGCGATTGGTTTTGGACACAAGATTTTGATGCAAACACCAAGTTTAGGCATTCAGCCTTTTCACATGCGGTATCAGCAGTGTGGTCATTTGAGGTAAGGGAGGGGATGGAGAGGGAACATTCATCAGAAACAGATTTGATTAGAGGCTACCAGGATTTGGAGGAGGGAGAGAGGTTTGAGATTTCAGACTTGAGCTGAGAAAGATGTTGTTTTCTGGCTATGGAAAGGCCAGACTCGACAGTTGACATTGTTCCAGAGTGAAATGGTAATCTATTGTGAGATTATGGCACCTCCATCAGAATGATTATGGCGCAGAAGTCTATAAATTCATCATTGGTGACATCCAGAGGCTGATCAAGAAACTTAGAAGAATATCAGGGTGGGGGGTTGCAATATAATCACCATTCATGGGGTGGGTTTTGCAATATGGCATAGTTCCTCTCAAGCAAATGAATGATTTCACATCAGAGCTGAGGCATCACAATGTCACCGTGAACCCTAATACTGTTGTGGGGCCGGGTGTCGGTGGCAAGCGCGACCGCTAAATGGAGCAGTAGAGTCGGCTCCACCGAACACCCGGAATCTAGATCGTGCTTCTGCGCGGTTTCCTTGCACACCGCACACCGAACCTGCGCGGTTTTCCGTGCAGGACAGCACGAGCGCATCGTCCCGGGGGCTCGCTCCACGCGTTCCCTGAACGGAACACGCAGCGCACAGTACATGATGCCTCGCACAAGTGCTCGCACGGGGACCCCTGTTTGCCGAATTCAAACAACACTCACCACCATTTTAGCCATCGACGAGGCCTTGTTGAATCCCACGTGGAGCGTTTCCACGCCGGATTCCCACCTCGAAGACGCGCGCGCGAGGGCCGCTCGCTAAATGTGAAACGGGCCCCGTACACGATGTCCCGTAAAACCAGCGCGGTTCCCGAAATACTTACTAGCGGCCCATTTGGCTCGCTATACCCGTCTCCCGTCTGGGTCGGTTCATGTTTCAATTCCTCGCATGCACTCATGCACGCCATGACACTCGTACTGATCACACACTCCGGGACAATCACATCGGGGATTCGTGTCAACTCAAGAAATCCCAGGGTTTCCATACCCCCCAAGCTCCGTGTGTACCCGTTCACATCACTCACCCGCTCAACCTCGTTCGGCCCGACTGGACCTACCTGGTCGCAGTCCACTTCGAGGGAGCTTACCATCTCCCTCTGTTCCTGAAGGAGGTTATCCTGATGCTCGCACCGGGTCCCGATACATTCTACCAGCTCAACCCCATTGTCCCTCACTGACTATATGTGTGTGCACGTCTTTCATTTCATTTAATTCATTCCCCTCTTTTTCTTCTATCTCCGTCACCTCATTTATTATTTCACTTTTTCCTGGCTCTTCGTCTGTGTTAATTTCTCCGTCTCCGTCACCTCTTTTGGTTCTTCCGTCGTCCCCTCGTGTCTCACCCTCCACGTTTCGGTCTCCCCCATTATTGTGGTGGCATCGCTCATCGTCCTGACCTCACCCCTCTTCATCGTGGATCGACAAACATCCACACTTCCCCTCGACTCGGTCGTTTCCCCACGTGCAGGTGCCATTATGCCTTTTATGCTCGCCTGCAGGCTCAACCTCATGCTCCGCATCTCCCCTCGCTGTGTTTGCATATCACCCCTCAGTGCCTGCATATCACACGCGCGTTCGCGTCCATTTTGTTATGCAAATTCTGCGTATTCTCATCCATTTTGCGCTCCACCGATTGAGCATTCGCATTCATTTCCTTCATTGCTGCCAGCATTGCCATCAACTGGCCCATGTCAAATGAACTCGGCCGAGCCGATTCATCATGATGGTCTGCGGAACCAGCAGATATCGGGGGGGTAACTTTGACGGAGGGGGGGGTTGTTATACGCCGCCCCTGTGCCCATTACTACCCCTATGTTTGGTTGCAGGGGCACGTCTTCTTGCATGGGGGTGTCCTGGACCATGGATTCCACTACACTTATCTCTAAACCCACCTGCTTCAGCTCATATTGGTTTGCCATGTTGCGTGTTGAGAATAAAATTTAATATCGCTCGCAATTTGGAGGGAACGGGGGGGGGGGGGGGGTTGCTCCGCACCCCTGGTCCGAATCCCGTGAATTTCTCTATGGAGGCGGAGGGGTTCGAATCCCACTCCTGACATGAATTTATTGTGGGGCCGGGTGTTGGCGGCGAGCATGACCGCTACGTGGAGCAGTAGAATCGGCTCCACCGAACACCCAGAATCTAGATCGTGCTTCTCGGAGAACTCCGAAAGGCACGGGGCCTTTACAGGACCGTGAATAGCCAATAATTTGACCGCATGGGATAGGGTTAATTGCCAAACTTAAATACACCTAAAAACCCACGCGGCAAAGCTACCGGGGAATTCACACCCTCGACGGAGCACGAGTGGAATGAGCCGTTACCGTACTCGAACCATACATAACCCGAGCGGATGGTTATGAAGACCCGTCGGTCCAAATACACAATTTACCGTTTCCCAATTTCCCAACACGCACCATGCTAAACCAATGAAAGAAGCACAGAAACGAGCTGGTACATTCAACAATAGGGGTATTTATTTTACAATAATAGGGGAGGGGAAGCACACAAAGAGCAGAGTTATCATGACTATAAGAAATGCAATGTACAACGAGCAAAGAAAGCACTTACACAGTTGTTACTTATAGACGGTGCCCAAGGACGCACATACACAAATGCCCAGAAAGAGATGGACCTCGTCAGATCGGAGGGAAGACAGGCTGAGGGAAGAGAAGCTAGCTTGGACCTGTCCACCTCGTGTGGTTCTCGACGATCTTGGGGTAACGGGACTCGAACCCGCAACACGAGGTCGCTCCAAGCACCAGGTACGGAGGGTAGCATTCGGTGTTGGCACGTTCCTCCAGCGACACGAGATGATCTCCCGAGTTGAGATGGTCGACCGCCCGCAGCAATGCACCAGACGAGATGCCTCGGATCCACGTGATGCAGTTGGCCGCAGACACGGACAGTGACGCGCACTCAAGCAGACTCGACACAAACATTCGTTCCTTCCTCTTTGTCGCTTTTCTTTTTGGAACCGTCCGCTCCCGTGTCCTGCTCCCATTGGGTGGAAGGTGTGTCGCGGCTCCGCCTTCGTGCCAAGGACCACCCTGACTCTGGTCTGCTTGTCACCCATTGGGCGGAAAACGACGCACACCCTTATTTGGCACGCAGCTGAAGCGAAACGCCTTGTGACCATATACGGTGTGAAATCCACACCGAAACAAACACCGCCTGGGGCATGGAATTCCAGACACACCCGCATGCCAGCGAGCGTGCGAAGAGCGCTGACAATGCCGTGAGCAGAGGGTTGTCATTGTCGCTGTTGATGTAAAATGTAAAAATCATATCTATACAATAACCCACAGTGCACGTACAAAATTCCTGTTCGACACAGGGGATGGATTCTAACTAGAAACACACACTTACCGATATAACTGAGCTATAAGGACTTTGGCTATTGTGTGCAGTAAGCTTCCAAATTCGTAACAATACATCCGTTCTGAGGGAAATTTTTATCCAGTAATAAAATTGTTTAAGTAATCTCGATTCATCAGCATAAATGGTTAAACTACTTAAGTATGATCAATTTATCTCAAACCAAACCTAAGAAGTAAAAATGACAAATGGCAGGAATGCTTTTCAGATTTATTTTTCTTCCAGTGTACTAACATAGGAAGTTACCAGAAGTCCGTCACCACAACGACTGATTTATAAGGTGAGATGGAGACCAAGTTTTTTATTTCCTCAGAAAGCAAAGGAAAGCAGTAATGTAAACAAAGCTTCCAGTTAAGACTCGATTAGGGATAAGAAGATTTTATTGGCATTAAATAATACAAAGGTCCAAACAGTTTTATCCCTTCCCTCTTTGTTTCTTCTATTTAGTGAGAAAAATGGGAGGGGTCAAGAGCCCCTGGACTCCACCCTCTCAATATTTCTGCTCCTGATGTCATTATAAAGTAGATTATGAGCAGCACCTACCTTGACAATCGATCTGGCAGACCATCATAATCACATCCAGATGGGATTACATCCTGCAACAAATTATTCTAATAAATAGTCATGACATCCTAACGACAAGATGCATGCCCATCCCCTCTCCCCCTCCTCCAATCCTTCTGAAATGACATTAAAAACTGAATCTGTCTGACACCTGGAGCATGTCATCTCACATTATCTATGTGTAAAGGTCAACAAGTCAACTTGCCGAGCTACTTCCATAATCATGCAGCTTCTGGAAGAATATCAGTCTTTCAAACTTCTGGGTCATTACCTCCCCCCTTCCACCGACCATGCCCCAAGACCCCTTCTTGGATGTAACACATTTCCATACGAGCCTGCAAAGCTAACCCAAGACTGCGTATCCTCGGTTGTTATGGGTGGTTAATAAAATTATAAAGGCCTACAATGACTGTTTGTATCTCGATAAAGTACTGATCTTCCTGAAGGGCTAGCACCCTGCATCAGGCCTGTCAATCATGAATGGTTTGAAAACGAAGCCTCTGAACTTCATAGACATCACCCATAAAAAAGGTTGAGCAACGAGGTCTGATATTCACTCATTACAGAGAGACGGGTGGCTTATTTGTTTATATGTTTTACATTGTAATCTGTCTTCTGGTCTCTGCTCTTTCAGCCTTCTGCGTCCCCAGGATACGTGCATACTTCCAGTGATACCTTCCTTATTAACTCTACAAAATAGAGGTTTTCAGGCCTTTTTTCCTTCCCTTTTGATGTGCCTATGATATCACCTCCCTCGGTCAGTCTGCTTTTCCTCCAGGATTTCAACGAGTCAGCCCACCATCATTTCATGCTTTCTTCCCTTCCAACTCCTGCAGGCTTGTTTCCCTGTCAGCTTTCATCCATTCATCTGCCCACTTTTGCTGCATCCACTTGTTCCCAATATCAAACTGTCACTACCGTCTGTCACGTCACTCTTACATGAACAATGATCTTGTAGACAATTATTGGCATAGTACAGTTCGAAGAAAAAAATGATAGATGTAAGGTAGGTTTATATTTTCAGTTGTCAACAACCTATAATCAAATAGCTCAACTGCAAAAAATGCTTCAACGAGCTCATGAAATAAAGAGAATAAACAACCAAATACATAAGCCAGTCGTGTTCAGTTGCAAACAAAGATGTAAACAAAATAATTTTGTATACAGGACTAGTAACACCTTCATATACCTGCCCACCAATATAAAAATACAGAAAAACATTGCGGCATTGTATTGTGCTTCATTAAATTGTGTTTTCTCTGCAACCCACCATCACGTTCTAGTGATGCAGTAACAAATGAGTGTACAGTAAGTCATAAAGATATTACTTGTTTAAGCATATGAACAAATTATGCTTTGAAGAGTGTTAATAATTGAACATTCCATTGGAGGAATGATGAGAGTTACATTTTAAAAAAATATTTGTTTTAATTTTGCTCACTGTCAGTTGAATTTTTTGAATGAATGTTATGAATGGCAGGTTAATTTCTCAGAAAGCTTCAAGCTCAAATATCAGCAAAGGTAAAAATTAATAATAACAAGAAAAGGAGCAATCAGATATTGCAGACCCTCACCAAGACTTGTTTTGAGTGGTATTTGTGTAGTTTTGTGTGAAGTCATTAATAATAGACATCACTATAATTACCACTTTATAACTGCTGGCAGTGATTACTGGGTACTAAGACGTCCCGCTTTGATCACACACTTGACCCTGACCCGTGACCATGAAGATTTTTTAAGTTTTTTTTTTTTAAAACAATATGGCTGCTGCTCGGTCACCCACGTGACCGATGACATCATCAATATTTTTTTCAGTGGACAAATTTATCCCTAGATGAACCACAAAAATGTTCATACTGATCGCATGTAGCATTCTATGTATGCAATTATGACATCATAACGAAGGCACCTCTGACATCACAAAGAAAATCGCATTCCCCATGTGGAGTACTTACCACGTGCCAGGTTTCAATTTTTTCCTTGATGCGGTTTCGGAGATACAGAGGTACAAATTTTACTATTTCACAACATGAATGCCACACCACATGACCTGTGACATCATAATTATCACTAAAACATTATACTTGAGTAGTCGCTCCAATGCTGAAAAATTTGCATTAATCTGACATAGTTGCTGAGAAAAACACTCCTATCCTGTGTGGACAAAAAAAAAAACAGACAAAAAATCACTCATAGTGTGACAATTGGCGAAACACAACGGCACTCGGTAGAGCACATACCTCTGCCAGGCTGAACAGTTTCAATTTTGTATCCCACTGACAGGTCAGACCTGAATCCGGACCTAAAGCAAAATCGAATCGGCTTGTTCTTGTCACCAAAACAACTCTCACGCCTCGTTTTGTGACAAGTCGTCCACAACTTTTAGAGATATCACGCAAAACATAATTTTTCGGACCATCTCTCAATGGTGAAGGTGAGGTCAGATATGGGAACAAGCGCCAGAGCAGCACGTCATTGCATCCACTTTCTGCCGGTACTCCAGGGGCCTCCGTTTGGCCATCCCCCAGGCAGATGGCTGGCCTATCCCGATCTACTTGAGATGGTGATCAACCTGCTGCAACGACGAGGCACGTGGTCGGCCTATTGGCCTCCTCCCCTCAGGAGACGACCTCACTGAGAGAATCTGCTGAGCAGGATCGGCGTCAGGAAAATGAGCCACATGTCCATACAGCCGCAGCTGACACTCACGGCCGATGCAGGAAACAAATCTCATTTGAGTCTCTCTCAGCAACCACTCATTGGACACAAAGTCCGTACAGTGATCGATAAGGATTCTCTGACGAGACCCGGTTCCAAACGAATTAAGTCTCCCTCTCAGATCCCTGGTAAGAGTCCAAGTTTCACATCCATAGAGCCAGACTGGAAGCAACAAGGACCTGACGACTCGGACTTTTGTCCTCCTGCACAGGTACCGGCAACGCCACACCGCATGATCCAGTGAATCCATTACTCCCCAGTCCTGACCCAGACATGTGTTGGCCTCTGGCTCACAGCCAGCAGAGACATGAATATCACTGCCAAAGTAAGTGAATCTCTCTGTGACTTCAACATCCTCGCCACAAACAGGTACAGACAGGATAGCAGCATCCAAGATGTCATTGAAAGCCTGGATCTTAGTTTTGACCCAGAAACCCGATAATACCAGTGGCTCCGAATCCTCATTCAGCACCTCGAAGGCCCACAAAAGGATATCTAGAATCTCTGCAAAGATGACTGCATCATCTGTGAAATCAAGTTCAGAGATCTTGACATTCCCAAACGATGCACTGCAATTTGATCACGTTGTCATCCCCCCCAGAATCCAGTTCATACAAGTGCTGAAAAGTGTGGGGGTCAGTACACACCCCTGAAGAACTGCAGTAACAACTGGAAATAAGTCAGAGATAGTATCACCACATTGCACAGCACTCTCAGTAGAAGAGTATAGTTCATACATCAGATCGATCAGTTTTGGTGGCACCCCACAAAGACCAAGAATTCTCCAGAGGGCATCCTGATTCATTGAATGAAACGATTCACACAGATCAACAAAAGCTGCAAGCAGCCCCTGCCGAAACTCTCGTCTGCGTTTGGTGAGGACCCGAAGAGCAAGGATACGGTTAAATGGTGACATTTTTGGTGTAAAGCCTGACAGCACTGGACGCTGGTGCTCAAGCAGATGGTGGCGAGCCCTATCAAGAATTATCCGAGCAAAGACCTTGCCAGGCACTGAGAGCAGCGTCACCCCTCGGTAGTTGTTGCAGTCTTGTCGATCACTCTTCCCTTTCCAGAGAGGGACAACAAGGTCGCTCTTCCAGTCAGTTTGGATGATGCCTGTGTTCCAGGCAGAGCACAGAACTGCATGCAACGACACGAGTACAGCATTTTCACCAGCCTTGAGAAGTTCAACATGGATGCCACAGATCCCAGGAGCTTTACGCCATTTCAATCGGTTCACTGCAGTCTGTATTTCCACAAATGAAGGTGGACCACAGTTTATTGGAGGGTCAGCAATAGGGAAATCAACATCCCTGACATCCAACTCGACAGCTGGTGGATCAGCCTGGTACAGCTGCTCAAAGTAACCGGCCCAGCAGGCCTTCACTTCGGACTCCTCTGTCAAGAGCCCATCACTCTCTACTCGAACTGCAGTGCACCGAAGGATGGGCTTGGAGGAACGCAATGCTTTAATTCCCCTGTAAGCAGGACGAGAATCACTTGACCACAGGTGATGCTCTACCCCCTCACAGATTCCTATTAAAGAGAGACAACCTTCATGGGTAAATTATTATATCTCCAGAGTCGTTTGAGGCTAGCTGTTCCACAAGCCATTTATTATTTTTTTGTGGGGGGTTCTAAATTTATCATTGGATGGACGGCAAGGTTGTATGTAATCATCATTTGTTAGAATCATGACCCAGGTATAAACTGTCATCCCGCTGTTTCACAGGCAATAAGATTCATCAATGTTTGTTAATCCGGGTGTCCTATCTGCCAGGATTATTTGGTGGACGTTAAAGATAGCACAGTGTCCTTCTTAAAGACTAGGCAATCTCTTACCGTTAGCTTGGCCAAGTTACAAATTCCTGCCCTAACCACCAGAAGACATTGTATCAGCAGCACAACTACAACCTCAGCCAATGATGCTACCCCACAGCCTTGTGCTGCATTCGAAAGAAGAAGATCGGTTTTTTTGTGTGCATTGTCAAGGCTCGTGGAAGAGCTATTAGTACACTAAACGGATCAGGACATAACAGGGCATATGGCACAGTTGAGAGGGGAGAAACACAAACAGTAGAGTTGAAGGCCAAGATAGAGGGAGACTTGGTGAAACAATGGGTGTCGGGAGGAATGGGGGGAGCAGGAGAGGATGTATGGAGTAGACAAGATGGATACAGAAGGAAACTCTCAGGAGGGAAAACTGGAAACTTGGAAGCTTGGTTTGTTTTGTTTCATGTAGAATTTTTGATTTCTGTCAGAAAGTCTCCTCTCATCAGAAAGTCTAAAATGTGAGGTCATTGTATAATTAAAGAGGAATGAAAGAGATGTAGTTATCACAATTGCAGGAAATGAGACATTATCTTAGTAAAAGGGCCATATTAGTATGATACACAGAAATGGATAATTTTTAACATACATACTCTTGGGGAGCATGCGCCACAGCGCTTGATGCGTCCACTTTCCACCGGTACTCCAAGGCTTCCGTCTGGCCATCCCACAGGCAGATGCCTGGTCCATGCCCATCTCTTAAGGAAAGGACATTCCAGACACCCACCCAAAGGGATTGTCTCAGGTTAACCCGAGGAGACCGCCTTCTGGTGGACGATATCTCAGCACCACCCTACATACACCACTTTGTGTAGTTTATGCAGAGTGAAGAGTTTTTATGGTGTGCAAATGTGCAAAATGGTGTGAAGTGTGTGCAACTTTTATGGTGTGAAGAGTGCAAATCCTGCCACCAAACTCCTAGGAAAGGTAACCCATTGCAGGAGGACATCCGCAGACACAGATGGGCACCAGATATTTAAGGCCGTTGGCGAACAAAGATCTCCTCCGCCCTTTGACATGTTTTGTTTTTAGTCCTGCTGGGTGTCCATGTCCATACACCCTCCTCACCTGGTGGTGGGAGACGGATTAGTCACCGACACTCGACCATGGACAGGTTAGTTCAGGTTGTACATGATACCTGTAGCAAGTCACAAATCTGGTGTGACCTGACCAGAAATGACAATCAGTCACAAAATACTCACATTTTTTACCCTTCACCTTACATTCTGACTAGTTTGGTGGTTAAGTGGGTTGACCTTGTTGTAATTCCCTCACTGGTGTGGGTTTGATTCTGATTGCTACTCAGTGGAAATGTATATTCTTAACAACAGAATGTTGGTTTGTCCAGGATTAATTCCTGGCGTGAAGTGTTAACAAGCACTTGACACTGTTGTTATTGTTGTCATTAAGATATTTATTCTGTTGTTTTCATTAGAGCATCCGCTCTGATTCTGGGAGGTCGGCGGTTCAAACTTGAGCTGAGTCAAACCAACAATTTAAAAAATGGTACGTCCCACTTTCTTACTAACACTCAGCATTTAAAAAAGGATATAGCACAGACAAACAACGATAGGTTGGCAACCATTGCACAGGCTTCATTGCACTGTATTATGTTGACATCTCTGAAGCAGAATTGTCGTACGTTGTAAGTAAATTATTTTGGGTTGAACAAATCAAAGAAAGCTTTGATATTTTAGAAGAGATGCAAATGTATCATCTCCTTGAAGACTGAGGGTGCATCACCAGCACTTGGTTTTGTGTAAATCAAGATCAATGTATGCCTGGTGTTGGCTTAATGGTTAGGGTGGTGAGCTTGGGGTTCTCGGATCCTGAGTTCAAATCCCATTTGCTGTTGAATTAATGCCAGGTGAGGTTGCTTCTGCCTCTCATCGAAGTGAGGTCGGCAAAATGAGTGCCAGCTTGCTGGTGTTCTGTGTTGGAGTGGTGACCCGTCCAGGATTGTGCCCAATAGCCAAGGAGACTGCTGAGGCAGCACCAACGCTCTGTACAGAGTATAGTCCCAATGGATGGATGGAAGATCAAAGTGAACGCCATTTCTGCTGAACTTGTTGTTGCAAGATGAGTGTTGTTGGCTCATGTATTGTTCTGGAGTAAGCAACTGAACTTTCTGCACCATGTGTCTTAAAGATTGACCCTTCATCCTTTATCATTATACAATATTCTCCATGAGATGATGTCCTTGTTTTTAATTCGGCTTTCATAATGATTCCTTCACAATCCGAAACTTTGAGGCTATAACCTTCCCAAGTTAGGCCTTTGTTTGGAATCGAATTTGCAGGAAAAAAAGAAAGCAGAGCTCCTTCCCAACCATCGTTTGTTCATCAATTGGATCAAAATGTTAAATGGTGATTCCTTCATTCTGGATTGTCCATATCTAGATCTCTTCATAATGCATTCATACGTTTACTCACATTCTCCCTTTGGGTCCCATGTGACCATGTCAGCTTCTTCCACACACCTTTTTTGCCCAAGTTTTCACTGAGGATGTTTTGATGACGGTTTGTGAAATTTCCAAAGCGCCAGCGATGTAGTGAGTCATTCATCTGCGTTCATTCAATTTTCATATTTCTTACGTTGACAGCATTTTTATCATACCCTGCAGCTTTCGAGCAGCTCCTCCTGGGATATTTTGCTCCTTGCTTCCGACTTTAAATACACAGGGCCACCTTTTGATTGTCACATAAATAGGGATGTCCCCAGCTGGAGCATCAATCATATATGTGTAGATACCTGGCAATGTCACACCTGTTGTTTTTGTCAAGTAGCACAGCACAATTTCTCAAACTTGTCCATTTTTTATACTCAGACCAACTTGTATTTTAAAAACAATCCAAATAAATAACAATTTAAGAGTCTGAAAAGAAATATTTATCATATGAAAATTGAATTCTATCTTGCAAAAAATCTTTGTTTGGAAATACTATATTGAGGTTTGCTTCGAGTTTTATGAAATTGGCCCTTTTGGGTATGACTGCCTAAATCCACGGACTTCTTATAATAACCTGGACCAGCAACGGCCTCTGTCGACTGAAGTCAGAGGTCGACTGAAGTCGCCATGTTGCGTTGCCAATCCGAATTCACAGATTGAATATGTTAATTTGTGCCGAATTTCTCGCTGGAAACAACATTTTTGTACAGCTTAATAAGAAGAACAGGGTTTTCATTTCACTAACAACAGTCTCCGCCGCCCATTAGCACTACCAAGCTAATATAAGCTCTGCAGCATGAATCAATAAGGTGAGTGAGTACGGGGTGTCACAATTCTCATGAATGATTATCATATCATATGTCATATGATCTGATGATAATCAGTGTAATGTGTATAGCTAACCCCCTATGGCCTATAATATTTGTATTATTATAGACCACAAGGCGGTAGCTTTCACCTACCCCCTATAATATTATGCCTTATGGCCTATAATTAATAATATATTGACCAATCATCAAAACATTGAACAGACATCGGACAACCTTAATAAATATGATCTATAATCTAGACTAACCTATGGCCTCCTATTAATATGTGTATATTATAAAGGGTAGCTTTCTGTTGTAGGTCGAAGCAAGTTGAACCAGTACCAGTCTCATTAATGTTTTCATGATTGATCAATGTATTATAGGCCATAGTGGGTAGCTTAAAGCTACCTCCGATGTGAGTAGCTTAAAGCAACCCTGTATGGCCTATAATATATTGATCAATCATGAAAACATTGAACAGACGTTGGACAACCTTAATAAACATGATCTATAATCTACACACAAATGAGACTGGTTTAATATGCATTGACCTGTAGAAGATGACGATCAAGTATTATAATCGCAGTCGGTTGAAACATAAGATAAGTCGAAACCTTGGAGAAACACTTCAATGCAAATGGTTAGTAAACTATTGATGTGCAAATAGGATCAGTTTGCTGAATTTTTTTCCTGATGGGTTTATCTTTCAATCCCGTGTTCATGGTTCGAACAACATGGTGGAGACGAATCTTTGTATAGCACTCACAGATGTGCTGTATGAGAGAAAATACATGATTACAGTCTGCCTCCGTCTCAAACATGTGATCACTAAGCGAGTCAAATGCACTCGATGCTACTTCTGCCAACACTGATGCAGAGATTGCAGATTTCAGGTAACTATCATGAGGAATCTTGCCATTTGTCACCGCTAGCATTCTCTTAACACATTTCTCAGTGGCTTCACATACTTGAACAACGCTTGATGATGGAACGGTAAGGCCACCCCTTGTTTTAACAGCAATCAGCCTATAGGCAGGTAAATTGACATTATCATTCTGCATGAGAGCCAGCAAGCAATCTTGACATTTGAGTGTCCGCTTAACCGTCCTAATCACATATCCTGCAATATAGGTTACAACTGACTCCAGGAACACAGAAAGTTTGTTAAATGGTGGAATATCGGCATAATCGTGGTGACTCGTCATTGGCTGGCGGAGCTGCAAATCGTAGCGTCTGGCTATGAGCATATCCTGCGTCTTATCTGGGACAGCCCTCTTAGTGATATTTTTGAATGACGCAGCTTTGAGGATGCGTGTTGCGTCCTGGGCTGAACAGTTCCCCTTGTTGGCGTTGATATCATGCCGCATCAGAAGACAGCTTGTACGCTGCGATAAACTGTCTGGCTGTTGGATTGATATTGCCACCACATGCTAGACGGACGGCTCCAAAGAACAACTCGATGTGGTCCTGGCTGAGCTTATATGTAAGCAAATACTTTAAAGATGAATTTTGGGGCTGGACGAATGTCACATAGAGGTTTTTAACGCTTACGATACAAGTCAGCATCCCAATAAATGCTGTTTTAAGTCTTGTCTTTGTCATGAGTTGACCAGAAGTATTAGTTAAGGTCGTGAGATAATTACTTGTCTTTTCCAGGAATGGCAAAAAAGCTGCCTCGTGAGCAGGATGCATCGGTGCCTTGTAGTTGCGTGCCAAAGGGTTCCTGGAGTTCAGCAGATCGAACAGTTGATCCAGTGTGCGGATGAAGATGCAAGTTCCCTCACTCCTTTGAAATTCAGGTAGTTTCAACTCTTCGCGGCAGAACTCAATTGCATCCGCGACACTTGAACTCAGCGTTTGAGCAGCCGTATTAACTTTTATTATATTCGTCTTCCATTCGATATGTTTCCGACTAAGCTTGTTTGCCAACCGTAGTCCTTCCTGTTTCTGCAGTTCAGAAAGTTTTCTATATATTTCCAGGAGATGACCTTCTGAGAACTGTCTCTCATCTTCTTCAGTGTGCCGAGGCAATTCCTTACAAGCTTTAACATATGACACGTTTCGAGGAATGCCCAAACGAGCTTGTGAGGATCTGCTGGGTGAGGGAACGACGAATTCATATTATCCGGGTTGATACTTGCGCCCAACTCTTTCAACATTGTCAAATGCGCTGAAGGCCCGTCACAGGTAAGCGAGATGACATTAACTCCAATTTTGTGTAGCTTTAGTAAACACTGAGACACAACATTGGCCTGTTCTTTACCAGTCAAACCATTGATGAAGAAGTGGGCGACTGGAACTTTCCAATGATCATTCACCGCAACCAACATAATTACTAAAGCGTTTTTAGCAAGTGGCACGGTATCGTCCAGATTACCTGCTCCAATGTCGACATATCCTAGCACCTTGTCACCAGACATCTCAACTGATTCCATCAGTGACATTTCGTCCAACATTAGGGCACATAGCGTACTCCTATCGTCTTTAAATCTCGCCTCCAATGCGTCAAATACTACCTGGTTGAATCCAGGTGATCCGTCTATGGCACTGTACCAGGTTTGGATCGTTGAAGGACGAGGTAGAGCGAGATCGAATCCCTCGCGTACATAGTCGTAGGCCTTCGCAGAATATAAATTTAGCACGAGGGTGAATGACTTGATCACAGTATTGTGATCTTTCCGCTCGCCTGGATTTCCGCCTGGATTTCTTTCCGCTCGCCTGATTCTTTAATATTTGACTCATAACCGCCAGTGGTACCCCAGAAAATGCCGAATTCAGTATCTCGACACAATTTTCCGAAACCATCCCTTTGTTTTTTAGTTCTTCAACGACAGAGCTTAATTTCTCTACCTTTTTTTTCAATCTTCGCGTTTTCTGCTGCGTAACCTTCAGTTTTTTCCTCAGGTTCTCAATGGTCTCGGTTGCCGTACCCAGCTTCCGTTTCATTTTACTGGGACTCGGATCGGCACAGTACGTGTGGTCTGCTGAAGTCGACGGCCTTGGTGGTGAATCTGGCGCAGCTGTGAATTCTGGCTCTGGGGCCAGGTGTCTGTCAACCAGTGGTTTCCGATGTATGGGTTTCTGTGTAGAAAATAACATAATTAATATCGGATCGAAATTTCGAATTAACTGGTGAAGAGAAAACTGATAATTACGGAAATTTTAGTGGTAAATTCAATACAGTGCGAACCGCTTGATAGAATCACAATTGGAGCACTCTGATTCAGGATTCCATTTATTTTAATTGCATATACAGGATGTCCATGAAGTTTGAAAATTTGTGCTAAATTTGATTTCCATGGGAATTTATTCATTTTATAAACATTTTGAATGTGGATGAATGTATAAAATTAATGTGTTAGAATTATTTTTTTGGGCACGAATACAAAACGACCTGCATCGTCTGACACAGTCAGAACTAGAACGGGCACTCATAGAGTGCATACCTTCGCCGCCACTACTTTTTTGTTCTTGGTATGAGTGTGGGGAACTGATTTCATATGAATGGTCTTATGACACAAACCACATATCTATAATGTCATGACCTCCCCCCGACTTTCGGGGGCTAAGGACTAAACAACAATCAACTCACGTCGTTTTGGCGAGTCTTCACTCGCAAGCTCGGTGAATACAATGTTTCAACAAGAGAAGGTAATCTCGTTTGATGCTGGTTTCATGCAAATCGAATAAGAATTGACTGAGTTATGCCGAAAACCGTATATTTTTCAAGGGCGTGACCCCCCTCCCGACATTTTACCCCAACTGGTGACATGTGTTATGACGTCATTGTGTCACAAGATTGGGCATTAAATTCTGAACATTTTGGTGCTGGGTTCATGTAAAGCGGACAAGAATTGACCGCGTTATGACAAAAACCGCATATTTTTCAAGGTCGTGACCCCCCTGACCTTTGACCCCTAACCGGTAACAAGAGTATGGGCGTCATTGTGTCATATTGCATATCACAAGATGAGGCGTTGAATTCTGAACATTTTGGTGTTAGTTGCATGCAAATTGAATAAAAATTGACCGTGTTATCGTAAAAAGACGATTTTGACCTTTTCGTGACCTTGACCTTTGACCCGAACGATCCCAAAATCTAATCGAATGCTTCCAGGCTAATAACCAATCATCCCACCAAATTTCATGCAATTCGGTTTAATACTTTTTGAGTTATACGAATCACAAGATTATAAATAAATAAATAAATAAATACACACCGACCAAAACATAACCTTTTGCAGAATGCGAAGGTAATCATACAGAGATTCATAAAAAAAATCCTGGCAGCAAAGGAGGTCGTTTTTTCCGGATATTTGCACCCAAAATCAATTCTAAAACTCTTATAGATTCAAAACAATTTAATATGTGTCAAATAAATATTTGTATCAAATAAGAATATGTAATATTTGTATCAAATAAATGTGTATTTTTTTAGTGGAGACCATTGTAATAAATCGTGTATACTAACCTTCTGGAAATGAGGTGGAAATTTGAAGACGCTTGGTATGACGCCTTGTTTAAGCCATTTCGTCTGGCCCGTACTGTCAAAGTCAGAGTTCAGGAAGTGTTCACTACAAAGTAATGTTACACCGGCATTGGTGTAAAGTGTTCCCTTCTCTGTGCCTGGCACCATTGTCTGCACAACTTTTCATCCTTAGGGAATCTGGAGAAAAATGATCCGAATGACGTTTTCGATTATTGGCATTTGAAGGGATGGAAGGATGGGTACTACAATTGGCATCAGTGGAGGTAGATTTCTGATATCAAGATAGATACAACCCCCTAACCCTAAGGCGCATAGGAAGCAAAATGATTTTGGGGGTAACATCGGGTTAGGTGGACCGCGGAGCCAGGACCCTCGGAATAGGGAGTGCCTGTGCCCCCAAATGGACAAATATTGTGAGCTACCCGCCCAACTATTTATGCAGCCACGGCGATCGATGGGGGGAATGAATCTCCGGAAAAAAAATTGAATTCTAGACACCTGGAAAACTCATTTCCGGCGTATTCCTGGATAATATCGCTTTTTTACATTTTCTTTCAAATTATCGACTGTACTTTGCCATCATTTAGATTGTTATACTGGCGTTTTGCGTTTAAATTGTAACTTCTTAAAATAATACTCTAAAAATAGATTGATGATTGAAAGAGAAAAAAAAGCATCAATAATCGCATTCTTACCGATGAGAGGTGCATGTGGAGCACTTCCCAGACTTATTATTGCATCCGAACGCCACGCACTGTGGCATTTTTACGTTTACCGGTTCAAAATACTGGCAAAATAGTTAAAACTCTTAATGCATCTACAGGTTTTTTGAATTGTGCGCGACTAGCGAGTGGCAACGCAACATGGCCGCTGAGCCATTTCCGGTGACTTCAGTTCTCACTGCTGCGAGTAGATGGCATTGCTGGTCCAGGTTATTATAAGAAGTCCGTGCCTAAATCCAGGATCACTGATCGCCTCCACTAATTCTTTCCTCGATTCCCCTACCTGTGGATCCTCTTCTTGCCTGGTGTTAGTTTAATAGTTAGGGTGGTGGGCTTAGGATCCAAGAGTCCTGAGTTCAAATCCTGCTTGGCTGTTGACTAATACCAGGTGGGGTTTACTCAGCCTATCATCCTTCTGGGGTTGGGGAAATCATGACCAGCTTGTTGGGGTGATTGAGCCATTTTGCTATCCGCATCAGAGTGGTGACCTGTCCAGGATTGTGCTCAGTAGCCCAGGGGACTGCTTTGGCAACACCAATGGTCTGTACAGAGTATGAATCCCATCCCTGGATATATGGATGGATGGTTATGTTTTCCTTTGGAGTATAAGCTTGGTGTTGGCTTAGTGTTTAGGGTGGCTGGCTTGGGATCCGAAGGTCCTGAGTTCGAGCCCTGTTGACTGCTGAATTAAAAACAGTTGGGGTTGACACTACCTGTCAACTTCTGAGGTTGGTGAAATGAGTTCTAGTGTATTGGTAACAGGGGCACTGTGTCAGTGGCATAGCTGTGTCCTTCACCAATGATGTAACCAGCAACCTCAAGGCTGCACATCACATAAGAGTGTGTTTCCTTCAGAGTTGGATGTTTGATCAAATGAAATTTATATTTATTTACTGAGGAATTTCAATTATCATTTATTAAAGGCCCGGTCACACCTTGACGTTTTAGCCAACGTATGCCGATTTTTGAATTTTTTTCTAAAACGCTGGCACACGTTGAATACGTTATGGGTAAGTTTTGATAACATTGAGAGCACGCTGAAAAACACTGCCATACGTCGTTGTACGTTGGCTTTAAACGTTGTACTTTTTGGTTGTCCTCAAATTTTTTCATGCTTGAAATTTCACGATGTATGCCAGCGTATGACTCGCACGTTCTGCTACGCTGGCCACAAGTTGTATGCACGGTCTGCGATCGTTGACAGACGTCAACACATGCTACTTGTAAGTTAATCATAAGTTGAGACACGCCGAGGTAATGTTTAGCATACACGAAACTTATTTCTAATCTATGATTAACGTGTTGTTGGCATGTTACGCGATCGTTGCCACAATCGACAGACGTTACTTTTAAGTTACTCATAGGCTGAAAGACGTCGGTATAATGGATCGTCCTTGCGTCAGCGTCCACGGCCACGGCCAGGACACTTATTTGCAGCATTCTTCAAACTTTTCTTCGGCATGACGAGGATGTTCACACTTCGATGTCTAGCTTGGCTATGATTCCAATTGTCCATCGGCAGCGTCTATTTAAAATAGTCGAGTTTGAGCGTTTTAACACGTTCAGAAGAAACGCTTCAAATTTCCAAACCCCAGCGTCAAAAAACAAAGGCGAGTGACAGCAATTTAAATCGTTCATTGTAAACAATGAAAATAGCTGAGTGGTACGGTTTAAAAGTCGTTGAGTGTAAAAAATCCAATTGTTGAGCGCAAGCGTCTACTTTCAATAGTGGGGTTTGAGCGATTTAGCACGTTCAATAGAAACGATTAAAATTTCCGAGCGCCAGCGTCAAAAAACAAAGGCGAGTGACAGCAATTTAAATCGTTCATTGTAAACAATGAAAATAGCTGAGTGGTACCGTTTAAAAGTCGTTGAGTGTAAAAAATCCAATTGTTGAGCGCAAGCGTCTACTTTCAATAGTGGAGATGCAGCCATTTAAATCGTTGAGTGGCAGCCTATGAATAGCAAACCCCACATCACCGGCAAAGATAAACTGCCGCACGATATGGATAAGTTAGGCTATCGTTGGGCATAGTTTGTGAACGCTGGCTTCACGATAATTATTCGTTGGTATATCGTATCTATAAGTAATCAAAGCGCTCTATGCACATTATTAGTTCATTGTGCATTTGTCCAACCCATTATGAATAGACCTAAATCGTAAAAACAAGCTATAGCTCATTGTTGAAAAAGCCCCATAAAAAATTAGCCGCGAAGAACTTCGAACAATGGTGAAAAGATGTCTCCTACCCGTGGACACGCGGACGCAAGGACGATCCATCATAACCCACACCCTCCCCTCACACTCACCTACTACTGCCAACATGAACAAACTACTACTAATACTAATACTAATACTGATACTGATACTGATACTGCTGACATGGACATCGACTCGAAAACACTGTTGGGTTCCCCTTTTATGAGCAGCATTTTTATATACCAATTCCCTAAACCGCTGGGAACACGTCTTTATATGGCAGTTGTAAGCTAGAAACACGTTAATTTATTTTTTTTGTCGACCGGAAGACGTCATTGGAATACGTCTACATACGTCGATGTGTGTTGGGACTACGTACAGAATTGGTTCAAAGCACGTCAAACATAAGTTAGAAATAAGTTTCGCGTAAAAAAGACATTACCGCGACATGTTTCGACTTATGAGTAGCTTATAAGTAGCCTTTGTGGACGTGTGTAAGCGTCCACATATCGTGTGTAAAACTTATCCCCATCGCATGCGGAACGTTTATCATACGCCGAGTACGTCGTAAAATTTTGAACATGTTTAAAATTTCTTGACGTACTCTACTTACTACGACGTATGATAGCGTACTTTAGCGTTCTACTTACGTATACCAAACTTACTCATACCGTATTTGACGTGCCCCAACGTTTTAGACACATTTTTCTTAGGTCGGCATACGCTGGCAAGATCGCCAAGGTGTGACCGCGATGTTGACACTTCCATTTCTACGGCAGTTATGATTCGAATCGTTGTGCGTCAGCCTTTTAATAGGCTACGTCACGACATCGTCGGCAATGCGTGCAACGCGCTATGCCTAAATTAGACTATCGTTGGGCATCGGTTGTGTAGGCCGACAACAGGTTCAGCATTCGTTGGTATAAGTTATCTATAACACAACGAAACGTTCTGTGTCCGTTACCAATGCGTTATACATAAGACCAAGTCGCTATGAATACGTGACCAGAATAAATGTATTTTTCTTTAAAAAAAACATCAAAAGTTCAACGTAAGCCAGCGTTTTACATACATTTTAATACGTTGCCATCGCTGGCTAAAACGTCAAGGTGTGACCGGGCCTTAAGGTTAAAGACTTGGTACTTTCAGTACTTTCTCAAATTTCTGGTGTAGGTTTCAATCCCTTGAACTGCATATTCTCACCTGCATTACCTGCATTTGACACTCATTGTGATCAAGAATAATAAGAGTGACATCGTGCTCAGAACCACGATACCTGCAAGTTCCACTTCAAGCCACAGAACATGCTGACTTGGACATAATATGATGTTCATTCATCATTACTGAATTGAAATCCTGTAATAGTTGCCAGGTATTGTAACAGATTAAGTATATCCAGAAGCACTGCAGAAGTTTAAAGAGATTGGCAACACCAATTTATATTAATAAGCAATGCTGCCTGCATTGTGTAAGCAAATACTGTGTGTATGTGCATGCATGCATGTGCACATGCATTTCATGTACGCCCAAGTGTTTCCAAAGCAACTATGCATGCTTCTAAAGTCATCTCCCCAAAGATGTGACTTGCCCTTGCATGCTGAATGGGGCAATATTCTCGTCCATGTAAAGTTGAATTCCCTTCATGTGCTGGAGGCTGTATTACCCTCAGGCCTCCTTTTAAGGGTAAAATCAGCAGAGTCAAATGGTGTATGCACGTGATGGCAATTAGCAGACATGACTAGCGCTGAGTACGCAAGTCCTACATTGCCGGCACAGCCACTTTACTGTGGTTTTAATGGCATGCAGCACTTCTTTGCTCATTTCTCTCCTTGTTATTTTTAATAACACTATGGTGCATGAAGAGGTAGCTGAATTCACATTCGACACAAAAACCGATTTCGTACTCATCCCCAGTTGTCTGAGGACGATGGTGAGAGACCCTCTTTTTTATCACTTCCAGTCCCTGTGGGGATACCTGTGATTACACCTGATTGTAAAATCCTTGTGACACTGATTTAATGCTAATAACTGGAGTGAAAATGTGACTCCAACAACGCATCCAGCATCATTAGCTTGGCTCGTATTACTTACTTACTCTTACCCTCAACATCCTCAGCAAATCAAACTCATTATTTAATCCTCACTATCAGATAACATGTCCGGCTCAATACCCTCTCACTGGTGAAAAGGCTTTGTGTTCCTGCATCTGGCTAACAACTTAGAGATTTTTGATAGTAAAGGGACATTGTGGTGGAAACCATAGTGACAGAGCATCCATCAATTACCGTAAAATGTTGGCAAGCCTTTGCCTGTGAAGAGTTAGCTGTTTACTAGCAAAGTCAGTTTTCCATGCAACAACAGCTAAATGTTAGAAAGGTTTTTTTTGTTTAAATACAAAATAAAGATATTCATACCCATAACTATACACTGCAAAGGTGGCAATGGATACAAATGTAAATACAAGACAATGATTGGGTTTTATATACCTGTTTTAATGGTGGAATGGTGGTGGAATTGTGAGAGCATCTGCTCCAAGTCTGGGAAGTCATCAGGTCGAACCTCAGCTGAGTCATACCAAAAGACTTTTAAAATGGTACGTGCTGCTTGCTTGACATTCAGCATTTAAAAAGAATCAGGTACAGATAAACAATTATATTTTGGCAACTATTGCACAAGCTTGATTGGCCGAAGGCCTCTTGCAGCATTGAGATTCTTTGTAATTGGGAACTTGTATTTACACATATTTAATATGTATATGTGGGAAAAATACACATGAAGACCAGGAATCAACCCAGGTATTCTGGTAAACCATATCAGTGTTCTTCCATCTGAGCAATCTGGGCAACACACTGACTCATCATGTAATTCTCCCACATAAACAATTATGAACAAGAAAAAGAGCAATCAGAGATTGCAGTCCCTCGCCAGGACTTGTTTTGTGTCGTGTGTTTGTGTAGTTTTCTGTAGTGTATTTTGTGTGGCGTTTGTGTCATTTTGAAAAGGCATAATTAGAACTGCCATTTTATAACAGCTGACAGTGATGACCGGGTACCAAGACGACCCGTTTTGATTGGACACCTGACCCTGACCCATAACGTTTCTTCTCGTTATTCAATTGAATTTAGCATGGGATTAAAACGTATTCAATTCAAATCAAATGGAAGATCAAATAGGTACAATTCTGCATTGGAGTAATGAGAAGGAACCGAAACAAGCAAAAAGCAAAGATGAAGTCATCAGGAGGAACCTGGATAGGATTCACATTTCAGGAGATACTCCTTACCCTCAAACCCATCCAGGCATAGCCAAGTGAGCCTTATTAAAAAAATAATAATCAAAAAAAGAAAGAAAAAAAACCAGATCAAATAAATTCAATAATTTTAGATGCCAGACCATGCATCCAGTCAAGTTGAAATTTAAAACAAATATTCCCCATCACTTCCAGATCATAATTTTGACGTTTCATGTCGATTGATTAAATGGTTCCAGAGAAAACATTATTTAATATGTTCTTCATTCCAATATGGCTGCCAAACCATGTGACCTATCAATTATTCCTGAACAAGCTTGTACACCCATGGCTTGCAGAATATTTGTGTGAGGTTTCCTCTCAATCTGCCCAGCCATTCTGGAGAAGATTTTTTTACAGGTTTAAGGGTAAATCCAATACGACTGTCAAGCCATGTGACCTACGACGTCGTATTGGTGAATCTTTTGTTCCTCATGGAACAAAAGGTCATACGTGTAAAGTATTGCCTCGATCTGTTCAGCCACTTCAGAAAAGAAGATTTTTGAAGGTTTTAATTTTTATTTTTTAAACAATATGGCTGCGAATAACGTGACCAATGACATCAAATTGTTTTTTCTGTAGTCTATTTTATCCCAAGATAACCCTAAAAAATTTTCATGCTGATCAGATGTAGCATTCCACATATGCATTTGTGACATCATAATGAAGACACATGAAGTGTCATTAAAATGTCATTAACAATGTCATTATGGCTCATGTCATTAAAAAAAAAATCACACTTATTCCCCATGAGGAGTACTTCCCATGTACCCTGTTTCAATTATTTCCTTGGTGCAGTTTCAGAGATACAGAGGTCCAAAGTTATTCTGTTTTTCCAAAATGGCTGCCACACCACATGACCTATGATATCATAATTATCATTAGAACATTCAACTTGAGGAGAGTCTGAAACCAGGTCATTCATGAGTAATTCAGTGCATGGCACCCCACCATGGTGCTGTGTACTGTGTACTGTTTGCTGTTTGTGTGCACTCACTTTTGTGCAAGCACGAGTGGCACAAGTACAAGTGATGCCCACTCCGGCTTTTGGCTGCATACAGTAATCCAATGTATGAATACAAGTATTCAACCATGCAATTGCTGTGCCGGCTGAAGCCCCAAGAGCAACAGTATCGCCACGCCCAAGGAGTGATTCTGTCTTGGAGGAGTTCAGCCATAATCCCTCAGAGGGTAGCTTCACCCCACATGCTAGTCAGTCAGTCGCAAGCACCAAGTGTCTGAACCCACTGTTCCTCTCGTACTGAGCGCGGTTGCTGTCCTGGCGACAAAACAACTGTCGGGTAAAACTAACCTGTCTCATGACGGTCTCATCCCAGCTCACGTTCCCTGTTAGTGGGTGAACATTTTGAGTGTGACTCCCATGATGAAAATTTCGTCTCATGAGTGGAGGAGTCCAGTAGGCCGACCACGTGCCTCGTGGTTGCAGCAGGTTGACCATCGTCTCAAGGAGATGGGGATGGGCCAGGCATCTGCCTGGGGGATGGTCAGACGGAGGCAACTGGAGTACCGGCGGAAAGTGGATGCAGCGACGCGCTGTTCTGGCACATGCTCCCATACCTGACCTGACCTGACCAAAATTGGTCTTTTGGCTTATGTTTACCTCAAAATGTATTGGTGGTTGAATTCAGCGACCTGATATGTAAATGCTCTTCAAATTTCAAGTCAATCGGATAAAAATTGAGGATTATAGAAAATTAGGCTCAATTTGGAATTTTGGCCTATGTTTACCTCAAAATTAATCAGTGGTTGAATTCAGTGAACTGATGTGCAAATGCTCTTCATATTTTTAGTTAATTGGATGAAAATTGAGGATTTTAGAAATATGGTCAAAAGCGTTATGGTCAATGTAGACCTTTTGGCTTATGTTTATCTCAAAATCAATAGGTGGTTGAATTTGGTGACCTGATATGCAAATGCTCTTCAAATTTCAAGTCAATCAGATGAAAATTAAGGATTTGGAAAATTTGGCCCAAATTGGCGTTTTTGACCATTTGGCCTATGTTTACTTCAAAATTAATAGGTGGTTGAATTCAGTGACCTGACAAGCAAATGCTCTTCAAATTTCAAGATAATTGGATTACTATTAAGGATTTTAGAAATTTGGCCTATGTTGACCTTTTGACCTCAAAAACAACAGTCTTCTTCCTCATGAATAATTTACAAATATGCAAAACATGCCCCTCACCAAACCTTATCTCCTAAAATTCACTTTCATAATCCCATATGTGTAATAAATAGGTCAGGTTAGGCATAGCAACATGTGCCAGAGTAGCGCGTCGATGCGTCCACTTTCCACCGGTACTCCAGGGACCTCTGTCTGGCCATCCCCCAGGCAGATGCCTGGCCCATCCCCGTCTCCTTGGGATGCTGATCAACTTGCCGCAACCAGGATGCATGTGGTCGGCCTGCTGGCCTCCACCACTCACGAGGCTCCCTCGCTGAACGAATCCTGTAAGCAGGATCAGCGTCAGGAAAACGAGCCACATGTCCAAACAGCCGAAGCTGACACTCACGGACTGACTATGCAGGTAACAATTCTCATTTAAGTCTCTCTCAGCAACCGCTCATTGGACGCAAAGTCCGATCATCGATAGCCAAGGATTCTTCGAAGAGACCTGGTACCAAAGGAATTAAGTCGCCGTCACAGATCCCTGGTCAGAGACCAAGTCTTACATCCAAAGAGCAAGATTGGAAGCACAAAGGAATGAAGACTCAGACTTTCATGCTCCTGCACGGGTAACAGCAGCGCCACACCCCGTGATCCAGTGAATCCGAGACTCCCCAAGCCCGACCCAGACGTCTATTGACCTCTGGCTTACAGCCAGCAGAGACATGAATATCACTGCCAAGGTAAGTGAATCTCTCCTTGACTTCAACATCCTCACCACAAACAGTTACTTTCAAGATCACAGCATGCAAGATGTCATTGAAGGCCTGGATCTTCGTTTTGACTCAGGTAACCCATAATCCCAGCTGCTCAAACTCCTCAATCAGCAACTTGAGGGCCCCGAAAAGGCTATCTGGAGTCTTCGCAAAGACGACTGCATCATATTCGAAATCAAGGTCAGAGACCTTGACATTCCCAAAGGATGCACTGCAGCTTGATGTCTCTGACATCCTCCCCAGAATCCAGTCCATATAAGTGCTGAAAAGTGTGAGGGCCAGTAAAGATCCCTGATGAACTGCAATAACTACTGGAAATAAGTCAGAGTTGGAACCAACACACAGAGCACTCTCAGTAGCATCAGATTGATGCTATAGTATCCAGATGCTATAGTACTCAAATCGTACTAGAGTATAGTTCAGACATCAGATTGATCAGTTTTGGTGGCTATCCATGAAAACATAGAATCCTCCAGAGATCATCCCGATTCACTGAACCAAATGCTTTGAGGAGATCAACATAGGCTGCAAACAGCCCCTGTTGAAAGTCTCGTCTGTGTTCCGTGAGGACCTGAAGAGCAAGGATATAGTCAATCATTGACCTCTTTGGTGTGAAGCCCAACTGCTCTGAGCACCAATGCTCAAGCAGATGGTTGCGAATCTTATCAGGAATTATCTGAGCAAAGAACTTGCCCGACTGAGAGAAGCGTCACCCCTCAGTAGTTGTTGCAGTCCTGGCAATCACCCTTCCCTTTCCAGAGAGGGACAACAAGGCCCCTCTTCCAGTCAGTTGCGATGATGTCTGTGTTCCAGGTAGAGCACAGAATTGCATTCAATGACATGAGTACAGCATTTCCATCAGCCTTGAGAAGTTCAGCATGGATGCCACAGATCCCTGAAGCTTTAACCCATTTCAACCGGTTCACCGCACCCTATGTTTCCACAAACGACGGTGGATTACAGTTGATTGGAGGTTCAGCAATAGCGATAGTAACACCCCTGACATTCAACTCGACAGCTGATAGATCAGCCTTGTCCAGCCTCTCAAAGTAACTGACCCAGCGGGCCGTCACTTTGCACTCCTCTGTCAAGAGCCCACCACCCTCTGCTCTAACTGCAGTTCACCGAAGGACGGGCTTGGAGGAACGCAATGGGTGGATTCCCCTGTAAATAGGACGAGAATCACTTGGCCACAGGTGATGCTCTACCCCCTCACAGATTCCTCGCACATAGGCCTCCTTGTCCACCCTGAGTGCATGTAGTTTTACGCCTCGGCTCCCTGATCAGCTCAGCTCTGTCTATCCAGCCTGGACCTGCGACTCTGGTCAATGGTATCCAATGTCACTGGAGAGAAAAAATTATTCTTAGCCCAATCGTGAGTTTGAAGACATCCACCGGCAACATCAAGGGTGGTGGTCTTGAAGGCACTCCACAACTCTTCAGGATTCCCCAAAGCACGCAGACCCCCCAAATCTCCACTCAGCCTGTTCTCAGCAAACTCCTCAGCTACGCTCTCGTCCTTGAGCTTGTCAACATCCAGAATAGGGTGGGATGATACCATTCTCCCAGATTTAAGCTGCAACTTCAGAGTTGCTACAACAAACCTGTGGTTGGTCTTGAGGAACTAAGCACTCCGGTAAACCCTGCAGTTCTGGGTCATCCTCCAGTGAGCTTCAATAAGCACATGGTCAATCTCCTTTGCAACACCACCAGCATTAGAATACCAAGTCCAGCGATGAGCCTCTGGGTGCTGAAACCATGAACCAGCCATCCTAAGTCCATGCCTTCTTGCAGAGTCAAGGAACTTGGTGCTGTTCTGGTTCACAGTTCCAGACACTTGGGGACCAACTCATCTCTCACAACCATCCCTATCAGTTCCAGTTAATGCAATGAAATCCCCCAAGACTAGAATTGTATCTCGTCTGAGGCACTGTTCAACCACAGACTCGACCATGGCATGGAATGGATCCTTCACGGTGAGATCACTCGCCTCAGTCAGAGCGGATACAGAGACCTGGGAAACAACACCCAAGAAGTGATGAATACTTCGTCTCATATACACTCATTGTGTTACCAGTGTTACCTCAATTACCATTCGTTTCAACTTATTGGACACAGATACAGCAACTCCCTGGGCATGGTAAGCACCAGAGCGACCAGACCAATAGAAGGTGTAACTACCCGCCATGATCTCACCACTATCCGGTCTCCAAACCTTAGAGAGTGCTGCAATACTGATGTTCAAATGCTTGAGCTCAGATGATAACAGAGACAGTTGATCATTCTCTCTTAGGGAGAGGACATTCTAGGCACCCACCCAAAGGGACCGCCTCAGGTTAACCCAAGGAGACCGCACTCTGGTGGATGACACCTCAGCACCACCCTGACACACTTTCCTGCAATCTGACCTGGGAAGTTACCCCATGATTTTCCTCCTATCATCAAAGATTGGGGGTCCCGAAGGGTTTTCCCCAATCCCGCCATCCATTGATCTGCCCTGCAGAGAGCAGCTGCACAGGAGGTACTCACCCAGAGTGCGTTTTCATATTTCTTTGTGGTACGTTTTGCGGAATGAAGGGTTTTACGGGAGCCAGAGTGCAAATCCTGCCACTAAGGAGTGCAAATCCTGTAATAAATATACAGGCCAAAAGTTACATCTTTGCTGTTATTATTTTAGCAAACATCAAATGACACCCATTCATTTAAACAATGTTGAAGAACTTTCTAATTTTTATTTTTTACCTTTTCTTTTACTCAAGTCAAAGCAGGATAATACCTGAGGAGTGTGCTTGCAGCTGCACACGAGCTGATGTTCTATAATCAGGGATTTAATCTCTCTAAAGTGTATTTTGTAGGTTTGCTGTGCAAACCATTATGCCATGCAAAAAGAAGCCATGTTTCCTCTGCACCTGATCCATAATAGATCGGTTCAGAAAACCCTTGATATTCCTACTTCTGTATATCCTCTGACAGCTGCAAGCAAATATCCACAGCCACCACACATTGAACACAAGAACCACAAAAGGTGTTCCTGTTTTTGTTTTAGCCATTTATATACCCTTCAATTCCTTTTTTTTTTTTTTTTTTTTTTTTTTTTGTATACCTTGGTCGAGGCTCGTATGAGAGCAAACACAACTCACAGCAAGGAGGCATGAGACAAGAGGGGCGGGAGTGGAAGGGACAAAACAGTGGGGAACAGACACATTAGGTGAACTGTGGAAGGGAGAGGGATGGGGATGGGACGGGGAACATGGCGAAGAGAAGATGGACATTTCAGGGACTTTCAGGAAGGAAAGCAGGAGAAATGAAGGAAGTGGGCTTGGGTGGATTATCGGGGGTAGAAAAGATCGAGGATTTGGATGGGGGAAGATAAGAGGTGGTGGTGAACAGCTGTTTTGAAAGCCTGGAGGGAAGAATGGGAAAGAATAGAGTGAGGAAGTTTATTCCAAAGGCGGGAAAAAAGAGGAATGAAAGAGTGAAGATGAGCAGTGATTCGTGATTTTGGTAGTTTTAACAGAAGGGGGTTGTTGGCAGACCTTGAGCGGCCTGTGGAAATGTGGTGGGGACAAATCGCAGAGAGAGCAGGGGGCAAGGCTGGAGAGGAGTCGGTAGAAGACAGAAAGACCACCGACCAACCTGCGGTGATTGAGTGAGAGGCCCAAAGACTCAGCTTCATTGCGGGAGATGCCGATGATCTTAAATGCCCTGGCTTCGACAGCGTTAAGGCGAGGAAGGTGGGAGGCAGGAGCACCAGCCCAGAGGGAGAGCAGTACTCCATCAGGCTACGGACAAAAGCTTTGTAAGTGGTCAGGAGCTCAAGAGGGCCGAGGAAGGACTTAGCACGACGGAGGATTCCCAGTCGGCGACTGGCTTTTGAGGCGAGGTTGGAAATGTGACTTTCCCAGGAAAGGTCATGGCAGATAGTGAGACCTAGAAGCTTGAAAGAAAAGACTTCTTCCAGAGGATTGTTGAGAAAGTGGATGGGGGGGTTTTGTAAACGGTCCTTTCGAAGAGACATAGTGAGAGTGTGAGATTTGTCTGGATTGAAAGACATGTTCCATGTGTTGGACCAGTTTGTGATTTTATCCAGATCTGCAGTGAGCGAAGAAGCTGCTGCTTGCCGGTCTGAGGGATGACAGATGGTACGGCAGAGGGTGGAGTCGTCGGCAAAGAGAAATAGAGGATTTTCCAGAGAGTCCGAGAGATCATTGATAAAAACCAGAAAAAGAACAGGGCCCAGAACGCTACCTTGAGGAACTCCAGCCTGCACAGGAAGAGGGGATGAAAGAACTCCATTTAGGGCCACACGTTGACTGCGACAGGAGAGGAAGTCTGCGAGCCATGAGTGGAGATGGCCTTGAATACCATGGGAAGAGAGTTTGGTGAGTAGTGCAGGGTGCCAGACTGTGTCAAAAGCACGTGATATGTCCAGGGATACGGCTCGGATTTCCTGTCTGGCATTGAGGACCTCCATCCATTGATGGGAGAGCAGAAGCAGCATATCCAGGGTAGAGTGACCTGGTCTGAAACCAAATTGATGATTGGAAATCAAGCCATTGGAGAAGAGGAAGGATTTCATATCTGAAGCAATGATGGATTCCATCACCTTGCTGATGATTGGGAGAAGGCTGATTGGTCTGTAGTTATAGGGATCTGTTTTTGCACCTTTTTTATGCAGGGCAGTAATGTTTGCTGATTTTCAAGCAGATGGCAGATGACCTTGAGCAAAGGTCCTTCTGAACTTATGTCCATCGTCAATTCTCTCTTCAGCTGTTCGGTTGTCTACCTTTCCTTTTAAACCGTGAGCAAATTGTACCTTGACTAGCATCATCTACAATCTACGTGTTACATTTGCAAAAGATGGAAATTTTGTCTTCCCTCCTCTCCCCATTTATGTTAAGTATACAGTATTTGTTTTTCTTCCCCTAACCTTACTCTTTTCTTCTCCAAATTTCCATTCCCTTTTTTGTAAACACTGTAAAACCCCGTTACACTCCTTTCAAACTCCCACACCAACCCATTCTTCCGATGCTTCAAGGTTACTGCCACAGCTCAAGTATTTGCATGCTTAACAGAAACTTTCCTCTCACAAAATGTCTGAGATTCCTCTGTGTCTCCTCCAGCTATATTCTCTCTACCGTTTTGACAGCCCCAAACCCCAGCCCATTGGTGGTGTTACTTTCTGTCAAGAATTCCATTCCACACTCTCAATTTTTTGCTTTAAACCCTCTAAAGCCCACTGGAATACCTCTGGCTATCCATTCTTTTCCAAAACCACTTCATCTTTACTTGTGTACTGTACCATCCACATAATAATTATGACTCCACAGGCACATCTCTCCACATGTAACCAATCAGCAATAATGTTTTTGTCAATGTGTTCCATGCTTTCATGTTTCTGGTGCAATGTAAACATTCAAACCTGCATATCTAGCAATGGCATGTTTTCCCTTCTGATCTGGTAAGGACAAACTTTCCATCAAGCTGTCGTGGTCTTTCTCTGCTCTTATTGGGCACTCTGAATATGCAGCAATCTAAGCTAAAGGGCTCTCTGCACTTTTATAAAAAAAAAAAAAGTACTGTGGTTCTATGTGTACTGCATCTTCTGTTGATTTTGCCTGGAAATACACTCACAAAAGCTTTCTCCTCTGTTATTCACACCCCAAATCAACCCCTGATCATTTATTCCCCCATGAAACATCAACCCAAACCTTTTGCTACAGATGACTGTGTTCCTCCACTCCTTTCTCATCTCTTTTCCTGTTTTTGCATTCCCTTGTACGTCACATTCACCTCTTGCCTCTTTGCTCCACTTTCACAACATTTATTTCGCTTTTGTGCTTGGTCACATCACTTTTCCAGGAGTAAAATTTTTGTACATAACCCCTAAAAATTCAATTTTTTCTCTGTTATAATTTTCTGACTTTATACCGCTCTCTCTCTCTCCAAATGAATACACATGATGTGTTGGTGGCCCCATGTATTTTAATGCCTCCGCTGATGAAGTCACCAGAGGCATTATGTTTTTGGGTTGTCTGTATTTACGTCCATCAGTGCTAATTTTCTGTTTTCTCTGCAACCGCTTATCGGATTGATACAAAATTTTCACCAAAGGTGCGACTACTCATGAAGAATGTTTCAATAATAATTATGACATCAAATGTCAAGGGGTGTGGCAACTATGTTGGAAAAAAGAAAACACTTTGGAGCTCTGTATCTCTGAAAGTGCTGCATGGAAAAAATTTAAACTTGGCACATGCCAAGTACGACTCCACATGGGGAATGAGTGATTTTTTTTGATGATGCCATAGGTGGCTTCGTTATGACGTTATTGCATGCATCAAATGCTTTATCCAATCAGTACAAAAAAAATTGAGGGTCACCTCGCACTAAATTGTATGGGGCGGGGGGGGGGGAGATAATTGATGACATCGTCAGTCACGTGGTTCGGCAGCCATGTTTTTCTTATACATGAAAAAACCTTCAACAATCATGTGGACGGAGGCATATCTGTCGACGTTACAATGTCGAAGTGTCATTTGAAGTTATTTGGGGTTTTTTTTATGGTGTCCTTTTTTCACCTTATGCAAGGCTTATCCAAAATGTCCCCTCCCTCCTTTCTTGTGACGTAATCGATGCATTACTGTCTACAGCTTCAATAATAATTTAACATCACATTATTCTCGAAGCTATTCCAAATGTCTTGTTTGCATTGTGTATTTTTTTGTACCTTTTTGACATTCACTCCAATGACAAATGTATTCCGATTTTTGTAGCTGCCATTGCACTTTTTTTTCTTTTTATTTATCCAGCAGTTGTTCAATGGCTGCACGGATATCTGTCATCTGAAGTGCATTTTATAGATTGTGTGGCTGTGTTTACCTCAAATGTTTACCCGTGTGTCCTTACCTACCCTCTTTCTTCCCCACATCCCTTATTTATTCAAGTCTCCCTCTATTCTGACCCCCAATCCTGCTGTTGGTGTTCTTCCCCCCCCCCCCTCTCTTTCTGGTGTTCCTTTTGTTCTGTTACATCCTGATCCATTCTATGTTCTCGCTCATCCATGAGCCTCGACTTTGTTAAAAAAAAAAAACTTCCTTCGAGATTGTTGTAGAGTGGCACTGCAGAGCATTTATTGATATCAGCATCAAGAAAAACACTCGAGAGTATCTGCACCAAAGATAGGCATTCATGGCACTTTGGAACATTTTCAAGAGAAATAAACTATGATTCGAACCAAGAGTTAAAAGCTGCAACATGTGTTAAGGTATGTGAGGGAGTTCAGCTCTTCAATAACATACTGAGGGAATTATGCTTTGAGTATTTGTGTCACGAAGCTGTAACAAAAGTGAAATAAATCTACGTGCAATAATATAAATTGTCTATCTGTCTCATTGTATTTTGTGGCTGTGTAATGGCATTCCTTATGATTTATTTTGTCATTGCAGTAAACAGAAAATATTTGTTCAAATTCAAGGCAACAGAAGACTTTGCACAATCCTCCTGGGGTTATCGCACGTTTTGGAGTTTTTGATCATGAAGAGGTGTAAATTCTGGATTGAATACCACACAAATGTCACAGGTTATTTCGTCAGTCATGACAGATTCTGTAGCACTACAGATATGTGTTTTGCTAATGAGGAACATTTCCAGCAAGGAAGAAAGGCCAGATAACCTTGAAATGTAAAAGGAGGAGGTTGCCGTATTTTTTGGCGTACAAGTTGATACATTTTTTCCGCAAGTACGGTCCTTGGCTTATACTCAGATTGGACTTATCTACAGTTTAAGATATTGAATTGCGTAAATGAAAATATTTTGCAAAGTGTGATACTTTCTGAAATAAACAGTAATTTTTTTATTTTTTATTTAAAACACACTACAGCAAGTTTCCACAACATTGTGGATGCATTCCTAGAAAGTGCGAAGCAAAGCAAAACGTTAAGTAGATGAGATATTCCCATAGACGTAGTATTATAATGGGGAGATGCATTCTCAGCGTACATTTTCAGTCACCCTAACATAACTTTAAGCTCACTTAACTACATATTAGAGATAAATATTGAACAAATCAATAAAGGACACATAAAATACACAAGTGGACAATTAAATGAACAGTTACAGGGGTACTCACCAAAATGTAGGGCTGAGATTGCTTTTTTATTGTTGAAATTCACCCAAAATAAGGCTGAGAGCCAATAAATGTGAAGGTGATAACGGAGAAAAAGAAGAAGAAAATTGGCAAAACCTTCACCTCGTCCTGAAAAAATAAAACCTCTTCACAGGAACACCATGTAGGAGGGGGTAACTAGGCCATGTGGAAAAATTAATTTTCCTACTCCCATTGGGTGTTTTTTAGGAGATACCATCTCCATACTGGATGGCTGTTGGCTCCCGAAGGGAGCTCATCCTCCATTTGCTCGGTGTCATTTTTGAGTCCGAGCAGGGTGTCACAGTCACCCTCCCACCGAGCAAAGCCAGTGAGAGGTGTCCATTTAGTCGCTGACAACTCGATCATGCAGCAGGTAGCAATAGGTTAGATGTTTCCAGTGGCAGTCACAAAAGACTGACTTGACGAATAGTTTTATGCTTGCCAGGATGGGAGAGATGCAGATGTGGAGTGGAGGGGTTAATACAGAGAGGAGACGTGGTGCTGAGATACACCTCAATGCATGGCTCGTGGTGCTGAGATGCACCATAGTGCATGGTTCACAATGTCTCGCAAGGACTGCTCAAATAATGTGTGGGCTGCGAAGGCAAAGAGGAGATAAGCCCGAAGCGATAGGGTGCTGCCCTCGCCTTGATCGGGCTTTCTAGTGAGTCATGCATTTAATCTGGAATTGAGGAATCTCCGATCAAGATCTCAAATGGGCCGCGCAACAAATCCAGAGTGGAGAAGTCATCACCAAGATGGTGTGATCAGAGTGCCAGGGAAATATGAATATTTGTAATAAAATGAATCTTGTGTTGAAATGGAAAGATAAGTTAAAATTTTAAACTTAAAATTGTTGTACACTGTCCTGTACAGAAATCAGTGTCCATAATGTTTGCCAATTGGGTGAGCAATTAAAATTTACTGCGGAAAATGATGGGAATATGGCTGTGCACAGAAAATATGGTGTCAGCGAGAAACACGTTTGAGACTGGCATAAAGCAAGGATACGTTGCGGACAAGCAATAAAAACCAAGAAGGCTAATCATGGCTGCAAAGCTAGGTGGACAAACATTGAGTGCTTGCATTACAATAGGTGTCAGGTGTGAATGTTTATTAAGAAGCAGTGAATAGTGACAAACTATAATGTGCTATAAGCCAGTGCTGACAATGATTCTGTCACTTGTTTTTAAAACTAAATATGCTTGCTTGTTTTATAGAAGTGCCGCAGGCAGGGAGTAATTAAATATTGTGAGAGTCAGGGAGTAATTAACACCTCTATTGTTCTGACTGAATGACAGTATAGCTAATTACAATACCATAGCTGATCTTGCTTCCTCTTGTACACCAAATCGACTTACCTATGAATGAAGGAAAGAAAAATGGGAAAATTATCCAATTTGACATCCTCCACGTCGACTTATCAGCCAAAAAATATGGTACTTCTTTAAAAAGTGCACACATAATAAGTACTGCACCCATCTTTTCATGAGGTGCTTTGGAGTTAGTGTGATGCGAAAATGGCAGAACCTTTTAAGATTCCCCTCACTCTTCCCACCCTGTCCCCCTAACCCTAACCCTCCCCCAAATACACACCACATATGCTTTCGTCAAAATCTGTTTCGAGTGGTCATTGTCGTGTCCAAATATCAGCTTCCTAACTCAAAAGGTGCCTGAGATATTGCTTAGATGAGAAAGAAAATGAAAATGTAATTAATAAATCGATAATGAATCAATTAATTGTTAATGAAAAAATAAAAATAACATTTTTCCCAAAGCACTTGGTGACTATTGTGCCCGAATTTTAGCTTCCTAGCTCAAAGGATAGCTGAGATATTGCCTGGACAAACAAACAAAGGAGAAAAAAACAACCAAATGGAGTAAAAACTAGGTACACAATTTTGGCACGCATCATCACAGGGCACCTTCAGCATCCAGTGATGACGTAATGCAGTGCCTTGAGATGGAATAGGGAGGGGCAGTGTACAACAAGCAAACCGAGTGAAAACTGAGTACGCCCTTCTGGTGTGTGTCATTGCCGGGGTGCCAAACAGCACCTGGTGTTAGCATAGGCAGGGACGGTGTACAATTATATTAGAGAAGCATAATTGCTTGGAAGGAATGTGTATAATTTTATGAGTGTGGTTCAAGTCATTCAATGTTGGCATTTTGTGCAAAAACCTGCAATATTTTCAGATTGTGACATCCACACTGGTTAAAAAAAAAGAAAAAAAATTGTGCGTAAAACCAAGATGGCGGCCAACATAATCACATGCTCTGTGAAACAGAGGTGTATCATTAAATTCCTTATGAAAGAGGATATCAAACAAGTTGAAATTCACAGGAGACACTGCACAATTTATAGATGCATATCTTTCATCTACAGTAGTTGTGGGTTTAAATGTTACGGCAAGTCTAAAAAGGCAGTTAATTGCCGAACGATCTTGAACATTCTCATAGGAAACCCACTTTTGTCATTCAAATAAGCATTCAGCATGTTTCACAGCTAATTTCATTCGTTAAAAGCTAAAAGTGTTTCACAGCTTAAAACAATCATTCGTTCTCACTTGAAATTCATTGGTAAGGCCACAACTATTGTAGTGGAGATCAGTTTGGCAGTCGTAAATAATTCCCCAATATTGTCCAGTCTTGTCGTCTTGTGATTTTCATCTCTTTCGATTGCTCAGAAACATCTGGGATTCATTAAGTTTATGAATGATAATGATGTCAAAGCACCTGTCCCAAATATCCCGTGCAAATGTCAAGACACAACCACATCAATGGGGAAAATGTGTGTGTGTTTGTGTTGCAAAGAATACCTTGGGAAACATATTCCTTTTCATCAACCTCTGTGAACATTTTTTCTCTGGAATAAAATGTCAATGCCTACCTAGAACTACCCATGTGCCTTTAGATGAAGAATGCTCCCTGCTTATTTGGAAACCATGATGATCCAGACGGGTACAATGAATGGCACTCTTGTCGCGCCCGTGAATCGAAATGCAAAGGCCTTGCTTGTACGAGTACAATGCACCATCAGAAAGGTAAATGTGTGATTTTTTATTTTTTTTTTTTTTAGGCAGAGTTGCTTGGGCCACATTGAAACCATTCCTCAAAAGGGTGCAGGCAGTTTACTCTGACATCATGACCTCCTTTTCTTCCACCCAGAATTCAGTTTCTATCTTGTTTTCAGCATGATTTATTTTCAATGTGGTTTTGCTTAGAGGCTCTGCATACTAATCTTGTATCAAACCAAGCACTTTTACCAAGTATCAAACTGCTTCCCCTTTCCCTCCTGAACCCCTTCCCCAAAATCCACACTTCTAAGTACTATATTTAATGTTATTGATTAAAAATGGAATAAAAAATAAAAATAATAATTCTGAAATGAAATTACATGGTTTTAAATTGATCGTAATCCATAGAGCAATACGTTTGCTGTCAAAAACTTTTCACTAACTCCCTGCTCAATCACCGCGTGCCCTTACACCTGGAACTCCCCCCACCCCACCCAGCATGTATGTAATAAATAGATGGCCCCTGATTATGCATTCCTCATATTTTACAAGTCATATATTAATAACACATGTGAATGAATACAGAGACTACTGAACTCACCACTGTGAGTTCAAATTCCTATACTTGATTCTTGTGAGGTTTCATTCATCTATCTATAATTCCAGCAGTGTGTGTGTGTGTGTGTGTGTGTGTGTGTGTGTGTGTGTGTGTGTGTGTGTGTGTGTGTGTGTGTGTGTGTGTGTGTGTCAGTCTGTCTGTCTGCGACCACCGTTTCGATCCGATTGAAACTTGCCAGGAATATTACCGGGGACCCGCAGATGTGCCTTTTCGAGGTTTGATGTCAATCTGACGAGCGGTTCCCAAGTTACGGCCATTTTACTGCTTTTTCAGTGTTGAAAAGGTGTATATATGGCAGCTGAAGGTGTCGTTCCACCTTCTCACCTTATCATGCCAATTTTTTCCAAAATTATTAATAACCAGACGACCACCAGTCCGATCGGATTGAAACTTGCCAGGAATATTGCCAGGGACCCGCGGATGTGCCTTTTCGAGGTTTGATATCGATCGGACGAGCGGTTCCCAAGTTACGGCCATGTATCAGTGACCCAATGACAGGACACGGTGCTATGACATCACGAATGACATCACAATTAATGCTTATTTAATTAATGAATTTTTTTTTTTTGAAGGATTGACGTCAATTCTTCTTCGTTTGGTATGACTTCACAATCGACACTGGGGACCTGAGTATGTGCCTTTCTCTGGGTATGTGCCATATCTGGGTATGTGCCAAACTCCCAAGGTTTGATTATTATTCAAATTATTAATTAATCCCAAGGTTTGAATTTTCCCGAGGGAAACAGCTGTTTCCCAAGGGTTTGAAAGCTGTTTTTTTCCCAAGGTTGGAATTAATCATTGTGCTTGGTAGACATTTGTGAATACATTTACAGAGATAGGGACAAGAGAGGAGGGGGGAAAGAGGAGGGGGGAAAGAGGAGGGGGGAAAGAGGAGGGGGAGAGAGGAGGCGAGAGAGAAGGGCGAGAGAGAGAGGGGGTGAGGGGGGCAAGAGAGGGGAGGGATAGAGGAGAGGGGACAGAGGAGGGGGAGAGAGGGGGAGAGAGGGGGGAGAGAGAGGGGCGTCACAATTCTTCTTCGTTTGATATGACCTCACAATTGATGCTGGGGACCTGATACTGCAGGCACGAAGCTGCACATACAGGCCCGCCCCTACGGGCCCGCACTTGTCTTATCAAAATCACTGAATTGAGATTTATCTTGTGGGTTGGGTATGAGGGAGGGGGGGCGGGAGGAGTCCAAAAATATATTTGCATTTCCATGACAGTTCATTAAGGAGGTTTCAGGTGCTGCTCCTCTTTCATGGGTACCATTTTCGTACACACCTGAAGTTGCTTTGCATGCATTCAAGGACAAATGCAAAATCTGGACTGACATCATACATCAGTTGGTGTGAGAATGTGAGACTA
>NC_140969.1:77170208-77182708 GCF_056783735.1 Eptatretus burgeri | reverse complement strand
TGCCTTGCAGCAACGCAGCCAGCAGATGAAGCTGGCCAACCTTTGCCGTTCAGTGGAGGTTGGTGGAGGGAGTGCGGTGGTGCTGGCCACTCGGAAGGCGGGCTCGGACCTACCCTACGGTCTCCCTCCCAACCTATCGCCTTTGCCTGTCATTGTCTATACCCACTCCCTTAATTTGTCAAACCCAATTTAGCCCCAACTTATTTTTTTGTTGTTTTTATTTCTACTTCCCCACTATAAATCGTCCCCTAACCCCCTGTACTGTCCTTGTTCGGCTAACCTATCCTGTCACCTAGCCTACTCCCAACCCGTACGTTCCCTTCCCGGAGGGGAATAAGGGAGAGCTAGCGTCCTGTGTCGAGGCCCAACGAAGCCTCAGGATGGCCTCCCCAGAGTTCAGCGATCTATAACCAAAGTGCATCCAGCGGACCACAACGAGAGCGAGGGGATGGATGGTGCGGAGGGGTATACTTCCTATTCTACCCTAACCATTAACTGTTAAACTACCCCGGGGCTTTCAACAAGCGCCTCTCGCTTAAACTATTGGTTCTATAAACCTCAGATTCCCGTCGCCTGTGTTGGTGTCCTCACAATTTCGGGCCTCGCCCCCCAATTTTCTCTCCGTGCCCTCACACGGTCTCATGGCTGGGACACGTGGCTCCCTTTGGCAGGCACGACCCTCTGCCGAATCTCCCGCTATGGCACCCCCGGGCACTACACTGCCTCCAAGCCTACCAGCTCCCTAACACCGGGGAGTGCCCCCCATGTCACCTCCCCTGAAACGCACACGTGGCAGGCTGGCTTCCCGGGCCCCTTTCCGAGGGTCACCCGTGCCCACAACACTGCCCACGCGGCTAATGGCGCCCCGGGCCCCGCACCAAGCAGGCGCACCCGTGCCCACTACGCTATCCCGGCCCCCCATGGGCCCTTGGCCTACTACGGCCGACTAGCCTGGTGCCCGGGGTACCCACTCAGCGATACTCACCTTTCGCCACCACGCTCCCAGCCTGTCAACAGGGCTCCTGCACCCCTCCAAACGGGTTTCGAGCCTACTTCCCCACCAACAACAAAACGACCTCCATTTTGTAAATTTGACTAACCCCCTAACTCACTCTACACTGACCCCGGGGTCCCTTGGGCGGGAGTCACTCCTCCCCCCAATCACTCATCGCACCATGCATTCCCCATTCGCTCTACTCACACACAGACCCGCTGGCCTCACTCACTCACCAAGCACATGCTTCCACTTCACTCACCAACAACTCTTCAACACACTCACCGCTGAACTCTGACATCCTTCTAACTACCTCCCCTAACTAACTCGTCGTCCCTTACACGCTCGCACGTCGTCCCTTACACTATAGCACGTTCCTTTTAACACTACGTAGCTAAACTACGTCCCCTCTACACATTCACTGTCTGTCACTGTTCTGAAATGTCCCAAAAATTATTTACCCAACCTAAATCTCGCTACAATCCCTCTAACTAATCCATTCCACGGGCCCCATGAGGACTTACCCCTGCCCCATGGAGCCGGTCTAGCTAAGCTAACCCTTCCCCCTAACTAGTTTCCATCCTGTGCCCTGGTAAGGGGGTCTTCCACCCCTTGCCCAGGAATCCTGTGCACCCGAAAGTGAGGCTTGCTTTTTTTTTTTTTCACATGCGCAGCACCAGCGCGGCAACTCACAGCTCGCGCACTTTGCACCTGCCCGTGACGTCATGCAGCTGCACGTGTACCTCGTCCCTCCTTGGACGGTACCATCCGGCAGGGATATCCCTCCTGCCGGATTCCAACCCCACGTGCAGCCATGGCGTCACCGTGCACATAAAAAAAAAACAAGCCCCACGTCTCGAGGGGTTCCCCACGCGAACACATGTGCTTTGCCCGTTGGAGCTTAACACACACGCCCGCGTGAAGAACCCATCCGGTCCAAATCCATAATCCTGCCTAAACTTTGTCCGTCCGTGGGATCGGCAAATCCAGCGCGTGCGTTTCCGGACCGGGACTTCACTCTCGTAAGCGAGCACGTGGGGGCCTCGTGCGTTGCACAGCAAGGACCTCGTGCTCACTGCTGGGTGAACCCGGCACGGTCCCCGAAACAGCTACAGCCGCTACTCGGCTTTTGTCCCTCTGTCGCAGTCTCCGTCGCCATTCAACACACGCATTCCTGCGTGTAACGACGCTCACAGTCCATTCCATCACATTCACCCCGGGAGACGCGGCTGCATGTTCACACATGCCGACCGACATCTCCCTTACACATAGCGACCTTGCACACGCTGTCTCTCTCACACTCGGCCGCTCACTCACGCATGCCATTTCCCTTGCACACGTGGCTCCACTCACTCGCGGCCTTTCACTCACTCGTGGTGCCTCATCCACACACCGTGCCTCACTCACACACGCGGGGGCACTCAACCGCGGTGTTTCATCCATACTGGCCGTTTCACTCACACACACGGCCTCTTCCACTTGCGGTGCCCCTTTTACACACGGCGTGCTGGGAAGCATGTACTCCGGCACAGTCGCCACCACACCACTCACACACGGGGTCGCTTCCACACACGGGGACGCACTCACACCTTGCATCACACACACCGGGACAACCACACTGGGGATTCGTGTCCCCACAAGGGTCTCCGGGGCCTCTATACCCCCAAGCTCTCCGTGCACCTGTCCACAGCACTCGTCCCCTCAACCTCGCAAAGCACGACCGAACCCACCTGGTCGTGACTCGCCTCAAGGGGGAATACTCCCTCCCCTCGTTCCTGGAGGAGGCCATCCAGCTGCTCGCACCGGGCCTCCACCCAGTCCACCAGCTCACCCCCATTGTCCTCCACTACCTCCGTGTGTGTGTGTGTGCGTCACTTACCCCGTCTTCATCGTGTAGTCTTCCCTCTATCGTTCCCATCTCCCGTGTCTCTGCCAACTCAGTCACCTCTTCACCCTTTATCTCCCTTGTCTCAACTATTATTTCCGTCTCTTCCCTTGTTATCTCCCTCGTGCACGTCTCCGTCACCCCAATTAGTTTGGCCCTCTCGGTTACCGTCACGACCCTCGCCCAACACGTTCCCCGAATTATTTTTTCACCCGCCTCCACCGCGGGTCCGACAGCCGTTGCACCCCCTTCCAGCTCGTTCGCTCCCACACGTGGAGTCGCCATTTTTAGCTCCCTGGTCACTGCCTTCATGCCCGCCTGCAGGCTTCGGCCCATGTTCTGCGTCTCATCCCGCAGCTTTTTCGTTTCTTCCTTCATTTGCTTGTTCATGCCTTTCATTTCGTTTTTCATTACATTTGTGTTTGTATCCATCTTTTCGTTCATGCTTTTTATTTCATCCATTTTTTGTGTATTCGCATCCATTTTTTGTGTATTCGCATCCATCCTTGCTGTCATTGCCGCCAGCATGGCGCATAGCTGGGCCATGTCGGGTGCGCTTGGGTGAGCCGTTTCGGCAAGGATCGGGGGGTTTTGGTGGAGAGGGGGAGGGGAGGTGTCATACACCGCGGCCGCCGCCGCACCCATTTCGGGCTCTGGGTTCAGTTGGGCGAGTTCGTGTTCCTGCACAACCAACATTTCCTGCACGGGGATTTCATCCTGAGCCATGGATTCTACACATTCCACATCCATTTCTAATACCCCCGGCTCCCGCTCGCCTCGAGACGCCATCTTGCTTCTCGTAAAGGGTTAATTTAGCTCGCTCGTAATTTGGAGGGAATCGGGGGTCGCTCCTCTCACCCCTGGACCGATTCCCGTGAATTTAGCTGGAGACAGGAGAGCCCGTTTTTCCGTTCTCCGATACCAGTGCCGCGAGGAGGGCGATGAATTTATATCCCACTCCTGACACCAGTGTTTGCGGTATTCGCGCCCGCCGGCGTGCGAGCGGCCACGTAACTCGAATCGCGGCACGTCGCCCACCGGACGGACAATCCCGTCGTGACCCTCTCGGACTAACGCCGGGAACTAGTCACGGGTGGACCTTTCGGCCTCACCACGATCGTGCCAACCGGCCCCCCACGTGGGATAGGGTTGCTCGCCAAATTCGACCTACCTAAGTACCCACACGGAGGGTAGACCGGGCGATCGCACCTCGCCGCAGGTCGACTTCGGACACGGGCCACTTTAAGCGACCCGTTCCGTACTATCGGGATAACCGAGCGGTGTTATCGTCGGCCTCGACGGTTCGATTAATTATCGGGCGTTTTAGCCCACGACCAACCCTTTACGTGAAGTAAGATGGAGATTCAATAAAGGAAAAGACGAAGCGAAACGGGAAAACAGTTCAACATAAAGCACATTTATTTCGCGATGAACGGAAAGCACACATATACAATTACACCAAAAGCAAATGTAAAAGAAGAAGAAGCACAATAACACACAAAGCAAATGCAACAATGCAGATCTAACCGACTACCGAGCACGCGGCAACACTTATACAGTTTTACTTCACAGACGGCGCCGACAACACATACACTCAAAGCAAAAGAAAAGGACCACCCTCAAGGATGAGGGGGGTAGGCGGGCCTGGGGCCGAGACCGCGTCGGGCCTACCCGTCTGATGATGAGCCGCAAGATGGCGGTGGCGCCCCGACTCCGCGGGCCTCGCGGACAGTGTCTGGTAGGGGGTGGGAACGGGGCCCCCTTCTCGCACTATCTCAGCGCGGGGGGAAACAGGAGGGGGTTGTTGATGCTCGGGGGAAGGAGGATATCTCCCTGTCTCGGGTCCCGCGACGAGCGTCTCCACCACGACCTCGGTCGCGCCGCCGGCCTCTCCCTCCGCAGCTCCCGACTCCGACACGAGCACCCCCTCGACCGCCTTCGCCGCCGCCACCTCTCCACAGCTCCGTCCAACCGCCTTCTCCGACTCCTCTCTTGACTCGTCCCAACTCTTAACTGCCTCCGAACTCTTAACTGCCTGACTGACGAACGCAGCCCCTTATATGCCCCGTGGCCTCGCTCCTTCACCTTCGACCCTTTACCTCCGACCCTTCACCTCTAACTGGCTCCCCATTGGACCGAGGAAAAGTGGGCGTGAATGCTTTTTGATCCATTAATTTGCATATAGCGATATTACTCCAACGCACCTGGAGGCGGGGCCAAATCGCCCCACGCTCGCCGATAGGACGGAACAGAAGTGGGCGTGAGTCGTTTTTGATCCGTTTTCTTCGGAAAGGCCGGCGCTTTTGCACCCCTGCTCGGTGCGCGCCCTGCACGAGTCCAGTATCGGTGCCCACAAGTGGCGTGGGAATGACGGTGATGCGATGGTTGCGAGGGCGAGTTGTGACGGTAAAGGTCGTGGCTGTTGGTGTGAAGCGGCGTTGCGGTTGGTGGTTGTTGTGTGATGGCTGTTGAGACGTGGTTGGTGGTGGTAGTAATGGCGGCTGGTCCAAAATAAAGATAGTAAAAGAAAAACGGCTATCTAGAAGGGTCGCAGCCCGCATGAATGACATTTATTCCCTCTAAACAACGGGTTTGGGCCTAACTACGCATATACTTACAGAGATATCTCACCTAAGGGACCTGAATGGTGGTTTGCGAATTTCGTCAACCACAACAATATATATATATATATATATATATATATATATATATATATATATATATATATATATATATATATATATATATATATATATATATATATATATATGTATATATATATATATATATACATATATATATATATATATACATATATATATATATATATATATATACATATATATATATATACATATACTGATTGAATCCAGGCCACTTACCAGTCCTTTAATCAACATTTCCAGTTCATCGCCAAGTAAGAATTTTTTGAAGGAGTGATTGTCGGGCACTAACAATGCACATTGGTGACACTCAGCATGGGGTGACACTCAGCATGTGAAACTCAGCATGGGGTTCAGTGTCAGCTAAGTAGGAATTGTATGTTGGCATCATTGTTGGCATCATACTGCAACAACTTACTAGTGTCCCAAATGTTGCCTAATCAACCCCGGATCAGTTAGGCAGCCACACCTGAATCGACAGGACGTGCCAGCGGGGGAGACCTGAGCCAAGGATAATGGGGTTTTAGTTATCTGGATGGTGTACAGATCGCACAGGACTTATGACACTGGATGAACGATCGGACGAGGTGTCGGGCAGATGCATAAACCTAGACTTTGTATCCCATACAGGAAAGTGTCCATTATACATGTATAGGGTGGTAAAAGGATAAACCCTCGGCCCTGAACGTCAAACTGGCCATGGACGCGAGTTCTACTGGTAAATCATGGAACACTGTCTGGACCAAATGTTGCCTATGTCAGGAGGTTAAGAAAGAAGATCTAAAGTCCCCCCAGGCCAATCCTGCCAAAAGAGGAGATGATGGGTATATGAACTTGGCAAGGAATATTCCTCTGTTTCACTCACTCAATACACTACCAATCAAGCTCGGCCCGGCAAGACTTGACGAAGGTGGTGGGACAGAGGAAACCTTGAAACAAAACAAGGCACGATATCATGAGAGTTGCAGACTTCTATTTAACAACACAAAGTTACACAGAGCTGAAAAAAAGATCAATCCCTGCAGGTGCTAGTGATGAGGGCAGTAGAAGTAAGATCCCACGAAAGGTCCAAGAAGCTAAAACACAAGAACGTTTTCTTTGCGAACCCCAAGGGGGTGAGTTTAGAGAAGCAATGGCAATTAAATTGAATAGAATAAACAAATGTGCAAAAGCACTCAGTGATAGAAAACTCCTTGCCAAACTGAGTGTAGGAGATGTCGTAGCACAAGAAATGAAATATCACCCTGCCTGCTTGATGGCACTGTGTAACTGAGAACGAGACTACCTGAAGGCGCAGGAGCAGGAGAAAGCACAGGAGCACTGGAAGGAAGCATATCCAATTGCTTTCTCTGAACTGGTCACCTATATTAGTGAGATGAAAACTGCCAGTGAGAGTACAGATCCACCCATTTTCAGGCTTGCTGATATGACCATGCTTTACAAGCAGAGGCTTGAGCAGCTTGGTGTTGAATCGCCTGATGTTCATCTAACTCGACTTAAGGACCAGCTGCTTTTTCACATCCCCAAGCTGCAAGCTCATCGCCAAGGACGAGATGTTCTGCTGGTTTTTGAGAATGATGTAGGCTCAATAGTTGGGTCAAAATACCACCTGACCCACAACACATTGCAACAAAAGGTTTTTCAGTGGTTTTCATTCCTACTGGATATACTGATCAACAGAAAAAAAAAGTCTACCAAAATCTGACATCCGGAAACATCAAAACAGTCATTTTCAAGATGGCCACCACCGGGCTTTGAAATAACTAAAACAGCTCTAACTTCTTCAATAATTGAGATAAAAACATAATTGTTGGTTCTGGTCCATGGTTTTAATGGATCAGCAATCCACTGGTGTCAATAAAATTTAGATCTGATCAGTATTTAACATGAAATCCAAGATGGCAGCAAAATTCAAGAGTGCAAAAATCAATGAATTTTCCATCTGAACCAAAATCACTGTACACCTGGTGCCATTGAAACATTTATTTGTGAACATTACATAATGGCAGTTTAGGTTACAATTTCAGTCCTCATCACTGTCCTCCAGTTCCTCAGAGGCTTGATTTAGTGGATTGTCACAAAACGTCACTTGGCATGATCCACATGCAGACGTACACGGAAGCGCATTCTTTCTGCAGCTGCAACGGGGTGTGTCACAAGCTGTGGAGCAGTTGCAGTGTATCATCTTCAGAAGAGTGTCTGGTGCAGCATTCATGACAATCATGATAGGTACAAATCGATTGTCTTCAAGTCCCCAGCCTCAGTCCAGAGGATCGAGGTCACCCTCCATCCCCATCCAAACCATGACCTGGTGGTACACTCGGAGACAATGAAACTTGGTGGCAGATTACGTTGGGGGAAGTCGTTCAGGTGTAACGAAAGACTTAGCAGCAGCGACCTTCTTTGTGAATATCTTGGATATGTCTGCCCAAGAACTTGTGCTCTCCCCACCAAATATAACGGCCATCGCTTGGCTGCCAAGTTTCTTTATTTCAGCGTGGCTGACGCCTCTCGAAGTGAATGTATCTGCACACAACTGGAGGCCTTGATCATCTTCCATGAGTTTCTGAAAGACTGATTTTTTTTCCCAATGCCATACACACGAGATGTTGAATCACATCCTGTGAAGGCATGCAGGAATAATAGTTGAGTGCACAACTTATTCCCAAGAAGATGCTTCATCCGATTGATGTTATATACTTTCAGATTGCTTCTTGACTGCTTGTCTGATCTGAAATATACTGGTTTTCCATCTGGTATACAGTAATGGAGCAAAAGCATCAACAAATCTGTGTCGTCTCAGATTAGTGCGGTGGAATACAGAAATGTGCTGTTTACGGCTGTCTTGGCAATGTCCACATCAGCGTCCCCTTCTGCCTGAATAACTGTGCAGCCCACTTTCTTCAGCTGATCACCTTAATAGGTGATCAGAAAGAAGAAAGTGGGCTGCACATCGGCTTGTTACTGCCGATAGATAGGAATCCATCTCTCTTTCCGTCAAATTCAGTTTCTCCGGTGAAGTTCACAGTCGGATAGCTGTTGGCTTGTCCCCATCTCTGCTGAGTGTTATCCTTTATCAAAGGGCCTGCACCATAGCCATCAAAGACAACAGTTGCTGTCCCATAGTGTTTTGTTGTGAAGTCCACATATGCTCTGGCTATTTTGCCATATGCATCTCCCTTCTTCCACTTGAGCTTGTGCAGCAAGGATCCACCATCAAGAACATACCTTTCAGTCTTAAGGGTGGTGCTGAAGGTGTGGTGTCAGGTCGTCTTTCACATGCCAGTGCCTTGGTACAGTGGTCATCGATGGCTTGAGCGAGTTGAGGTTTGTCGGCCTTCATCAAGATCTTGTTGTCCTCAAAGAGGGATGGAGGGTATGGACTGAGCTCAAAACTCATCACGTCCTCAAGTGACAAATCACCTATCTGGGATACCACCAGGAATCACTGGAATAGCACACTGGAGTCGATGGTTCTGTGAGGAGCAACCTGGAGAGCATGAGAATTTCCCACGGTCTTTGCTTTCTCTGTCCTCTTGATGGAAAAGGAAAACACAGGTTGTCCAATCATTCTCTCGATGATTTTGTTCCCAACAGCTTCATATTCATGCACGTTGATGTCTTCGCTTGCCACGATACCATTTATGATATTTCTCAATGTAGGATCAGAGGAGAAAGGTGAAAATGCATTCAGCTTTGTGCTTATCTTCGAGAGGTCGAATGCATGTCTTTCAATTCTGGCACCAGTTGCTTCTTTATGCTGTTCGCTTGTTGCATATGTGAGATCATTGAAGTCCTGCGTGGCAATGTTGACCTCAGATGTTATGGGGGCTGACATTCTCCACGATGCTCGGTGTTCCTCTGTCATCTTACTGCCATGAGTCAAGCCACCGGTGCTCTTTAGTGATCTCATGAGTGTTGGTTCGATGACGAGATCACAGGTGAGGCCTGCCCAAAACTGTATTCTCACCATTTCACATGGAAGCTATTTTGAAACTTTTCATGCACATCTGGGTGTTTGCTCTCCAGTTCACTCATTTCTGGTACGTAGAGATAAGCGGACTTCTGGTAGTTGTAGTGTCCAGCTGCTGTAAATATTCGCAAGGCATTAGCAACAGCTTGCAAGTGATCCTTCCAAGACCCAGTGTGATCTGCCTTGATCATTGCCCGAGCAGTATGGAGCATTTTCTGATAACACAGCCACAGCTTACTCATTTTGGATTGTGCAGCAAGTTCAGATTTCTTTTTTTTCAAGTTCATCAGTGATCTTCACAATTGCAGCTGATTCTTCAAGACTTTCAAGAGAGATGTCACCAGAGACAATTTATTGATGTTACGCCCTTCATTTTTTGCCGCCATCTTGGATTTTAGGTTAAATTCTGATCATATCTAAATTTTATTGTCACCAGTGGATTGCTGATCTATTAAAACCATGGACCAGAACCAACAATTATGTTTTTATTACAATTATTGAAGAAGTTATAGCTGTTTTAGTTATTTCAAAGCCTTGTGGCAGCCATTTTGAAAATTACTGTTTTAACCCATTTCCGGATGTCAAATTTTGGTGGACTTTTTTCTATTCATCAGTACATTCAGTAGGAACGAAAACCACTGAGAAACCTTTTGTTGCAATTTGTTGTGGGTTTGGTGGTTGTTTGTCATAAATTGACCCGACTACAATCCTCACACAAGCATCCAAGTACAGTGAAGCGATCCATCTTGCGAAAGCTGCTGGGATAACACTGAACAACAAATTTCAAATTTTTTTTTTTTACTGGAGATGTGTAAAGTGATTAAGACTAATTTGGGTACGCTGATTTCAAAAATCATAACCGTTTTGCTGTATCACGTCAGGATTTTCAGGAACAGAAATATTCCCATTGCCTAGAAGTCAGGATTTCAATGAAATTTACATATGTCTTTAACATGTCTATTTCGTACAATTGTTGTTAACTTGTGTTATATTTCTTTCTTTCAGATAAAGATGAGTAGGCGTTCCTGTACCAATCATCCTGACAACTTCTGTTATGTCTGTGGTCGGTATACCAAAAAAGATCAACAGCGAAGTATATCTACAGCAGTGAAAATGAAGGCCGCCTACTTTCACTACTTCGGGTGTAAGGTGGGGGACTAAGAACAGAGCTGGGCACCACACATCTGCTGCACAAGCTGTCACACAACCTTGACTCAGTGGTTGGTGGGAAAGCGCGCGAGCATGCCATTTGCGGTGCCCATGATATGGCTTGAGCCGCAGAATCATCATGATGATTGTTATTTCTGCTGCACAAGCATCGCAGGCTTCAACAAGAAGAATAAAGGTCACATCAAGTACGCTGACTGCGTCTCTGCTCGTAAACCTGTGCCTCATGATGACGAGAACCCCGTTCCAACACCTCCAGCTGATCAGAACATAGCTGTAAGCAGTGGTGAAGAGGATGGTGATGATGAACCTTTTGAACCCGACACTCAAGAATCACACCTTCTGAACCAGGGAGACTTAAATGATCTTGTAAGAGATCTCTCGCTGTCAAAGGCGAAGGCAGAGCTGCTTGGATCAAGGCTGCAGCAGTGGAATCTACTTGAACCTAACACCAAGATATCCTTGTTCAGAGCACGTCACAGAGACATGGCTGAGTTCTTTGAGATGGAAGACACGATGACATTCTGCAGTGACATCAACGGTCTGTTGAAAGAACTTGGGTGTGATCACGATCCTGCAGACTGGCGCCTCTTCATCGACTCGGGGAAGAACAGCTTGAAGGCTGTTTTGCTCCACAATGGCAACGAGAAACCATCAGTCCCACTGGCTCACGCGTTCGGCATGACAGAGACCTATGAGACTATGCGGCAGCTGCTTGATTCCATCAAGTACAATGACTTCAACTGGCACATCTGCGGAGACTTGAAAGTGGTGGTGCTGTTGTTAGGGCTGCAGTCAGGCTACACGAAATACATGTGCTTCCTTTGTCTCTGGGATAGCAGAGACGACAAGAATCACTGGAGGAAGAAAGATTGGGAAGAGCGAAAAGAGCATGTACCTGGTCGACACAACGTGAAGCATGTCGCCCTTGTCGACCCAGCCAAGGTTTTCCTTCCACCACTCCACATAAAGCTCGGCTTGATGAAAAGTTTTGTACGGGCAATGGATCTGAATGGGCGTGGGTTTTTATACCTCAAGGAAAAGTTTGGCAACACCTTGTCGGAGGCCAAGATCAAGGCTGGTGTCTTTGTTGGACCGCAAATCCGACAGATTATGAAGGACGAAACTTTTCCGACAACTCTAAACCCCAAAGAGCTGGCAGCGTGGAGGAGCTTCAAAGCTGTGATGGACAACTTCTTGGGGAACGAGCGCGCGGACAACTATGAAGAAATAGTGCAGCAGCTGCTGGAGTCCTTCAGGAAACTTGGCTCCAGGATGTCCCTGAAAATCCATTTCCTACACCAGCACCTGAACTTCTTCCCTGACAACTTGGGAGCAATCTCGGACGAGCACGGAGAGCGATTCCACCAAGAGATTTCACTCATGGAGACGCGTTACCAAGGGCGGCACAACCCGAAAATGATGGGCGATTTCTGCTAGTTCCTGCATCGTGAAACTGACACAGAGCAGCACAAACGCAAAGCCAAATGCCTAAAGCATTTTTAATTACATTCTAGTGGAGTTTTTCTGTAATTTCTATAATTTTGAAGCATTCATGATGAAATAAATGAATAAATGAATTTTTGTAAATTTCATTGAAATCCTGACTTCTAGGCAATGGGAATATTTCTGTTACTGAAAATCCTGACGTGATACAGCAAAACGGTTATGATTTTTGAAATCAGCGTACCCAAATTAGTCTAAATCACTTTACACATCTCCAGTAAAAAATTTTTGTTGTTCAGTGTAATAAGACGAGACATGCTCCATCAAAAGTCGCATTTCAGCAGCAACTTTCATGACACAGACCTAGAACAG
>NC_140969.1:77162708-77165208 GCF_056783735.1 Eptatretus burgeri | reverse complement strand
CAGGTGTTCAATCCCATTTCAGAACAACTGTTATCGAAAGATCTGACACATTGGAGAAGAGGTAGTGCACCGACCTTTGTTTGCAATGTCTTGTCTGGGTTTTATGCCAGACCTGAAAATAAACAGTTAGATCAGAACCTGGGTGTCGCATCTGCTAGCATTAGTTCGTGGATATTAAAGAGTCATTCGCAAAGTGTATATGAGCTAATTAATAGCACCCTGACCAAATTCCTAATCCTTGCCACCTTTCGTTGAACGTCTGTAAATGAATGTCAGGATATAATTTGAAAGGTGAAATTCCCATACAAGCAAATGCAAGAACAAAATAGGAAAAGCATAGTGGTTCCATAAACAGGTCGGCACTATGAGAAACCCAACAGCATCTTTGGGAACAGAACTGCAGCGGCTCATTGTGCAGTCATATAGTTGGGCAATCAAACGTGTAGGTAAGAGGGATTGAGGTGGGGCTCAGTGAGACAACAACAAAACAATCAACAGCCTGCAGTTGACTTTTTAGACATCACCACCATTTCAAAACAAAACTGTGAAGTTTCCAGTTAAGCTTGTCGATGCCTTTATTTCCTCGTCGATGTCAAATGTTGAAAATATTTCCCTTTTTCAGTGTACTCTATGTCTCATTACTTCCCATAGTCCACTACATTTTCAACACTTATTGATGTTCATGTGTTGTCTTTCTTATTTTTAATTATTTTGTATGCAGCTTGTGGCTGCTGGATGCATCATTGCTAGAAACCGAGCTGTGCCACTGATGCAGTACCCCCTATTACCAGTACACTGTTACTCATTTTGCCAACCTTAGAAGGATGACAGGCTGAGTCTACCCACCTGGTGTTATTTATTGGCAGAACAAGTGGCTCAAACTCAAAACCCTAAGATATTAAGCCAGCCACATTAACTGTTAAGCCAATACCAGGTTTTTTGTCTTTATTAAGATTTTATTTGAAGGAGATGATTTTAAAATTTATTTGATCAATAAAACAATTTCGAAAATTGCTTTGCAATAAATGTCCCCTGACGGTCCCAGTAAATGTTTGGGAGATAAAAATTAATTTGCATTTAACGCACGCTCGAGCCAATACCAGAACCAAAATTAAGAAGAAATTCTCTGATTTTTTCTTATTCACCGATATCTTTTGTAGACTAGAAACCAATAAAGACAACTAGGATAACAAATCAGAGATAAAATTAAGTATAGGTACATTCAAAGTACACCGACCCCGTGCTAAATAAATAAATAACAAATCCTCCAGCGGGCGGCATTGCGAGGTGTCTTTAGTGCCCGGCAATGCCGCGATGCAGCACATGGAGAAGGAATTGGGAGGAAGTGGTGTTCAATAATAATTGATTGATTACTTGATTAATTGCATAATTAATATAAATAAATAATAATCGTAAAATAATTGATTTCTCAATCAATTTCCGAATAGCATACCTAAACAACCACTGTTTTATCTTAATCTGTAACCTTTTGAAAATTAAGTAATTAATCGAAAAATGAATAATCAATCAATTAATTGATAAATTAATCTATCTATAATTCCAGCAATCTCTGTGTCTGTCACCGCCGTTTTTCGACGACCGCCGGTCCGATCTCATTGAAACTTGCCAGGAATATTGCCGGGGACCTGCGGATGTGCCTTTTCGAGGTTTGATATCAATCGGACGAACGCTTCCCAAGTTACGGCCATTTTATTGCTTTTCGGTGTTTAAAAGGTGTATATATGGCAGCTGAAGGTGTCGTTCCACCTTCTCACCTTATTATGCCATTTTTTCCCAAATTATTAATAAACAGATGACCACCAGTCCGATCGGATTGAAACTTGCCAGGAATATTGCCAGGGCCCCACAGATGTGCCTTTTCAAGGTTTGATATCAATCGGACAAGCGGTTCCCAAGTTACGGCCATTTATCTGTCAACCAATGAGAGGACACAGTGCTATGGCATCACAAATGACGTCACAATTAATGTTTGTTTAATTATTTATTTATTTAAAAAAATTGGCCACGATTGACGTCACAATTCTTTTTCTTCTTCGTTTGGTATGACGTCACAATCGACACTGGGGACCTGAGTATGTGCCTTATTATTTATTATTATTATTGTTTTGCTTGGTAGACATTTGTGAATACATTTACAGAGAGAGGGGCGAGAGAGGAGGGGGGAGAGAGGGGGGGAGAGAGGGGGCAAGAGAGGGGGGCGAGAGAGGAGGGGGAGGGGAGAGAGGAGGGGAGCGAGAGGGGGAGAGTGGGGGCGAGAGAGAGGGGGCATCACAATTCTTCTTCTTCGTTTGATATGATGTCACAATTGATGCTGGGGACCTGATACTGCAGGCACGAAGCTGCACATACTGGCACGCACCTACGGGCACGCCCCTACAGGCCCCACCCCTATGGGCCCGCACTAGTAAATAAAAAATACCCATAATAGCCAAATCACTTGTTGACTGTCATGTCTAAATATCAGATTCCCAGCTCAAAA
>NC_140969.1:77112708-77157708 GCF_056783735.1 Eptatretus burgeri | reverse complement strand
TATTATTGCTGCTCACCATGCCAATTTCTGCAATCGACCATAATGCATGCATTAATCTACCACTTTTGCCATTTCCTTTTGCCAAAAGCCTTTTCCTTCAGAAACCATTTCATTCCATAAACAAACAGTGTGTGCAAAGGCACTCAATGAATGAAATGACTTTTCATTGGCAATTTGCCAAAGTAAACCTGAGGATCTGAAATACCTGCCTCATGTCATGTTAATAAAATCCAATATGATTATGCACGACATGAATTATTCACCATTAACACAACAGCTTTAGGAGTGATGTGGTGGAACTGGGTGGGTGAATGGCGTGGTTGGCAGGTTTCTTATGACCTCAATGGGTTTGATGCATGTATCGATGAGGATACAACCTTTGAGAATATCAGTGGCACTTATTGCACTTTTAGGAACACTCCGGACGTCATTTGATTCCTTGCAATAAGAACAGGCCATTTTTGTGTCATGAGTCTCTTTTAAACCCACAACGTTGAGGTCAATTAGCAGTGAGCATATGCACACCCTAATGGGAAATTATTCATTGACAATTTATGGTTTATCATGAAATAATTAGGATGAAAGTCAACCACAGTCAGCTGACTTAGGTAGCCAAACAGAATCTTTCCAGATTTCAACTTCGCCACAGAGCAAATGCTTTGTTTGAATACATTTTCTCCACAATGTTTTTTTTACATTGTATGACTGTTATGCATGCATGTTGTAAAGTGCGAGTAGGATGTGCATCGATATAAAGTCACCGTAATTGCCTGTGAAACAAATAATTGGTAACATTGTGACTGTTATTTCTACATGATGCACGTCAGCTTTGCACCTTGAAGCCACTGCACTCAAACCATGTGGTTTCTTCTGATGGGCTAAAAATAAAATAAAATCAGCCTCATAAAATAACAACATTCGAGACCAGAGCTGCAGAAGACAGACTGCTGTCTTCACAAACCGACCATAAGTCAAACTGACAGCCCTTCCATTTTCTATGATGGCACACCGAACAGCACATTTGCTCTTAGGCTGTATGGCTCGTAGGTTCTACTCTCCAAGAAAAACACTGGTTTCCCCTGCAGCAAAATGAGCGTATACAATATTGACCAATAGATGTAAAAGTTGTTGAAAACGTTTCTTATACTTGCAGTTTATAATGCAGTCATATATCGGACACAGTAGGTTGCAATGTCCAGGTAAGACGTGTTGGATGAGAAAAGAAAAAGAATAACCCTTTCATTTAAGCATTTGCAAGCTTATGTAACAATTGCTTAACTTCATGTGGTAGCCTGTGACGCTCTCTGTGGTGTTGCCTTTGATAAACATCCCACGAGAAAAAGAGAGACATTTGTACCATACACTACGTTTCGTTTGTGGTTGTGAAAACTATATACATACATACATACATACATACATACATATATATATATATATATATATATATATGTATATATATATATATATATATATATATATTAGCCTGGTGTTGGCATAGTGGTTAGGGTAGCGGCTTGGGATCCAAAAGGTCCTGAGTTCAAGCCCCATTGGCCGCTTGAATTAATACACACCAGGAGGTTGACTCAGCCTGTCATCCTTCCGAGGTCAGCGAAGTGAGTACCAGTGTACTGGGCCTGGTGTATACCCTGGTTAAAATAGGTGTACCATATCCCTGTGTCGTAAGAGGCGACCAGGGTTGCGTCAGGAAGGGCATCCGGATTAAAACCTGTGCCAAATCACTATGCGGATCATACGGATGATCAGCTGTGGCGACCCCTAACGGGAGCAGCCGAAAGAAAAAGAAGATGTGTGTGTGTGTGTGTGTGTGTGTGTGTGTGTGTGTGTGTGTGTGTGTGTGTGTGTGTGTGTGTGTGTGTGTGTGTGTATGTGTGTGTGTGTGTGTGTGTGTGTGTGCGTGTGTGTGTATATATATATATATATATATATATATATATATATATATATATATATATATATATATATATATATATATATATATATATATATATATATATATATATATATATATATATATATATATATATATATATACACACACATGCTCGAACCTAAATTCCTAGAACACAGAGAACAAAGTTTTCTTTCGTCAGTGCAGGTTGCCTATGTCTCAAACTTGTTAGTGTAGCCAATCAGGCAACACTAACAAGGTTGAATGACAGCCAATCAGGCACTCAGACACATGCACATAGGACAATAATAATAAAAACTGAATTTTGAAATGTAAACCGTTTTCATAACTGGCTCATCCAGACAGCTTCTGAAACGTCAGGCCCAATAAAAGGTTGTTTTCTTTTCCTTTTAATGCTCAGTGTGCTTTCTCTCTAACACATATATATATATATATATATATATATATATATATATATATATATATATATATATATATATATATATTGCATTTGCGTTAAAAAGGGGGGGGGGAATCCATAGCTATATGGTGTTAAGAATAGTATGGGCCTTGTGATCGCAAAGCGTAGATTCCTCCCTGTACTCGCTATTTATCCAGAGTAAGTCATATTGTAAAACATGCACTGAGGAGGCAGTAATTGTTAACTTTTAGACAGAATGTTTGTTGTGTAAAACTTCCTGTAAATCAGGCGAGGTCAGTTGGGGTCTTGTGGTACAAGGCATTTCACACCAATGGCAAATTGGAAAGTGCATTTTTCTTTCGGAAGAGTGAAGATTACAAACAGTTTGGTTGGCATTTCATGCAAGCCATGGTGGTGAGGTCCGCTGCGGAGGCATGGAAGAAGGTGCACTTTTATTAAAGGTCATGTCACAGTGTGGAATGGCACGACGATGGTCCTGCCCCCAACCAGCCATTGGACCGCCTGTTAATGGGGCAGGCCCAGTGTTCATGAGGATCATGGCTGCATTCCACACGACAGTAGAGCTTTACACATGGTGACATCAACATAGTGGTCTCTCTTTGCTTCACCATACAAAGAAGAGATGTCTCTCATCTTGCCATTCCCACAGATCTAATCGCTCCATGAGCCACACTTCGTTCATGCAGCACTGACCTGCATGATCATGACATTGTGCTGGAACCCCAACCAGCTCATGCCAGCCACAAGCCCTCACCTGTCCCTCATGGTGTATCGAGGATAAATTATGCTCAGGGTGACCTCTCAAATTTCCACCCTTCTAAATGGCCATTCGTTGACTAAGTGTGCAGTTGTTGTTGTTTTATTGTGGTTCACCTCTTCCTAGCCTTCAGTGTGGCAAACTCGTCAATCACAGTTTCAAAGTCAATTGACTCAGCTTGTTCACGCTTATTGGAGAGGATGGCTAGATTACTGAGCCTCGAGTGGCTCATTGTGGATCTGAGGTAGGTCTTAATCAGTTTCAGGTTGGAGAAGTTCCTCTCACACAATGCAACACTCACAGACCTGGTGAGAAATGTCCTCAATATGATACGAAGGTTTGGGAACGATTCCTCGAATCCCCACTTCACAACATATTTAAGATTCATGTGAGTTCTAGTCCACCATTTACTTTTCCAGTGGTTTCCTCATACATTTTGATGTGTCAATGAAGACCATGAATTTCATGACAATGTTGCTGTCGTTGGATGGGTCCATCAGGTAACTGGTCAAGTGACGTGAGAAACCCAAACATAATGTTCATGTTATTAATCTGATGGGTGTGTCAGGTTGTTTCCTCATACTCTTTCGAGATTCCCATTTGCTCTAAAAAAAAAAAATATATATATATATATATAAATATATATATATATAAATATATACATATATACATATATACATATATACATATATATATATATACATATATACATATATACATATATCATTGGTGGCCTTGATTTTCGCCTCCTCTATGAAATCCCGCTCATTTTGCAACAATATAACAAGGCCCCCAACTTGGCAGCAGAGGCATCTTGCCTCAGCCAAGCCGTTTGGAGAATATTTTCCGTGTCATTAATCTCAGTTAGCACCGGCTTTCAAAAGAATAGGTATGGAGTGAAAATGTAGTTCATCATGCTATTCAACAAAATATCTGCATCTGAACGTGTGTCCTGTGTCTTGACGTTACCATCACAAACCTGCTCCAGGGTTTGGATATTTCATACAGGTAGGACCATAAAGCGTAAATTTCATTGTGCTTGAAGCTCCATCGAGTGTCACAAACTCACTTTGCCATCTTCCCTGGGATGAACTGCTTGAAGAATTTACATCGGCGAGTTGAGACAGAGAAGAACTGGTGAAGTTGCTTGACTGTCCCCCCCAAAAAGTCCACATGTTCGCCATTGTTGCTGTTGAGTGAACTCCAGCCAAATTAGGAGAATTGCTTTATTTTCTTCTTGTGTCAGAGGGTCTAAAAATAAAGACTATTTACAATATAACCATCAACAGTTTCCTTTTTGGTTGAATGTGTGTGTGCGTGTGTGTGTGTGTGTGTGTGTGTATGTGTGTGTGTGTGTGTGTGTGTGTGTGTGTGTGTGTGTGTGTGTGTGTGTGTGTGTGTGTGTGTGTGTGTGTGCGTGCGTGCGTGTGCAAACACATGAGCTGTTGTCAGAAGCCCTAAATCTCAAAACAAAAGGTCATGATAATCTCCATGGACATATATTGTGCATTTGACAGTTTGGCATGCTGCTTTGCTTTCCAAGCTCTCCACATGTGGCAGCCAAGGCTGTCTTAATTTGTGTTTTTCTGTCTTCTTTCTCTGAAACAGTCACACATTGCATTCAATGAAATGCTCTTCAAGTGGAGTTTTCCTTGACACCAAGGAATTGTTTTGGGGTCTTCTCTCTGTTCCACATGTAAATTATCAACATATCACTGATCCGATATAAAACCTTCCCTTCCTTTATGTAGATGACTCCAAATTGTGTCAAAGCAGTACCTCATCTTAATGACAACGGAAATTAATGATGTCACTCTCTGCTGATTTTGAATTGATGAGATACTGGTTTGATATATGGAACAGGTTCTTCAATTTTGTAACATCTCTCAGTCTCACTCTGTCGCTTGGATTGTCAAGCAAACTCAATTAATTATGCCCACAGTCAGCCACTGCAAGAATTTCAGTCTCTTAAACCTCTTGGTCTCACCATCACCCACTGCCTCTCCTCAGCTCATCATCCAGCATAGCTAGCCCCCAAAGCCAACAAAGATGAGAATCCTCTGTTGTTCCAAGTCGTTCCGTGAAAAATTATAACTACTTTGCTTACGAAGCCTTTTCCAGAGCTCAATGGAATATAACTGTCCCTTGTTGGTTGATGCTCTAATTTCACATTTGTCACCTGGTTTATGTTGAATCTACATTTCCTGTGGCCCCACTTCCCCACTCACAGTAGGTTGCCTTTTTGCCCCCTCTCACCTCACCCTTCCATGAGCCGAGTTCGTGTATGCAAAATACACCTGTAATTTTGTATAAATATAATTTTGGGCTCCTACTCGTATTTAGTATTCCTAGTTATGCTTGAATTTCATGATTTTCTTGGGTATACTTTTTGCACAATTATTTTGTAGACCGTGCATTTCATTAGATCAGCTTTGCCTTGCACAAAACAGAAGTAACAACGTGCGAGTTCATGCCTTTGCTCAAATACATCGATTAAATATATCCTTTATAGCTCACCACCATTTTTGCACTGCCAAGGTTGAAAACCCTTTATAGGAAGGGTACACAAAAAGACAAATTGAGAAGGATTCTCACCTGCACATATTGTACTGCAGATGTAAATCATATGGAGTACTTCCATGATTTATTTATAGTGCTCGAGTAGTGTGTATTGCTCCTCGAGATGAAAAGTTGTGCACTTCTCCCAAGGAAACGTGTTCCAAATGGGGGTAAGATACATTCGTCTTTCTAGAACGGATGATATGCATCAATGTACGGTTCTCAAGTGCGGACAATTATTGAGAAAGAATTGCAAAAATGTTATGGTGGATTTCACTTGAATATTTTTCTTCAGCAACACTGAATTTAACAGGAGTTCAGATTTCTTCTGAACACTTTCTGCAATGGTCATATCCTTGGAACTGGAATCCATTAATTATTTCCTGAAACAAAACAAATAGAATGAGAAACTTGAGATGTGTGAGGCACGTAGTAACTTGCGAGGCATATCAATACACATGATTTTTTTTACATCAAGCCTTTTCCATAAAAAGTTATTGATGGTAACAATTTTTGTGATGACCATTCCTATTTCCTTACCATCCCTCTTTCCTCTCCTCCTTACTTTTCTTAATTTTGTCTACTCTTCCTCAATGTCTAATTTCCACCTTCCCAACCTTCAATTATAATGCCTGGTAGTGCCTTCAGCTTCAGTCCGTTATCCCTGATCCAAATGCCCGTTCATCTCAGGATCGTTTAAATTTTTCAGCATTCTGGTGAGTTAGATGTGGGAAATGGGAGCAGCAGATGCAGTATTGCACTGTAATTACACTTATTAGTCTCCTATCGGTTTCACCGGAGGGACTATATGTTTGCATGCTTTCCCTCTGTCCGTCCGTCTGCCTGCCCCACCTGTGATTTTTCAAACATTTTTCCCCATACCCTTTAACATATTCAACGAAAACTTGGTACATGGCTTTATCATGATAAGTTACAGAACAGATCAAGTTTCAGGGCATGTCATCAATTTTTCACAGTTATGCCCTTTTTGGACTGATAAAATATCACATATTATACATGTGTCAGGTTTCAGCTGCCCTGACTCCACCCCACTGCTTTACACCCCTTGGCTGGACAGCTGGCTTGACTCCACCCCAATAAATATCATGCGCCACCATTCCATGAAACAGCACAGATCAGCAAGCCTCATAGGCAAGGGAATCTAGTGATATACCCACCACAAATTGCAATAGAAACCATTCAAGTATTTTTTCACTCTAAATATACTACTGAATGACATACTAAAAGTCTTAGTCTAGAAGCCAAAATCTGTAGCTAGCCTAGAAAATAGGTTCGCTGCTGATTTCATGTTAGAATGGTGCAACTGGTGTTTTTGAAGAGTCTAGGCATGACCAAGTCTAGTTCCACTTGTTGCCAAGTCTGCATCTGAATATTATGGCCGCCATGACAGTAATCAAAATGGCCACCATCAGATTTAGTCTTTTTCTTACTGCAAATTGTACTAGCCAGAAATTTGTCATGATTGTGAAATACTATGTAATCTGACACGAGGAACACTATTTTGTGCTTTATTTTTGTACTGGATCACAACTTTTCACATAATTGACAACTTAAAGATGAAATTGAAAATGCACATATGAGCAACAAATGTGAAAAAGAAAATGTTTAGCACTATTGATGGAGATGGGTTTACAGTCAGTCAAAGGTTATTTCAACAGCTGTCAGATTCTTTCTAACACAAAATTACGTTGCTTTGCAGAAGAGAAAAGTGTTGTGAGAACACCCAAGTACAATTTTCAGAGCTATTGATCAGCTTGTACACTGAACGGGTTCCTACAAAGGGCTTTGCATCCACATGCTTTCGTGCAAGGCAGTCCATTCCGTGTACATTTGCACCGTCGAGTTGAGCATGACCCACGGCATTTGCATGTCGTCAGTTCTACACAGTAAGCAGTAATAGGCTGTGCAGTCATGAGTCGCGGCTAAAATGTCTCGTTGCCATCTTTGACGACCTGTTCCCACCCACAGTTCTCAGGTGCAGGTAGATGTGGTACATATTCCAAGGCTCTTCTCCACACAAAAGTCTGGTAGTGCGCTCGCTTGATGTGTAGAATCAGAGCATCGCGAGTTGGAGGCAGATTCTCAATAGCTTTGGTCAGACTGAGAAACAGATCACATCTTACTCGCTGAATTGAGTTATCTTGGCCATGAGGGTCATAAAGCCTGCAGACAAATGACTCAGCATCTGCAATCACACTCTCTTTTTGCTAGGAAATCACAGAATTTCCTCTTTGCCTAGGTTATTCAACAGGTGGGAGTTGTTTTGAAAGACAGCCCATGCAGAGCGCTTCGCAATTCCAGCAAACTGGCTTGTGCTGTCTGAACCTGTCACTGCATGAAATGCCAGAAGTGACTCCCTCTGCGAATCTGGGATATTGATGGAGTCAATGGGAATGTAGTGTTGCTTTTTGGGTGTCCCTGCATTCATCCAGAGAAAGGGACTGAGATGCGGCTGATAGGCAACAAGGAGAATGAGGACATCAGTGTCCTGAAGCCACATGAATAATGTCTTGGCAGATGCTCAGAACTTTGTTCTTGGTATCTGTCTCATCCGCTTCTTCTTTGTCCATCTTGTCAGTGCTGTCACCACCACAAAGAAGCTTTACAAGCATGTACAGGGTTTCAGGTACAATTCGCTCTGCATTTTCTGTGTTCAGTCCACCGATAATGCTATGCCCTGGAGAGTGTTTTACGTCACTGTAAATCTTTATGCCCACTCTGAAGATCCAGCTAAGGATTTCGTTCTCATGATGAGGCAGACTGCACTGGGCCAATTATCTTCTTCAGAACTTTCACCTTCTTCAGATAAATCATTCACGGCGGTTCTCATGGCAAACTTTGTCACAGTTGAGGACGCAACTATGAGGGGTTTTGTGACATCCAATGGCTGCACGAATGTCACCTTGTCACTACCAAAGTGAACATCCACTTTCTGCTTGAAATTGTAGCTTTTGTAGGCTCCAGCCTCAATTCCAAAATCATTCAATAACAGCATGCTGTAGTGTTCCCAGATGTTTTTCAGGGTAAACACATGTCCCTTCTGCAGCTCTTTCTCAAGCTGGTTCATCACATTTCTGAAACAGATGCTTTCAGGAGACTGGTTTTTCTCTCCACTCTCCTTTTTATACTTTCTGCGAAAAGAAACATAACACTTGAGGTGATATTTACCTTCAGCTGCCATAAAGTCTGAAACACCTGCAAACCTGTGACGCATGGTGGGGTCAAATTGGGCCAAACTAAGCATCCTGGATGATGTGTGATCAAATTCAACATTTGTCGGGACACCAGCTTTTCCAGGAATGTCAGTCTGGCAGAAAGCGCATTTTGACCAATCCATAGCGCTGTGCGCGGATCTTAGTGACTTTGGGACATGGTATTTCTCTGAGGAACCTGATGTTGTGGGTATCTCTTCTGCGTAAGTCACAGATTGTGGCTGAATCCTTGACTTCAGTCTGTCTATTTTTTGTGCGTGAGTAAAGTCACTATAGCAGAATTTGTGCCATTGAATCTTTTCGACGTGCTCCGGTACAGAATATTTTCTGATTCTTGAGAATGAGTCAACATATTTAACGTCATTATATTTCTCTCTTTCTTTGCAACATTCAGCTACAGTTTTCACACCAACGATTGTAGTCTTTCGAAGTGGCGTTGACTTGCTAGTTTTTGAACTGTCCTGGCAAATAAAGCATTTATTCCAGTCTACATGCTCTTCTTCTTCTCGATCCCTTGAACCCCCTGTGAGAAATCTTGCGGCTTTCATTTTTCAGTTAGTCCTGGGTAACAGAAAAACACACAGTTATGTAGTTTAGGTTCATTTTATAGCAAAGTTGTAAAATTCATTGATTGTGGTTTGTATAATCAGACATTCTAATTCGAGCCTGAACATTTCTTTAAAAATAATATAGTGAAAAACAAGTCATATTATTTTTAGAAAATGGATGGAGCAATGTTTTTTTCTATACTCCCATCAGCTCAGGCATGCTCAAAAACATGGAAATCGACCCTAATTTTGTAATTTCATGTCAATTTGGGGCTGAAATATGACGAAAAGTGTATTTAATGGCGACCATTTTGTAAACTGTCATGGCGGCCATACTATCCATATCCAGAGTTGGCAACAAGTTGATTCACGTTTCTGTGTGTCTGGACAGTCAATTTACACCTGTTGCACTATTCTAACAGGGAATCAGCAGGGTCGTACACTATTCTGCATTGGGCCTCCTGACTATCACCGAAAATCCAAGTGGGGGAACATGTTTATTTTTCAATATGGCCACCAAAATGGCTGCCAAAATTGATAATTTTACAATCAGCCCTATATCAGCAAGTAATAGTTCTAAAATATATGTGAAACACTTCGGTACATGTTATTGGACATAATAAACCCATTTCTAACATTTTTAAATGGTTCACATACTTCAAATTCAAAATGTCCACCAAAACTGATGGTTTTAGAATCAGCCCATATCAGCAAATAATTGTACTAAAAATATTATGTGAAACACTTGTTCAGGAGATCTTCCACAGGAGGTCGAAGTTGGAAGTTCTATCCTGCTCCTTCTTGTCTTCCAGTAGTCCATACCTCAGTGAGGCTAATCCACTACAAGGAGATGCTAGGTGTCGGATGTTGATGTGACCCACTGCTGCAACATCCTCCATTGTAACAGATATGCGTGGTACTCTACTTGTGGTCTGTGTCCTAGGGGTTACAGTGGCAATTATGCCCATACCATGAAAAGTGTTCTGGCCATCAATTGTCCTAATGTTATGGTCTATATTGTTGGCCACATACTGAAATAATTGGCCTTCAGTGTAGTTTCGTATCTCTGTTCCTTGGGTGACTGCTGCACTACGCTCAAATTTCTGCACTTCCTTATATGAGCTACAGAAACCGTGTGCATCGAGAGAGTCCATGAGAAACTTATACCCAAAATGATGTTGCATTTGTATGCCTGAACCTATCTGTAAGGGAGCAATTAGAACTCTTGGTCGAATGCATTGCATAATGGCTTGGCCCAACAATGTTATTTTCTTATCGGCATCATTCCCAACTGCGAGTTTCTGAAGCAGAAGTTTCAATGATTCAGGTAAGAATGACATTGCCTCGTCAGTAGATGTCATTGTACTTGAATCTGGGTATACTTCTTTTGTCTCTTCCACTGATTTGACATCACTTTTAATCAGTTTGGCAGCAGTCTCAATGAGTCTCATTTTCTCTGCAGTGTTGTTGCTTTTCTTGGGTTGACTGTAGAATTCGTGGAGGATAGTGGATGCTTTGTGGCGGAATGTAACCACATTTAGTTTTCCATTGATCTCGGTGATCGTTATGTTGTTGCTGAAGTGTTTTTGAAGTTGATCTTTCATGCAAGTAAATCCATATGATTCACTGTCAGTGCCATCCAGAAATTCATCCATTTTATGTATTAGATCTTGTATAGTTATTTGTTCATCGTCATTGGCCTCCAGATACTCGGCTACCTTAATGAAAGCATCTGCCCGTAATGAATCGGAAGGTCTGCCATGCTTAGGCCGTTTGGGAGGGATCATTTCTTCTGTGACGAACTCATTTGGTATTTCCCTTCCTGTTCTAAAGTTTGTGCTGCAGAAGTTGTGGTATACCGCGTCTGCAGCATTTAGATCCTGCGCATACTCAATTCTACCTCTGACAGTGTCTGACCACAAATCATTGCGTTCTTTGCATACCTTCCTTTTGGTCTTCTGGAAATCCATTGTTCTGACTGAGATAAGTTTATGTGTTGGTTTGTGGGGGTTTTTTTGCATCGCAAACACCACAAAATATGCAGTTTTCTTTGTAATTGAATGCCATACTTGTGGATGAATGACTGGGAGCTGTGGAGTCATGTCCTCGCTTTTTGTTGTCACTGACTATGCACTGTGGGGAACAGAAGTCCTTCCTACAATTGGCATGCACAACATGGCGGGCACAGTACTAATATTTGTGTTCCGCAACTCATTAGCCTGGGCAATGCCTTTACATCCTTTGATGCGTAATGTGGAAGTTGGCTCTCCATTGGATAGAGGTTCCTCACAGAAAACACACTTGTCCATGATCAGCTAATTACACTGCAATATGAAAAGAAAGAAATACTTTAGCACTATGACAACAATAACACAATGTATCCAACATATCTTAGAATTTCATTCATTTCCGAAATGTCTGAACCAAGGAAATTTCAAGATGTTTTATTTATATATGAATCCCAAGTAATTGCTTATATTTGCCTATTTCTAAATATGCTATTTTGGTGCCATTTTTGTGGCCATTTTGAATGTGAAGTCTGTGACAAGTTTAAAAAGTGTCCAATAACATGTACCTAAGTGTTTCACATATATTTATTAGCACTATTACTTGCTGATATAGGGCTGATTCTAAAATTATCAGTTATGGTGACCATTTTGGTGGCCATCGTGAAAAATAAACATGTTCCCCCACTTGGATTTTCGGTGACTTTTAGTATGTCATTCTATAGCATACTTGGAGTGAAAAAACACTTGAATGGTTTGTATTGCAATTTGTGGTGGGTTTGGCGATACATTTTCATAGATTCCCTGGCCTATCAGGCCCGAGGCCTGGGTGTTAGTCCATGGCCCAGTGCAATTGCAATGATCCCAGGTATATAACCACATGAATTATTTATGCACATTAGTCGTTCGCATGTTTTTGCTTCATGTATATACATCCAGTTATTTTTATTATTTTCAGCATCAAATGCACCATTCTCAATTGCCCAAATAAAGGGATAAGAACTTTCATTTGGACCGGTTGAAGACATGTATTGCAAAGCCATTCTCACTCTTGTTAGTGATGCTTCAATAATACAAATTCATCCATAAACTTTCCAACTGCCTCAACTCCGAAAGGCTCCAGCTCTGTGCTTGCTCACGTGCTGTCAAAATATTCCAAGTAATATTTCTTTGTCAATTTCTGTAATGAATATATCAGACAATTTTGTGGTGTAAGAAAAAAAAAATTATATATATATATATATATATATATATATATATATATATATATATATATATATATATATATATATATATATATATATATATATATATATATATATATATATATTGCCTGACAATATTTGTGGGGAAAAAAAGGTTGCTACACAATTCAAGACATTCATTAAAGGACTGAATCTGCTTTGCCATCCACTAACTCGTCTTCTGCCACCAAACCTTGTATGAATGCAGAATGATTATTACCTCCACCACCGAAGGTGTTTTCACCCCTTTCTGTCTGTCTGTCTGTTTGTTACTTGCAAAATTGAAGATTTTTCAAATATATTGGTTCGTCGATTTTGTTATTCTGTCTGTTTGGCTGTCTGTCTCTCCATCGCCTACACGTCACAATTTTAAACCGATCTTCACGAAACTTCAGCACATGGTAGAATTTGTCATATGGAAGAAGGCTGTTGTTTTTGAGGTCAAAGGGTCAACAGAGGCCAAAGGTCAACAACTGAGGTTGTATTTCTAAAATCCTCAATTTTCATCCAATTGACTTGAAATTTGAAGAGGATTTATATTTCAGGGCACTGAATTGAACCAGCCAATTCGTTTTTGAGGTCATCATGGAACAAAAGGTCAACATAGGCCAAAGGTCAACAACTAAGGTGGTATTTCTAAAAGCCTTTTCATCCGAATGACAATAAATTTGAGGAGGATTTATATTTCAGGTCACTGAATTCATCCAGAGAATTGTTTTTGAGGTCAGTCAACATAGGACCAAGGTCAACAACTTGGGTGGTATTTCTAAAATCCTTAATTTTCATCCGATTGACGTAAAATTTGAACAGGAGTTGCATATTTGGTCATTTAATTCAAGCACTAATTATTTTTGAGGTCAAATTTGTTTTATGGATTTCGCAAGTACCATGATCTGCACGATGTCTTCTTCTTGTTAATTGCCGGAATCCTTCGGATTTTGGCAATTATGTTGGTTGGTTGTGTGTGTCATTCTGTGTCTGTCTGTCTGTCTGTTTGTTTGTGTGTTTGTTTACCCTGTAGCAGCCACACCGTTTCAGCTGTCATGACAAAACTGGGTACAGACGTCGGCCATGGGCCAAATTAGACACTTGTCGTTTTTGGTGAATCTAGGTCAAAGATCAAGGTCAAGGTCACCTAAAAACCGAAATTATTTTCGCAATAACGGCCGCTAACATGGTCGTATCAACTTCAAACCAAATCCAAAATGTGCAACTTCCAATACTGCATCCAACCATGTGTTTCATTGTGGTGTCACACCAACACCTTTCTTAGCGGTCGGGAGTCGAATATCGGGGGGAGGCGGGGTCGGGTCAAAATTTTCAAATTGCGATAAAAACGCCATTTCAAGTCCGATTGACTTCCAAGTTATGATTAGGACCAAACTAAGTGCTATAACTCATTAAACAGAAGCACTATTGTCTTGTAAGAACAAAATTGATTTCCAGGTTTTTGTTTTTTCAGAGATTATGGAGATATGACAAAGTTATTCCGGCAATTCCTTCCTCAACGAGCAATTTCATTTGTATGTTTGTGTGCAGGATATCTCAAAAAATTGTGGACGGATCCGGATGAAATTTGGTGGACAGGTTCGGTGTATGACAGGGACGAACTGCTTAGATTATGGTGAAGATCTGGATCCGGATCCGACTACTAGACTTTTCGAAGTGATTCTTCACCATTGACAGATTGGGCCAAAATTGATATATAGCACGAAATCTCAAAAAGTTGTGGCCGGATTCAGATAAACTTGGGAAACTTGTTGGGTGTGTGAAAGGGAAGAATTGTTTCAATTTTGGTGAAGATCCGAATCAGGATCCAGATCTGATCATTATTTACGTGATCCCTCACCATTGAGAGATAAGGCTAAACCAAAATGGAGCACGATATCTCAAAAAGTTGTGGATGGATTTGGATAAAACTTGGACAGGTTGGCTGTGTGGCAAAGACGAATTGTTTCGATTTTGATGAAGATCCAGATCTGGATACAATAATTATTTCATTTTTAAAGTGATTCTTCACTATTGAGAGATAGGGCCAAAAACGAAACAGTAAACATTGTATCGCATGATATTTCAAAAATGTATCGAGCCTGATATGTTCTCATGGATCAGGCATTGCGTGGCAGAGGTATGCGCTCCACAGAGTGCCCTTCTAGTTTCCTTCTGCATTTTTGTCCATTATCAATTTTTTTTGCTATCCCATTAAAAGTTTTTGTATTTTTCGCTCGGAAAGGAAATCCTTACCTGTTATCCTGTTCAACAAAACTTTTCAAAATATATTCCAGTGCAAAAAATATTTTAAAACTTCCGATGTTATTTTATTTAACAATTTTTTTTTTTTAGAAAGTGGCATGAATCCATGAACCCACATTTTATAAAATACTAGCATAGATTGGCTGGCTTTGCTCTCCTCTCCACATGTTGTTGCAGAGATTTACTTCACAGATTTGCTGTGTTAGCATGATTTACACCAATCATCATACAAACATTTATTTTCTTTAAATGTATTTGTAATATTGGTGATATATTTATTCGAAATTGATTTGTGATATGAGAAGGTCCACGTGGTCTCAATGGCCAAGGGTCTAGGCTGTCTAATCTGTCTGAAGGGTGAAAGGGGTCTAAATGTTGTTGAGGTCTATGGGGTCTGAAGGGTCTTCGGGGTCTTGGGGAATTAACATTCAAACAGGACGTGATTAATAGGCATATTATATAGACTCCATGGCTTCCCGGACCGACTCACGGCTTCACCGCCTAACCGTGCTTTTTGTTGTTATATATATATATATATATATATATATATATATATATATATATATATATATATATATTATATATGTATATATTATATATATATATATGTATATATATATATATATATATATATATATATATATATATATATATATATATATATATATATATATATATATATATATATATATATATATATATATATATATATATATATATATATATATATATATATATATATATATATATATATATATATATATATATATATATATATATATATATATATATATATATATATATATATATATATATATATATATACACACACATATACCAGATGAACTGTGAACCCGTTGGGTTTCCGTTGTGACAGCAGTTGATGAAAAAAATCATTTCAAGAAAAAAAGAGATAGCTCCAGCGAACCATCATGCTGAGGTTGTTTGCATTGATCAAATTATCCCGAAGAGTACTTGACTGAATCGGGAATTGATTTTTTAATATTTTTTTTCGTTGCCCGATTTTAATGAAACTTGATACTGCATACTGCAGGTGACTGGTGAGTAAAGTGGCCCTATAATTTTTGCGCTATTGTGTACCGTTTTGGCTGAATTTCGGGAACATAGATACATGTATGTATGTATATATATATATATATATATATATATATATATATATATATATATATATATATATATATATATATATATATATATATATATATATATATATTGTCACGGATTCGCGCCCGCCGGCGTGCGAACGGCCACGTAACTCGAATCGCGGCACGTCGCCCACCGGACGGACAATCCAGTCGTGACCCTCTCGGACTACCGCCGGGAACCAGTCACGGGTGGACCTTTCGGTCTCACCGCGATCGTGCCAATCGGCCCCCGCGTGGGATAGGGTTGCTCGCCAAATTCGACCTACCTAAGTACCCACACGGAGGGTAGACCGGGCGATCGCACCTCGCCGCAGGTCGACTTCGGACACGGGCCACTTAAGCGACCCGTTCCGTACTATCGGGATAACCGAGCGGTGTTATTCGTCGGCCTCGACGGTTCGATTAATTATCGGGCGTCTTTGCCCACGACCAACCCTTTACGTGAAGCAAGATGGGGATTCAATGAAAGAAATGACGAAGCGAAGCGGGAAAACAGTTCAACAATAAGCACATTTATTTCGCGATGAACGGAAAGCACACATATACAATTCCACCAAAAGCACATGGAAAAGAAGAAGTCAAAAAGCAAATGCGACAATGCAGATCTATCCGACTACCGGGCACTCGGCAACACTTATACAATTTTACTTCACAGACGGCGCCGACAACACACATTCCCAAAGCAAAAGAAAAGAGAACCACCCTCCAGGATGAGGGGGTAGGCGGGCCTGGGGCCGAGACCGTGTCGGGCCTACCCGTCTGATGATGAGACGCGGAGCGGCGGTGGTGCCTCAACTCCGCGGGCCTCGCGGACAGTGTCTGGTAGGGGGTGGGAAGGGGGCCCCCTTTTGTCGCACTATCTCAGCGCGGGGGGAAACAGGAGGGGGTTGCTGATGCTCGGGGAAAGGAGGATTTCACAAAATCGCGGGTCCCGTGACGAGCGTCTCCACCACGACCTCGGTCGCGCCGCCGGCCTTTCTCTCCGCAGTTCCCCGAATCCGACGCGAGCACCCCCTCGTCCGCCTTCGCCGCCGCCGCCTCTCCACAGCTCCGTCCTCTTCACTCCGACTCCGCGAACTCCCAACTGCGAACTGCCACTTCAACTCAACTCTTCCTCCGCTTCCAACTCAACTGAACTCGACTGACGAACGCAGTCGTTTTTATAAGCCCCGTGGCTTCGCTCTTCCACCCTCGACCCTCTGCCTCCGACCTTTCACCTCGCTCCCCATTGGCCCAAGGAAAAGTGGGCGTGAATGCTTTTTGATCCATGAATTTGCATATAGCGACCGCCCTCCAACGCCCTGGAGGCGGGGCCAAACCGCCCCTCGCTCACCGATTGGACGGAAAAAAGTGGGCGTGAGTCGTTTTTGATCTGTTTTTCTGCGGTAAGTCCGCGATGCTTTTGAACACGCTGCTCGGTGCGCGCCCTACACGAGTCCAGCATCGGTGCCCACGAGTGGCGCGAGATGACGGTGATGCGATGGTGGCGAGTTGTGACGGTAAAGGTCGTGGCGGTTGTTGTGAAGCGGCGTTGTGGTTGGTGGTTGTTGTTGTGATGGCTGTTGAGACGTGGTTGGTGGTGGTAATAATGGCGGTTGGTCCAAAATAAAGATAGTAAAAGAAAAACGGCTATCCTGAAGAGTCGCAGCCCTCATGAATGACATTTATTCCCTCTAGACAACGGGTTTGGGCCTAACTACACATATACTTACCGAGATATCTCACCTAAGGGACCTGAATGGTGGTTTGCGAATTTGGTCAACCACAACAATATATATATATATATATATATATATATATATATATATATATATATATATATATATATATATATATATATATACATATATAAATCGATTGATTGATTTGTGAAATTGATTTGTGATATAAGAAGGTCCACGTGGTCTAAATGGCCAAGGGTCTAGGCTGTCTAATCTGTCTGAAGGGTGAAAGGGGTCTAAATGTTGTTGAGGTCTATGGGGTCTGAAGGGTCTTAGGGGATATGAGGGATATAAGGGATATAAAGGATAAAGGGAACAAGAGAGGGCATATACACACAAGATGAGAGTTTTAGTAATTTCGAGATATTTCTCTGGGATATTTCCCTTTTCAAAGGGATGCTTCAAACCAAGAGGCACTGGTTAGAAGATATGTAATAAATTTTAATATTTAAAAAAGAAACAACCGATTAACTTATTTTGTTTTTATATCAAAAGTATTTGGCCCACACCATCACTTCATAATCTTGTTCATCATATCTGTCCCATTTTCTAAATTTGAAGTTGCTGCTTTTAGTTGATCATTCATTTTGTTGTATACAAACCTTATTTTCATATCATGCATTGCAACTCCAAGTAAAATCAGTTCCAAAGTCCTAACCTTCTCTTGAATCAACTTATGACCTATCGTTTGGTTTCCCGTTTTCCATCTCTTGTCAGACTAAAGGCTCGCTGTCAGGCTCGCTCCTGGAGGTATTTATTTTAAGAGGAAAATGGCAAACTTGATCACCGATCAAGAGAGCAATCCAAAATTGATCTTCTTGATTTTCATTACATCAGCATTCACCCAGAGAAAACATTGCTTAATCCATCAGTGTACTCAGCTCAAGATCAAACTTCTTCCTAAACTCTGTTATCTTTGGAAAGCAATTTCCGTTCTGCTTCAGTAACTGCTTTGGATACAATGTGGAACATATTGGTGGTCATAATGATCATTCACAATGAACACACACACACACACACACACACACACACACACGTTTTCATCAATCTACTCCTCACAATTTTAATAGTTTATTGAATAGTTAACACATATTCCAAAAGCATTATATGAACATTTAAAGAAGGTTCAAATGATAAGTCAAAAAAAAAACGAAAAAACATGTCAGGATCAAATCCAACAAATGATTAAAATTGCGAGGGACAGATTTATGAAAAATATAAAAATAGGTGTGTGTGTGTGTGTGTGTGTGTGTGTGTGTGTGTGTGTGTGTGTGTGTGTGTGTGTGTGTGTGTGTGTGTGTGTGTGTGTGTGTGTGTGTGTGTGTGTGTGTGTGTGTAGTCACTCAAAATTATCACCTTGACCACCAATATATTAGATCCAAAGCAGTTACTGAAGCAATAATTACTATGCTAAAGTACACACCATTTGATGAAACAAATGAGTTTCTGCATCAGAATGATGATTTCGAAAAGACAACGTAAAAAACGTTCTCAGAACAACTTTTGTGTCAAAAACTTACATGAAGGCACCACAGAATCCCTCCACAAAGGGTCAGGGTCTATCCTCTGAAATGTTTAATCTCTAAATGATGTAGATGTTTAAGGGGTCGAAAGGCATCCAAAGGGATCCAAAGAATCTAAAGAGGTCAAAGTTGTCTAAAGGGCCTAAAGGTTCTTAAAAAGTTAAAAGGATGAAAAGGGACGAAAAAAACGGACTGAAAGAACTGTCCCCTCTCTGCCACCCAAAAACTCTCATCCTCCCCTCCCCTTTCTTTCCCTTTCTTCAAAACAAGAGGACATTAATGACATTAAGAGGTTAACATTTAATCAAGAGTTTGAAACAAATTTTGATTAAGATCAAATTAAATTAAGAGATTAAATTAAAAGGTTTAATTAAACAACTACAAAACATCGTTGTTTTTTTAATGAATTAACAATCTCTTGTCAGGTCAAGTAAGTTCAGGTATAGGGGCATGCGCCAGAGCAGCACGTCGCTGCGTCCACTTTCCGCCGGCACTCTTATCTAGTGGCCTCTGTCTGGACATCCCCCAGGCAGATGCCTGGCCCATCCCCATCTCCTTGAGATGCCGATCAACCTGCTGCAACCATGAGGCACGTGGTCGGCCCATTGGCTTCCTCCACTCAAGAGACTCCCTCGCTGAGAGAATCTGGTGAGCAGGATCAGCGTCAGGAAAATGAGCCACATGACAAGACAGCCACAGCTGATGCTCATGGACTATACAGGTAACAAATCTCATTTGAGTCTCTCTCAGCAACCACTCGTTGGACACAAGGTCCGAGCAGTGATAGCCAAGGATTCTCCGAAGAGACCTGGTACCAAAGGAATTAAGTCTTCATCTCAGCTCCTTGGTCAGAGTCCAAGTCTCGCATCCATAGAGCAAGACTGGAAGTACCAAGGACCTGAAGACTCGGACTTTCGTCCTCCCGCACAGGTACCGGCAGCGCCACACCCCATTATCCAGTGAATCCATGGCTCCCCAGGCCCGACCCAGACGTCTATTGACCTCTAACTCACAGCCAGCAGAGACGTGAATATTACTGCCAAGGTAAGTGAATCTCTCCATGACCTCAACATCCTCATAACAAACAGGCACAGACAGGACAGCAGCATCCAAGATGTCATTGAAAGCCTGGATCTTAGTTTTGACCCAGGAAACCCATAATCCCAGTCGCTCTTACTCCTCATTCAGCACCTCGAGCACCCCCAAAAGGATATCTAAAGTCTCCGCAAAGATGACTGCATCATCTGTGAAATCAAGGTCAGAGAACTTGACATTCCCAAATGATGCACCACAGCTTGATCTCTCTGACATCCTCGCCAGAATCCAGTCCATATAAATACTGAATAGTGTGGGGGCCAGAACACACCCCTGATGAACTCCAGTAACAACGGGAAATATGAACCCCAGTAACAAGTCAGAGATGGTACCACAATATCTCACAGCACTCTCAGTACCAGAGTCGAGTTCAGACATCAGATCGATCCATTTTTGGCGGCACCCCACAAAGACCAATAATTCTCCAGAGGGCATCCCAATACACTGAGTCAAACAATTTGCAGAGATCAACATAGGCTGCAAGCAGCCCCTGCCAATACTCTCGTCTACGTTCAGTGAGGACCCAAAGAGTAAGGATACGGTCAATCATTGATCTTTTTCATGTAAAGCCTGACTGCTCTCGGCGCTGGTGCTCATGCAGATGGTGGCGAACCCCATCAAGAATTATCCGAGCAAAGACCTTTCCGAGCATTGAGAGCAGCGTCACCCCTCAGTAGTTGTTGCAGTTTGGGTGATGACCCTTCCCATTCCAGAGAGCGACAACAAGGCCCCCCCTTCCAGTCGATTGGGATGATGCCTGTTTTCCAGGCAGAGCACAGAACTGCAAACAATGACACGAGTGCAGCATTTCCACCAGCCTTGAGAAGTTCAGCATGGATGCCACAGATCCCAGGAGCTTTATCCCATTTCAACTGGTTCACCGCAGCCTGTATTTCCACAAATGAAGGTGGACCACAGTTGTTTGAAGGGTCAACAACAGTGATTGCAACACCCCTGACGTCCAACTCGACAGCTGATGGATCAGCCTGGTACAACCTCTCAAAGTAACCGGCCCAGCGGGCCTTCACTACAGACTCCTCTGACAAGAGCCCACCACCCTCTGCTCTAACTGCAGTACACTGAGTGAAGGGCTTGGAGGAATGCAATGCGTGAATTCCCCTGTAAGCAGGATGAGAATTACTTGTCAACAGGTGATGCTCTACCCCCTCACAGATTCCTCGCACATAGGCCTCCTTGTCCACCCTTAGGGCATGTACAGTTTTACGCCTCAGCTCACTGAACAGCTCAGCTCTGCCATTCAGCCTGGTCCTGCGACTCTGCTCAATGGTATCCAGTGTCCCTTGAGACACAAAATTCTTCTTTGGCCTACGGTGAGTTCCAAGACATCCACCAGCAACATCAAGGATGGTGGTCATGAAGGCACTCCACAACTCTTCAGGATCTCCCATAGCATCCAGACCCCCCAGATCTCCACTCAGCTTGTTCGCAAAATCCTCAGCTACCCTCTCATCCTGGAGTTTGCTAGCATCCAGCCTAGGCAGGGTTGGTACCATTCTCCTGGATTTAAGGTGCAACTTAAGAGTTGCTACAGCAAGCCGTTGGTCAGTATTGAGAAACTGAGCACTCCGGGAGACCTTGCAGTTCTGGCTCATCCTCCTGCGATGAGCTTGTGGGTGCTGAAACCATGAACCAGCCACCCTAAGTCCATGACTTCTTGCAAAGTCAAGGAACTTAGTGCTATTCAGGTTCACAGTTGCAGACCCAAGGGGATCAACACACATCTCATAACCATCCCTATCAGTTCCAGGCGATGACTTGAAATCCCCCAAGACTCGAAGTGTATCTCGTCCGGGGTAATGATCAATCACACACTCGTGCATGGCATAGAATGCATCCTTCACGGTGAGATCACTTGTCTCAGTCGGAGCATAAACGAAGACCAGGGAAATGACACCCAAGGAGTGACGATTCCTTCATCTCGCAATACGCTCGTTGACCCGTGTTACGTCAATTATCATTGGAGTCAGCTTATTGGACACAGCTGCAGCAACTCCTTGGGAATGGTAACCATCAGAGCAACCAGACCAATAGTAGGTGTAACCACCCGCCATGATCTCGCTGCAATCCAGTCTCTGAACCTCAGAGAGTGCTGCGATACCGATGTCCAAACACTTGAGCTCAGATAACAATCTCTTGGCATGACAGAATCTCACGCTATGTGATAGACGTATAAACATCAATTACATTTGGAGTTAATTAGCTAATTATCTCACCACCTGCTCCATTCGTTTTTGCACATGAAAGTCATGAATCATCATGCTGAGTTTCAAAACGAACCGTTGAGCTGCCTCAGATGGTTAGGGGAAAAAAAAAAATTGTTAATGGAGACCCTAACACTAACAACCCAAACCCCTGTGGCATATAGTGTGATAACAATGACATCATCGGTAAAGTGGTGTGATATCCATATTGCACAGAAAAACAAACCTTACCCGATCAATACAAAATTTATATACGAGGTCCATCTAAAAAGTAACGGGACTGACTTCACAGAAATTTTATTCCAAAAAATATATTGAAATTACAGCTTGTCCCCTTCAAAATAGTTTATCTTCAGTCTCACACACTTATCCATCCTTTTCTTTCACGCTTCGATGCACCCCCGGAAAACTTCTTCTGGAATCCTCTGGAGCTCCATCGTCACGGCCCTTTTGACGGCCTCCACATCAGGAAATTGGGTCCCCTTGATCACCCCCTTGAGCTTGGGGAATAGGAAAAAAAAATCACAAGGAGCCAAGACTGGCGAATACAGGGGGTTGCTCCAGAGTTGGCACCTTCCTCTCCACCAGAAACTGTCGGATGCTCAGGGCACTGTGAGCAGGGGCGTTGTCATGGTGGAGCACCCAGGCGTTGTTCTCCCACAGATCCCTCCTCTTGGCCCGGACTGATCTCATGAGGCACTGGAGGATTTGCTTGTACACGTGTTGATTCACTGTTTGACCCTGTGCTAGAAACTCGAAGTGGACGATGGCCTTGATGTCACAAAACGCAATGAGCATTACCTTGACCTTCGACATCCTTGCTTTCTTTGGTCTTGGTGATGCCAGACTTTTCCACTAACGACTCTGCCGTTTGGTCTCGGAATCATATTCGAATATCCACGATTCATCGCCAGTAATGACTCTCCCGAGCAGGTCTGGATCGTCCTCGAGGCGCTCGATAATGTCTTGACAGACAGTGACTCTTTGCTGTTTCTGGTCCACGGACAACAGCTTGGGGACCATCTTTGCACACACCTTGCGCATTTAGAGATTTTCAGTGATGATGCTCCAGACAGTGTCCTTGTTGATGGAAAGTTCCTCAGCAATCATCCACACCATGATTTGACAATCTGCGCACAACATCTGCTTCACACGCTCGATGTTTTCTGCCGTTCTGCTCGTTAAAGGTCTTCCAGACCGTGGATAGTCTTCAACCTCCTCCCGTCCCTCTTTGAACCTCTTGTGCCATTCAAATGCATGTGTATGTGACATCCTTTCTTTTCCGTAGACTTGCTGCAGCATTGCAAAGGATTCGGAAGGTGTTTTGCCAAGCTTGACAAGAAATTTCAGATGGGCTCTCTGCTCACGACTCGTAGCACAACGGCTAAGACAAGACAACATGTAAAGCACAACCTGTAAAAAAAATCACACAATGAGCGCAGTCCACCATCACCAATCATATATATTGCTGGAATGTTGCAAAAGACTGTGACGCAACCCGTTGCTTCAAGTTGTGTAAGTGGAGCACATAGCAGGCTCAGTCCCGTTACTTTTTATATGGACCTCGTAAGTGATCGACTACCCAGTTTGAGTCGGGTTTTTAATTGATGACTTCAGAGGTCACATAGTCGGAGAACCACACTAGATAGAAAAAAAAATCTTTTAAAAATCTTCTCTGAAACCTCTTCACAGATCGATGCAAAACTTTATGTATTTGATAGACTTTATCAGAGAAGAAAAGATGTTCAAATTCTGAGACAATTCTTAATTTAACCGCAATGGTAAAACCTCTCAAAACCCATGCCAAGAACCCCTGTTAAATCAAAGCTAAAGAATATTCACATATTATGACACCAAAGGCAAAATGATGCCGCTACACTACTTCCCTCCTCATGCATTAATCAAATGGAAGGTACAAATAAAATACAACATGGTGTAGAAGAGATGTAGACTGTCCATGTAAATAAAAAAATGTCACAGCAAAGATAAATGGTCAACATACAAAATGTACTCATAAATATCATGCTAGGAAGTGTATATGATGCCCAGAGTGAGTCATATATGACTAAAGGGGTATTGTGGTTGGCGTTGACCCGTTAGTCAGTGGGAGTGTCAGCTCTAATGCTGCATCAAGAGAAGCCGGCTTCAAGCGATCTATGGCGACTATCCCGACCACCGTTAACATAGAATATGAATGTCATATTGGAGCAATGTAAGAGTTTGTCAGGTTTGTCATTAGGTTGCTGCAAGGGTTTCTGGACAACCTCAAACTGCATGAATAAAAAAAACCTGGTGTGACGAAGGTGTATGTGTCAGTGTCGCTCGGAGGTCCTGCATGGCCGAAGAAAGTTGTTTGGCATATTAGGTGCATCAAGCAAGGTGTCAACAGATGCTCAGAATAATTTTCCTGAGAGGCAAAGCAATAGACCATACACTGCTTCTGCAGTGGAGCATCCAAGGACATCTTTTGGAGCAGCTCACACACCAAGCAGAACCATAGGTAAGACCTTTGTGTGAAGTTGTCATGCGCTTTAGGGAAGACTTGAGTTGGCAGTGGAAATGCTCCACCATATCATTCGTTGCTAGGTGGTAAGTGGTGGTTCACACACGGTCAGTAACTAGGAGTTGAGTCAGCTCGTGAAATAGAGCAGATCTGAACTGGCCACCATGATTCATAGTAATGGCTGATGGAACACCAAAACATGCGATTCAGGTGTGGTAAAGGCCCTGGCAATGAAAGGTGCAGTCATGTCTGCTATCAGTGTAGCCTCTGGCCAACGGGTGAAGCGATCAACACAAATAGTAAATAGAGGTGTTTGTTTGAAGGTGGTGGAGGACCGACAAGATCTACATGGACCCTGTTGAAACGACTATCTCGTGTTGAAAAGCTAGTGAGTCTTAGAGCATTGACAGTGAAGACATTGCTTGGCCCAACAGCACACATCGGCATTGATGTGTGGCCAGATGTAGTGCCTGGCAATGAGTCACTGAGCTGTTCAAATACCTGGGTGCACAAGTGAGTAAAAAGGTGTCGAAGACTTACAATGGAATGCAACAGAAAAGAAAGGGCATGACTTTCCCATCGATGTATCACACACGAAGATAGCGCTTGTCCCTGGGTCAGCATTGATATGTGGCCAGACGTAGTGCCTGGTGATGAGTTGCTGGGTTGCTCAAATACCCGGGTGCCCAAGAGAGTGCAAAGTGTTGAAGACTGCATGATGGAATGTAAGAGAAAAGAAAGAGCATTACTTTCCCATCGATGTATCACACATGAAGGTAGTGTTTCTCCCTAAGAGTGGGTACCTCACAAAATGCAAGCGAACTGTTTGCAGACTGTAGAGCGTGGAGCTTCATGTCCTCCTGTTGTGCTGCTGTAAGTGCATTGAAATTTATGGCCAGCATATTGGTAGAGTGACAACCCAATACCTCAATACGTGAGAGTGTCGGCTGTGAAATTCATGATGCCTTTGATGTGCCAGATGTGGGTGGTGAATTGTGAGATATAACTGAGTTGATGAAGTTTTCGAGGATAGTGAGAGTCTGAATGGGTGGAAAGAGCAAAAATTAAAGGTTTGTAGTCAGTGAGGACAGATAATTATCTGGCCTCAAAGAAGTGGCGGAAGTGGCGAAAGTGCTTGATGGCGAGGTATACAATGAGTAATTGCTGATCGAAGGCGCTGTACTTGCGCTCTGTTGGTTTCAGTATTTTAGAGAAGGAGATCAGTGGATGCAAGTTGGCATTGATGAACTGATGAAGGCCCACACCCACCCACTGTGACATCAGACGTGTCTTCCATCAGGCTTCTTGGCACCTCCGGCTTTGGATGAATCAGGAGTGAGGCATTGAACAATGTATTTTTGATGGTCTGGAAGGCTGAAAAGGTTGGTTCTGACCATCGGAACACTTCAGAATTCTGACCAGTTGTGAGTTACTTCATTCCGCAGCTGCATTGTTGTGGCTGTGTTTGGAATAAATTGATGGTAAAAGTTGATTATGCCCCAAAACTCTTACAGTTTATGTTGAGATGACAGGAACAAGAAATCCCAAATAATCTGCACCTTCTCCTCGAGTGGATATCTGAGTGGTTAACACATTGGCCAAGGAAATTCAACTGCGGAACATCGAATATGCACTTTGTGGGATTGATGACGATGCCGAAGTCTTGAAAATGGGTGAAGAGGAGACATACAGTAGGTGTCCCTGATGTTTTTTCTGGGGTTGCACTGGTGATTATAATATCATCTATATACACGTAGTAGCAATGTAATCCCCAGAGCACCTGATCGATAAAATGTTGAAAAGTTTGTACAGCATTACGTAGAATAATTTGCATCATAAGAATTTGAAAAGGCCAAAAACTGCAGTGCCTGCTGTCTTCGGGATGTCATCTAGATCCATAGGAATCTAATAGTACACACAAACGAGGTCAACCTTGGAGAAGACTGTAGCACCCTGGAGTGTAGCAATAAAATACTAAATGTGTGGAATGGGGTAATAGTCCGGAACAGTCGTGTTGTTTAAGGACCTGTAATCCCTGCAAGGATGCTAATCCTTTGGTATATTTCTGGGTACCATGTGCAGCGATGAAGCCCAACTGATTTCATTTACTCCATCCATCATTTTGGCCTGACCAGCTATCGTCTATCATCTCATCCTGAATATCGCCCACACACTCCCTCACTTCACTCAGCTCCCCCCCCCCCCACGCACTTCCATACATCCTCACTCCTCACTGCCATGTCATTGTCCATCACATGCGTTTTGTTGCCCATCACCTTTTAGGCCATTGCCCATTGTTTTAACGTCTGCCCGTCCTTTGACTCTGTCTGCACAACATCCATTTTGTTTCTCATAGCCCTCATCTCATCCATTGCCTCTACCCACCACGCATCCATCCTTACCCCTCCCATGAGTAGCCGCCCAAGCATTACTGCCAATTGATCGATGCCTGGAAGTGCTGACCCGCTGTCCTGTGGCATTAAATCCATGACCCCTGTGTTTTCCGGGGGATGGGGGTGAGGGGCATCAGTCACTGCGGGTGCCTCTGTTGTGCCTTCTACTGCTCCCTCCACAACAATGTCACTCTGGGATGTAGTTTCCTCCATCTCCTCTATCAACTCCACCTGGTCTCACCCTTCTTGGTTAGACATAGCTGCCAAATTTCACCCTTGCTACGCTCCATTCACAATTTTGGGGTGCAGCTGATAGTGTCCCAGGTCCAATCCTACTCCTGACGGCAGATGTTATTATGTCAGGAGGGTTCCAATATCTCACTCCCGGAAAACAAATATTCTGGGTTTGAGGGGGGGGGAGTCGCATGGGCTTGAGGGGAGTTTCTTCGACACACTTCCTAGCCGATGACCCTTAAGCCGATGAGCCGCAGATAAATCCGTGATAGGACGGGTTGCGAGGTATGTCTGGTGCGTTTAATTCAGGCAAGGTAGAGCGTCTAATTCAGGCAAGGTGGAGTGTCTGACAAGGTAGAGCGTCTAATTCTGGTGAATTAATCACCCCAGATACTGTGCTTCCCACCATCCCACTGCTGTCAATCGACAACGCTCAAGCAATACCTTAAGTGGGACATTGGCAAATCTCTGAACATACAAAAAGGCAGAGCAGAACTCCCATTCTTTATTTACACACTACGTTCTAAACAATAGAAATATATATGGTCAGGCAGTTTGAAAAGCAGTTTATAAGCATTTAACAAAGGCATGTGTTTACAAGCAGGTAGTGTCACACAAGAAAACTCTTACCCCGAGCACATAATGCCTCTTACCCAGCCAACTTCTCATGCTAAGCCCTCTACACACAGTAGTTGCCTCAATCATTCCAGGGTAAACAAGATAAGAGTGATGGACAGAGGAGAGACAAAGGCAGGGCATGTTGGTGACCCTTCACTCACCTGACACAAACCAGAGGGCTTACATTGGTCCCAATGTGAAAAAGAGGGGGAGAAAGAAGAGGATAGAGGATGTGGTACACAGTGCAGGGAGAGGTGCAGGTGAATACTGGTAATGCTTCAGAGAAAAGTGTGAAGTACGAGTCAGTAACTCAGCCCTGAACGAGATAAAGGTTTAATCGTTGAATACTCTCATGTGTTTGAAGTTAACAAATTGGAAGTAGGGAAAGCCAGAGACAGAAAGGGTAAGTCAGTGTGTTAGCTTGTTGCATCCAGGGAAGCTCCACTGCTTTGTCTGGTGGTTCAGCTCTTTGCTGTCCCACATCACCAGCCCATTTGTCCCACATGTCTTGTCCTCGCAGGGTCAGCCTTGACTAGGTGTCCCTGATGTTTTTTCTAGGGTTGCACTGGCGATTATTATATCTATATACACGTAGCAGAAATGTATCATCTCCCCCAGATGCACACAAGCCCGAGCCCTTTGATTCTCAGGTTTATATTGGCCCTGGGAGGGCGTGGTCCAAAGGCTGAGCAGTCTCAAGCGCAGCTTGAGCTTTGTGAGTCCCTCCTCCTCACTGGTCCATTTCTGTTACCATGTGATGCTCATTGGTTGAGCCCAGCTCCCACAATGGAGCCAATGACCAAAACAGCCCATCTGCGGCTCCACGGTTCGGGCTGCGCTATTGTGTGCTTGATATTGTAATCCTGTACTGGCCAGTGCTATCTGGTAGTGTTTCTTGTGGATTTGATTTGTATGGTGGTTTTGTAATGCTGTGTGCAATGTTGAGTGTAACATTTGAATGTTGCAAAGCATGTGTGGATGTGCTGCAGAGGTGCGGAAGGATAGAGAGACAAAGAGAGGAGATACAGAGAGACTGAGAGAAACAGAGAGAGAGATAAGAAGAAAGGGAAATACATAGAGGGTTTAGATAGAGGAGAATCACAGAGTGGTTCAAATGTTTCAACACAAATACAAAGCATTTCCCTTTCCACTGATACAAGAGGGAGGTAATTTAGCAAGAGAAAATTGATCCTCATGTAACTACGCTGGGGATGTGTTGGAACTTGTAAGTGTCTCCCCAGGACCTTCAAAAACCATAACAATATGTTCAGGTTTTTCATTCAATCTAATATGGCTGCCAAAGCACATTATCAATGACGTCATCGCTATTAAGCTGTTTGCTGCTCGGGTAATGGATCATATATGTAAGGTAAAAAGACGAAACCAATTGCATCTATTGGTTAAGCAGTACACTGAACAACAAATTTCAAAATTTTTTTTTTACTGGAGATGTGTAATGTGATTAAGACTAATTTGGGTACGCTGATTTCAAAAATCATAACCGTTTTGCTGTATCACGTCAGGATTTTCAGGAACAGAAATATTCCCATTGCCTAGAAGTCAGGATTTCAATGAAATTTACATATGTCTTTAACATGTCTATTTCGTACAATTGTTGTTAACTTGTGTTATATTTCTTTCTTTCAGATAAAGATGAGTAGGCGTTCCTGTACCAATCATCCTGACAACTTCTGTTATGTCTGTGGTCGGTATACCAAAAAAGATCAACAGCGAAGTATATCTACAGCAGTGAAAATGAAGGCCGCCTACTTTCACTACTTCGGGTGTAAGGTGGGGGACTAAGAACAGAGCTGGGCACCACACATCTGCTGCACAAGCTGTCACACAACCTTGACTCAGTGGTTGGTGGGCAAGCGCGCGAGCATGCCATTTGCGGTGCCCATGATATGGCGTGAGCCGCAGAATCATCATGATGATTGTTATTTCTGCTGCACAAGCATCGCCGGCTTCAACAAGAAGACTAAAGGTCACATCAAGTACGCTGACTGCGTCTCTGCTCGTAAACCTGTGCCTCATGATGACGAGAACCCCGTTCCAACACCTCCAGCTGATCAGAACATAGCTGTAAGCAGTGGTGAAGAGGATGGTGATGATGAACCTTTTGAACCCGACACTCAAGAATCACACCTTCTGAACCAGGGAGACTTCATGATCTTGTAAGAGATCTCTCGCTGTCAAAGGCGAAGGCAGAGCTGCTTGGATCAAGGCTGCAGCAGTGGAATCTACTTGAACCTAACACCAAGATATCCTTGTTCAGAGCACGTCACAGAGACATGGCTGAGTTCTTTGAGATGGAAGACACGATGACATTCTGCAGTGACATCAACGGTCTGTTGAAAGAACTTGGGTGTGATCACGATCCTGCAGACTGGCGCCTCTTCATCGACTCGGGGAAGAACAGCTTGAAGGCCGTTTTGCTCCACAATGGCAACGAGAAACCATCAGTCCCACTGGCTCACGCGTTGCCGGGGCATGACAGAGACCTATGAGACTATGCGGCAGCTGCTTGATTCCATCAAGTACAATGACTTCAACTGGCACATCTGCGGAGACTTGAAAGTGGTGGCGCTGTTGTTAGGGCTGCAGTCAGGCTACACGAAATACATGTGCTTCCTTTGTCTCTGGGATAGCAGAGACGACAAGAATCACTGGACGAAGAAAGATTGGGAAGAGCGAAAAGAGCATGTACCTGGTCGACACAACGTGAAGCATGTCGCCCTTATCGACCCAGCCAAGGTTTTCCTTCCACCACTCCACATAAAGCTCGGCTTGATGAAAAGTTTTGTACGGGCAATGGATCTGAATGGGCGCGGGTTTTTATACCTCAAGGAAAAGTTTGGCAACACCTTGTCAGAGGCCAAGATCAAGGCTGGTGTATTTGTTGGACCGCAAATCCGACAGATTATGAAGGACGAAACTTTTCCGACAACTCTAAACCCCAAAGAGCTGGCAGCGTGGAGGAGCTTCAAATCTGTGACGGACAACTTCTTGGGGAACGAGCGCGCGGACAACTATGAAGAAATAGTGCAGCAGCTGCTGGAGTCCTTCAGGAAACTTGGCTCCAGGATGTCCCTGAAAATCCATTTCCTACACCAGCACCTGAACTTCTTCCCTGACAACTTGGGCGCAGTCTCGGACGAGCACGGCGAGCGATTCCACCAAGAGATTTCACTCATGGAGACGCGTTACCAAGGGCGGCACAACCCGAACATGATGGGCGATTTCTGCTGGTTCCTGCATCGTGAAACTGACACAGAGCAGCACAAACGCAAAGCCAAATGCCTAAAGCATTTTTAATTCCATTCTAGTGGAGCTTTTCTGTAATTTCTATAATTTTGAAGCATTCATGATGAAATAAATGAATAAATGAATTTTTGTAAATTTCATTGAAATCCTGACTTCTAGGCAATGGGAATATTTCTGTTACTGAAAATCCTGACGTGATACAGCAAAACGGTTATGAGTTTTGAAATCAGCGTACCCAAATTAGTCTAAATCACTTTACACATCTCCAGTAAAAAATTTTTGTTGTTCAGTGGTATCAGAGAAAAAATTGGTTTTTAAATATTTTCCTTGAAACCAATATGGCTGCCACACCACATGACTGATGACATTTTAGATATCAAACTTTTGTCCTCACTGGTTAGTCGATGACTTCCTTAGAGTTTTGCACCAATAAGTTAAGTGTGGGGAGGATTGTGCCCCAGCATAACTGCGAGCAGTTATAAAGTTTGCTTCCAGTATATAGATTGTAATTGCTTCAACCATTAATGTGCTCAGCTGACTGATGGATGACATTGATGAGAGAAAGAAGTACAGTACAATTCGGTGGTTTTGCAATCTCCCGATTCGGTACTTTAGCAATGTAGTCTGGCATCTTTATCAGTCTTGTTAGGTTTGAAAATGCTTGAGAATAAAACGTATGGCTTTTAAAGGCTTATGACTTCATTCCATAGTCGCTTTTTACCATATCATTTTGTACACATTTGATGAGGTGGTCAAATTTTCCCCATGCCATCCCTCCATAATGAAGTACTGTCAGACTCCATGATAATTCGACATGAGAATTTCTCTACATGGGAATTGAGGTAGATAACATCTTGAAAGGACTTTGGAAATCTACCTTGAATAAATTTTAAAGTCATTAATGAATTAAACACTTTCAGGCAACAGAGAGGCTTCACGGATTTATCGGGCTCCTAGACATGATAAAGATATCACGGATAGTAAAAGGAACTGCAATGATGAATAGCCAATCCTTCCACATGCATGCCTTCTGAGTGCAAGGCAAGCCTGTATGGAGTTATTGTACCTTGCTCACTGACCCCAACAGACAGTAATGCATACCACAGCGGGCCATTGCTTTGAGCTGTCCACGCTGGGTGGAGGGCACCAAATGAGTTGCACAAAACGAAAAAGTGTGCAAACTGTCTCCGCTCTTTCTGTGCTCTGACCCCTCTGGGTTTCTACAGTGCTTACGTGGTCTGCCAGCAACTCCAAAAATCCAGAATCACAGCTTAACTCCACTCATTTGTTCTTTTTTCCTCACTTGTACGAGAGCAACTTACACATTTTCTTCAATCTCATTCTTCCCTTCATGTCTTCAAGACAGCTGTTCACCACTATCCCCCATCCAAAACCATGATCTTTTCTATCCCCATTAATCATCCTCAAGCTCACTGCTTTCTAAGTTTCCACTTTTTTCCTTCCTCAGAGCTGTGCCAATCTTGTCCACCCTGTGCATCCTCCCCTAGTCCTCAATATTCCTCACATTCCTTATTTCTCCAAGTCTCCCTCTTTTTTCTCCCTCTTCCTTGCTGTTGGTGTGTCCACCTCCCCCCCCCCCTCCTCTCTGGATATTGTTTTTTTGTTCTGCTAAATCCTGTTATGTCCTATGTCATAGCCCCTCCACCAGCCTCGACTTTATATGCAATATATTTTTCAACTCGGGAAATCCACAAATAGCTAAAAGATTATTGTTATGATCTACAAATCAGCAGTATATATTCTAATAGTGCCATCGAATAAACATTTTGTGTTTATTATAGGAGGCATTTATGCTGGAGTCTACATTGATAATCAAAATTAAAAGAGAGAGAGAGAGCGAGAGCGAAAGCGAGAGAGACAGAGACACAGACAGAAAGAAAGAGATGTAGAGAAACGGGGAGACGGGGAGAGAGAAAGAGATGTAGAGAGATGGGGAGAGACGGAGAGAGAGAGAGAGAGAGAGAGAGAGAGAGAGAGAGAGAGAGAGAGAGAGAGAGAGAGAGAGAGAGAGAGAGAGACAGAGACAGAGACAGAGAGAGAGAGAGAGAGAGAGACAGAGACAGAGACAGAGAGAGAGAGAGAGAGAGAGACAGAGACAGAGAGAGAGAGAGAGAGAGAGAGAGAGACAGAGAGAGAGAGAGAGAGAGAGAGAGAGAGAGACAGAGACAGACAGAGACAGAGACAGACAGAGAGACCAATAGAGAGACCGACTAAACAGAGACCGAGAGACAGAGACCGAGACTGAGAGACGGAGACCAAGAGAGGGAGAGAGAGAGAGAAATGACCGTTTTTACAGCCATTTTTCCCTGCTGTGCAGGGGTTGGGCTTTTTCTTGAGGTAATGTTTTATGGCCGGATGCCCTTCCTGACGCCAACCCTGGTCACCTCTTACGACACAGGGATATACTACACCTATTCTAACCGGGGCATACACCGGGACTCATTTCGCCGACCTCGGAAGGATGGTAGGCTGAGTCAACCCCCTGGTGTTAATTCAGCAGCCAGCGGGGCTTGAACTCAGGACCCTGGGATCCCAAGCCGCCACCCTAACCACTATGCCAACACCAGGCTTAGAGGGGGAGAGAGAAAGAGAGAAAGAGAGAAAGAGAGAAAGAGAGAAAGAGAGAAAGAGAGAAAGAGAGAAAGAGAGAAAGAGAGAAAGAGAGAAAGAGAGAAAGAGAGAAAGAGAGAAAGAGAGAAAGAGAGAAAGAGAGAGAGAGTTTTGTATCATTTTACTATAAAAGTATCAAAACACACCAGAAAAAGCACACTCTAAAAACAAATCCAAACAATTTTACAGCAAAAATAAATTCAAGAAAAGCAATACAAACTAGAACGGGCACTCATAGAGCGCATACCTTCGACGCCACTACTTTTTTTGTTCTTGGTATGAGTGTGGGGAACTGGTTTGATGCTGGTTTCATGCAAATCCAATAAGAATTGACTGAGTTATGCCGAAAACCGCATATTTTTCAAGGGCGTGACCCCCCCCCCGACATTTTACCCCAACCGGTGACATGTGTTATGACGTCATTGTGTCACAAGATTGGGCATTAAATTCTGAACATTTTGGTGCTGGGTTCATGTAAAGCGGATAAGAATTGACCGCGTTATGACAAAAACCGCATATTTTTCAAGGTCGTGACCCCCCTGACCTTTTACCCCTAACCGGTAACAAGAGTATGGGTGTCATTGTGTCATATTGCATATTACAAGATGAGGCGTTGAATTCTGAACATTTTGGCGTTAGTTGCATGCAAATTGAATAAAAATTGACCGTGTTATCGTAAAAAGACGATTTTGACCTTTTTGTGACCTTGACCTTTGACCCGAACGATCCCAAAATCTAATCGAATGCTTCTTGGCCAATAACCAATCATCCCACCAAATTTCATGCAATTCGGTTTAATACTTTTTAAGTTATACGAATCACAAGTTTACAAATAAATAAATAAATAAATAAATACACGCCGACCAAAACATAACCTTTCGCAGAATGCGAAGGTAACAAGGGTGTCTGTTCATGTCAAAACCACCACAGAATAATACATATATATATATATATATATATATATATATATATATATATATATAGTAAGTGCAAGTACTTTACACTTTTACAAACAGATTCCATCACGATAAGAAACTCAAAACCTCATCAGTGTACCACTGATAACCCACAATATCCAGGCTCAAAAGATAAGCCTGCTCCATTTTTACTCATGCCGAAACCATACCTTTAAAGCACAAAAGCTCATTTACATTTTTCCCCTTCGATTTTGCTTTCCTGGTTTTAAAAATTGCTAGTTTAGCAATGCCCAACAGAAAAGACAAAAACGAGAGGACTGGTTTACTTTTATAATTCACCCCGATTCCATATATAAAGACTGGAAAGGAGAAAACAAAATTAAATTTATAGAAAAGCTGTTGAAGGAAGAGAAAGAGGGGTACCAATCTCTTTCATTCAATAAAAACGTGGGCAACATTTTCAATCAAATCACAAAAAGGACAAGAAATTGGAACAGAAGAATTAAACTTATGGAGTAATGTCTGTGTGACCAGGGCTTAATGTGCTAGTCTCCAATTCAGGTCTCCAGTTCGCCCAAGAGTTGGAGAACTATACATTTTGTTCCACACTGGAGTTAAACAAGGACAAATGTGTCCAAGAACTGCGTCATTCCACCAGTCAATAAAGGTTTTGTCTTCACAAGAAGAAGAAGAAGAACAAGAAGAGAAGAACAACGCGGAGCTCTCTTTGAGCCAGCGTTCGCTACGCGAGACGTGGCTAAAAAGCTCCAGCAGGTAAGGTCTCATTCCACCGATTTTTCAACAGTTTTGTAAAACCAGGTATACATGCTTCCAGACACATGTTGTCGAGTGACATTTTCCCCATGACGTGAAACACATCAATTTCCTCTAAGTTTGAGGAGAACACACCCTCTTGTTTTTTTTGAGGCAATTTAAAGTTCGGGGATATAGAGACGTGAGTCTACCACTTCATCCACCCCAGTCCACCGGATGTTTAGCCTATGAAAGGTTTGAATTACTGCTTTCAAGACATTTTCCACAATACGAGTAGAACGAACACCAGTTTTTAATGAAAGTGAGCTTACAGGTAGCCAGGCATTCAAGGATGGCTGCAACAGATCTCACACTCTGTTTATTCCAACACTAGCGAAACAATGTATAAAGGACCTGGAGGTTGAAATTCTGGAGAATAAAGGATTCCGAACTAATGGCTCATGTACAAACTTTTGGGCATCGTATGATACCTCTAAACGTTGCACTCCGAGGACTTGCCAAGCATTCAAAAGGCTCTGATGAAAACTGGGGAGCTGAGACATGTCAACGTGTTGCAGATCGATGAGGAAAAGTTCACGGTCATATTTCAGACATTCCACTTTCTGCAAACAGGCGTTTGTGAGAGGTCGCCAAGGAACACACTCACTGTACAGTAGGCGCTTAATCGAGGAAATTAGAAATGCCATTATCCCATTTGGGATAGGCATCAGATTTTGACCACCCGCATTTCTGCAGACCATGCCTGGGCCCAGCCAATGGTGGCCACCCCAGAAAAAAATCAGTCAGAACCCTCTGAATGGCTGTGATCAAGTATCTCGGAGGTTCAAGTGAGATAACTCTATGCCAAATAAATGGAACCACCAGGTTGTTTATGATTGACACCCGTGTCTTAAACGAGAGAAGTTGGTGCAATCTTCTCCACCTTGCCAGTTTTTAATTTAATTTTTTCCAGGAAGTTCTCCCAATTTTTTTGTTCATATGCTTCAATTCCTCGAAATAAGCCTAAATATTTAAACCCCTCACCACTCCACTGTATTCCTCCTGGTAAAACAGGCAGGGACGAGGAAGGCGATCTGGGGCCCACCCAAAAAGCTACACTTTTTTTCCAATTTACGCTTGCAGAAGAAGCAAGCTCAAACTGGGTAAGGCAACGAGAGACCTCAGAAACATCTTTTTGATTTGCAATAGAAACACAAATATCATCAGCATAAGCTGAAACAACGACTTTGGAGTTTTGTGAAAGAGAGACTCCTAACACTGAGTTCCAAAGTAAAACTAATAAAGGTTAAACGGATAGATTGTGGAGCATGCCTGATAGCGCACAGCCCTGACGGATGCCTCACTGAAAGGGGAATGGGTAACAAAGACTATTATTAACCTTCAGCAGACAAGATGCATTTTTGTACAATAACTTAACATAAGCAATAAATTTTTCCCCAAATCCTGTTCTCCTTAATACATCAACCAAAAAAGGAAGTGTGAACACTGTCAAAAGCTTTTTCTTGATCTAAAAGTAATAAACCAAAAACCAGGAGATGTAATTCAACCAAGACTGATCAAGTCTCTCACCAAAAACATATGATCGTATATGGAACGTTCTGGAACACAGTATGATTGATCAGTGCCAATCAAGAAAGATGACATCCTATAGACGGGTTGCAAGTGCTTTTGACAATATTTTATAGTCTGTGTTGAGGAGTAACACAGGCCGCCAATTTGCGGTCTCATGCAGGTTCCCTTTCTTCGGAAGGAGACACAAAACTGCCCTCCGGCAGCTCAATGGCAATCCACCTTGTTCAACACTCTCCTGAAAGACCTCAAGAGGAGTAGGGCCTCGAATGTCCCAGAAAGCCTTATAAAATTCAGCCGGAAGGCCGTCTAGTCCAGAGGCTTTCCCATCCTTGCTATCCTTGAGCACAGCAGTAAGTTCTCCAAGAGAAATGCCAGGCTCAAGCAATTGTTGTTGGTCTTCAGACAGAGAAGGGAGCTGTTCAAGCATCGTATTCCTGTTCTCCTCATTCACAACTCTTTTTTCAGAGTTTAGAAAAAGCCTTGTAGTTCATGCTTGATATCACTCTGGGAGATCAACAAATCACCACCAGAAGAGCGCAAAGCATGGATTTGTTGAGAGGTCTTGACCATTTTTTCCAAATTGAAGCATCCTTTGTTTGGTGTGTCACGTTGGATTTTTTCGTTCCACAGTCGGACGAATGCACCAGCCGCCCGCTCTTTCACCATTTCAGCCAGAAGGGTCCTTTTCTCCGACAACTGCTGGACATGCATGCTAGACAATCCAGCTTTCTGCTCACAGATAAGCATATCGTTTTTTAAAGCAGATATCACACCAAAAGCGTTGTATGTGCTGTAAGAGCAGTATTGTTGGCAAAAACATTTGATTTGGGACTTTGTGCAGTCCCACCATTGTCTTAAGTTCAAATATGAACCCTTCTGTGACTCACAATTTTCCCATACCATTTTAAAAGCTTCTATAAAATGTGCACTTTGTAAAAGTTTCAAATTAAAAGTCCAATATGCACTTCCACAGACATGAGGAAAGCTACACACCATAACAATCATGTGATGATCGGAAAAACCAGACGGCCTTATTTAAGAGTTCTTAACAATGTTTACCTTTTCATGATCAACATAAAATCTGTCTCAGCGAGCCATCGTCAAAACATTTCTTGATGCACAAACCCATGTATACTGACGGATATTACGGTTTTGTACCCGCCACACATCCACCAGTTTAAACTTTTTGACGAGCTGTGCCAAAGGCCTTGCACTGGGTGGATGAGGCTCACAAGTGTTCCGATCAAGTTGCGGGTTGAGGGTGCAGTTGTAGTCACCCCCCAGACACAACAACATGGTTAAGTCAATGGTGCTTACAATCTCTGCCAGCTTGTACAGAAAGGCACCTCTTTCAGAGTTAGCACTAGGACAGTAAACATTTGTCATGAAAATCTTTCGGTTACCACTGACAAATTGCAGACAGTAAGTAACCTTTGCAAATTTCCTTACAAGTTATCTCCGAAGGCTGGAGTCGAGGATGCAACACTATTGCCACACCAGCCTTGGCCTCAACAAGCACACTCAAGAAAAAAAAAAACCTTTAAAGATTTTACACCACTCATCCTCAAAAGACTGATTTGCATGCGTCTCGAGTAGCATTAGCACATCAATTTTTTTTCATTTTGGAAGAGCTGAAATACCTGGAGGCGACGCACACAACTGCGGCCTCCATTGATGTTCAGGGATGCTACTTTTATCTCCATTCTGTTAGTTATTCTCAAAGCTCTTTACCAGCCCGAGTAACACATTTCCTTAACCTTTGGAATTGAGGATCTGACATGTTAGCCGGAGAAGGATCACGAATCATACTCCTTGCAGTTTTAATGAAATCGTTTAAATTCGGAAAGTAATCTTTGATTTTTACGTTTCTTTTCCTGAATGTATCATCCAGGAATTTAATCACATTTTCTTCAGACACTAAGGTTGTGTCGCTTCCCCCTTCATCCTCTTGAGAGCTTAAAGCACTAAAATGTGGGGTAGAAGAGGTTTCATCTGAATCAAGTGCTTCATCTATAACCTCTCCTATTACTTGTGGAACATTTACTTTTGGCTCAACAAAAAGTTCTGCTCTGTTTACGGACCCCTCCGAATTCGCCTTGTCCATGTCCTTCCCCTCTATAACCCTAACATCATCATCTGTGAGGGAGGGGTTAACATTTAACTCACAGGGATTTTTCCCCTTTATCTATTTCTTCATCACCGTCAGACAGACATCGCTGTTAACTCGTCTGAACAAGTTTGGCAAACAGGACAAACACTTAAAACATCCCGAGATATCTCACTGTTCTCTGTGTCCCGCTCGGAGTCGGCAAGTGGAGCAAGCGAAGTTTCCACATCCGCACACGACTCCGGTACCACCAAGGGGTTTCCCATGTGAGACGTCCCTTGGGGCTCCACCGAGCCTGACACGATCTGGACCTTATTCTGCTCGTTAGCATCAAAGGCATCAACATTTGACCGTTTTTGGCCCTTTTTTTTCCTGGTATCCGTAACAGATACCTCCATATCGTCCACACTGTCCTGTACAGTGGATGGTAAAGGAGAGGAAGCAACCACTTTCACTTCCTCGTTTGGTGGGGGTGGATTAATTACGTCACGATTACACACCCTCTCTCCAACATCGGTCAGGGTGGACGAGTCCATTTCGTCGAACACTTCAGCCGGTGGGGGGGGGCGGGGCTCGGCTCCCGATTCACCTTCTCCCCATTAGTTTGTGGTGAGGAAGAATCGTTCCTCACCGCACCTTCACTTTATTGCGGTGTAACCGCATTGGGACAAACACTCTTCACGTGCCCGTAAGCTCCACACCCAAAACACGTCATGACCTCTGAGGAGGCAAACATTTTATATTCAAACCCGTCGATTTTTACACCGAGTACAATATTTAGTGTTTTTCCATTTCCAGGTAGTATCATATAAACCACTCTCTTAAAGGACATGACGTGTTTACTCGCTAACATGACGCATCGGCACCATTGAGATCCTCGACACAACCTTACCGAACTTGTTTAACTGGTTACACAAGTCATGATTCCTTATAAATGGTGGAGTATTATTAACGTTAACTTTAACTGCTGGGGCCTGTAAAGCGAACACAGAGAGGTAAGTGTTCGGTTTGATGGACAGGCCATGCTCAACCACCGTGGAGACCCTGTGTTCCTCCGACACAAACACCACGAACTCCTTATTCATGCGGGAAGCAGCACGAATATTATGTAAACCAACGATGTTACCAATGGCGGAAAGCACATCATTAAGTTCCACCTCACTGGGAGGGAAGCAAAAAACAGCGAGTTCACGAGTTAGTGACTCGAACATCTTGACAATGAAACGTTCACCCGCCATTCTAACTCAAGAAAACAAGTTAGTAAACTTTATCGAGAGAAATAAGGCGTTTTCACAAACACCAAGATATCAACGATTAAAGTTGAGAATTAATAAAGAACACGGTCGCAGTGAATGAGAAAAACATCCCCCGGCGGCCATGACAGGCCTTTGGCCTACGATTTTCTCGACACGAGACCGTGGGCTCTCTCCCTCTCTCTCTCCCTCTCTCCCTCCCTCTCTCTCTCTCCCTCCCTCCCTCTCTCCCTCCCTCCCTCTCTCTCTCCCTCCCTCTCTCTCTCCCTCCCTCTCCGTCCGTCCTCTCTCTCTCTCTCTCTCTCTCTCTCTCTCTCTCTCTCTCTCTCTCTCTCTCTCTCTCTCTCCGTCCGTCTCTCTCTCTCTCTCTCTCTCTCTCTCTCTCTCTCTCTCTCTCTCTCTCTCTCTCTCTCTCTCTCTCTCTCTCTCTCTCTCTCTCTCTCTCTCTCTCTCTCTCTCTCTCTCTCTCTCTCTCTCTCTCTCCTGGTACATTGTTTGGAGAGAGAGAGAGAGAGAGAGATCCTTTTATTATAAAATGTACAAAAGAAACAAGTGATGCAACATGTGCAGATTCAATCAAAACGTGAATCATGAGCAGGAATAACTTAGGATGTTGAATTAATACAAAAGGAATAAATTTTCTCCTTCCACTCTGCACAATACTTCAATTTTACACCATTTATCAATGAAGCCATTAATTCGCGAACTCTCTCGATAAAACAGGAATTCCATTTTGAGACGGGCACACACAGAGCCTTTAAAGGAAAGCAGAGCGCTGCATTCCTGTGAATTAACACCAGAAATCATCTTCTTGCGAGTGATGTATATTGCGAGTTTCGCTTCAGCGAGCAGGAAATTAGCAACTTCAATTCCGACATTCTTGTGAGATACCGGAATGCAGAAAATAAAATAATGGAATGAAAAGCAAAAGCCTAATCTTTTGAAAAAAAGTTTCAAGAGTTTAAACAGTGGGATCAACCTTTGACAACCAACATAAGCATGGAAAACATCCTCGGATTGATGGCAAAAAGGACATTCATTGGACGAAACAAGGTTCAATCTTTTGAGGAATACGTTTGAAGTCAAGGAAGAGTGTGCGAGTCTCCACTGTTTGTCTCTGGCACGTTTAGATACAGGTGATGTGTACATGGAAGACTAGGTGGGAGATGATGGAACCCATGCGGGCAGAAGCTCTATCCAGTGGGTAGTCAGTGCATTATTGGGGTTGGCAGAAGTAATAACATTGAGACATTGCACATACATAACAGTCTTTGTACATGTTTGTAGAGGCTTTATGGAAGGAGCGTTAGAAAAAACGAAATCAGGGAAGTCAGGTTGTGTTGTACTTGCACCTTGAACATCATGTGATGGAGGCCACGATAAATTAAAAAGGTTGAAATCTTTAACAATTGAACGTAGAATTAGTCCAATTATTCGTGTTGATTTAACATTGCAAGCTTCCAATATCTGGGTTGGAGTCTGCCATTCAGAATATGTGTGATTGACAAAGTCTTCCACAAGGAAGAAGCCAGATTCAATTAAGGATTGAATGAGGGACCTGCTTTGAAAGTCATGGTTAAAGAGGCTGTTGTAAAAAACAGGTTCACGCATGAAATTACTAAATTTGTACGAATCCTTGTTTCGTACTGGAAGGAGGCATTGACTGGCATTTAGGAGAATTTGATAGAAGGAGGGCAGTAAGGAGGTGTCAACTCGCTGCAGATCAAGTAGAACAAGTTCAAGTCCACACTTGAGCTTGCCAGCTTGCAGGAGCAAACAGGAAGCCAGCGGCTGCCAGGACAGGACCTCCTTGCATAGAAGTTGACGCAAGGTAGTCAGTCGAAAGGACAGTATTTTGCTGGTAATGTCCACGAGTCCTTGACCGCCTTTTTCTAGCGGGACACTCAGAAGATCTGCTCGGAGCCGGTGTATACCATTCCAGAAAAATTTAACAAGGATTCGTTGCAAATTCAGGATTAGTGATTTGGGGGGTTGTAAGGCAATCATCCGATGCCAGAGTTTGGAAGCAGCTAAATTATTGATTATTAGCACTCTACCTCTGTAAGATAGTAAGCTGGATAAACTTTTCCAGCAATTAAGGGTGTGAAAGATTTGATCCACCATCTGGTCCCAATTTTTTAAAGAAAAGGTCACGTTCCCGAGAAAAACACCCAGATGTTTAACACCATCATGCCTCCACTGCAAAGCATTAGGCAGCGGAGGTGGGATAAATAACTCTGAAGGACCAAGGCACAACGCTCTACTCTTTCTCCAGTTAACAGTAGCAGAAGATGCAAGATTAAAATTTTGTAGAGCATTTGTAAGAGCAGCAATGTCAGATTGAGTATTGACAATTACACACAGATCGTCAGCATATGCAAGAACCTTAACTGAGGGTACCACTGAAAAACCAGAGATCTTGTGGCGTAAATGAATGAGCAAGGGTTCAATGAAAAGGGAGTACAGGTACCCAGAAAGAGGGCAACCTTGTCTAATTCCTCGCTGAACTGGAAAAGGTGAACACAAACTGTTATTAATGTTTAGTAGACTGGAATAATTGTGATACAGCAACTTAATGCAGGAAATAAAGAAAGATCCAAACCCAAAACCCTTTAAAACTTCAAATAAATATGAATAGTCAACGTTATCGAAAGCTTTTTCTTGATCGAGAAAAATCAGCCCAGCATTGACGTTCTGACAATGGCAAATCGAAATTAAATCACAAACAGAAAATATATTGTTAAATATTGATCGACCAGGAATGCAATAGGACTGGTCAGGAGTTACAATGTGTCCTATTATAACTTTTAAACGATTGGCAAGTAATTTGGACAGGATTTTATAATCAGCAGAAAGTAGAGATTGGGCGCCAGTTCTCAACAAGTTGAAGGTCACCTTTTTGGGGGATTAGTGAGAGGATAGCACGTCTGCAGCTCAAAGGAAGTTCACCAGCTTGTATGCTTTCTTGAAAGACTGTTAATAGACATGGTCCCAGCAGATCCCAAAAAGCGCTGTAGAATTCTACCAGGTGCTTTGCTGGTGGGCAAGGTTTTTAAAACACTTGTAAGTTCATCTAAGGTTATTTCACCTTCAACAGTCAATTTCTGTGATTCAGTAAGTGCAGGTAAGGAAGTAGTAAAATGATGTGTGTGGTTTAATGAAGCATGCTTGACAGAAGAGGTTTTGAAAAATAATTTTTGACAGTGAGTTTAATATCACTCACATCAGTCAGCGTCTTTCCATCAGCAGAAAGCAAGGATAATATTTGTTTCTGATTTTGGAAGTTGTTTCCAACTTGAAGAAGAAACTTCTGGGAGTGTTTTGTTGCTGTAGGTGAATCATTCTCATTCGAAGGAGTGCACCTTTTGCCTTCTCGACCAATAACTCGTTCAGAAGAGCTTTCTTTTCATGCAACATTTGCTGCTGTCTATTGTCATTAGAGGAGGACACTGTATTTTACAAGTTTAGAATTTGTGTCTTCACTAATTCTATGTCAATGTCACGATTCAGAGTACTGTGTCGTGAGAAGTTTTGACAGAAAACTTCAATTTGAACTTTGGTATTGTCCCACCACTGACGTTGACAAGAGAACTTCTGATCGTTCGTGATGTAATGTGCCCAAAAGGTTTTAAAGGAAGTAACAAATAAATCATTTTGAAGAAGTGCTGTGTTAAATTTCCAATAAGGGCTCCCCCTCTTAACTAGTGGCAGTTGAAACCGCATAACAACAACATGGTGATCAGAGAACCCAGATGGGAGAATTGAGGTGTTTAAGACAAGGTTAAGAAAATGATTGGAAACGTAGAATTTATCAAGTCGAGCTGAAGACACTCGATTGTTAGAACAGCGATACCAAGTAAATTGTTGTTGCGTCGGATGTTGCAGTCGCCAAATGTTTGCTGAAAGTAGATGGCTATCCCGGCAATCGGACTTGAAAGACTACTGAAGAACCAATGCCCTTTAAGAAATAATTCCCATTCAGCTGAAGAAAAGTCAGTGGAATGAGTTTCTTGTAGTAATAAGTTATCAACCTTGTTGCACTCGATTAGTTGT
>NC_140969.1:77087708-77107708 GCF_056783735.1 Eptatretus burgeri | reverse complement strand
GTATGGAACTAAACCTTCAAGTTGATGAACTGGATTCAAACCTCTTATCCATTGAGGTAAGATTTTATTTTCCTATTATTAGTTCCTTTTAAACATCGACTCATTTAATAATTAAATAACTTAATTAATACATTATTATTTCCTCTCACAGGAAATTGTATCTGAAATGCAATATGAAAATACCGATTTTGCCACAACTTGGGGCGAAATTGTTGGCTTGGTTGAAGACCTTGTGAGCGACCAAGACCCACAGAACGAGCAAGACCTTGAGTGTGATGACTTTGGGGTTCCTTGGAACTCTCCGACTTGTATGGAACTAAACCTTCAAGTTGATGAACTGGATTCAAACCTCTTATCTGTTGAGGAAAGATTTTTTATATTCCTATTTTTAGTTCCTTTTAAACATCGACTCGTTTAATAATTAAATAACTTAATTAATACAGTATTATTTTCTCTCACAGGAAATTGTATCTGAAATGCAATATGAAAATACCGATTTTGCCACAACTTGGGGCGAAATTGTTGGCTTGGTTGAAGACCTTATGAGCGACCAAGACCCACAGAACGAGCAAGACCTTGAGTGGGAGGACTTTGGGGTTCTTTGGAACTCTCCGACTTGTATGGAACTAAACCTTCAAGTAGATGAACTGGATTCAAACCTCTTATCCATTGAGGTAAGATTTTATTTTCCTCTTTTTAGTTCCTTTTAAACATCGACTCGTTTAATAATTAAATAACTTAATTAATCCATTATTATTTTCTCTCACAGGAAATTGTATCTGAAATACGAAATGAAAATACTGCTTTTGCTACAACTTGTGGCGAAATTGTTGGCTTGGTTGAAGACCTGATGAGCGACCAAGACCCACAGAACGAGTTCGTCCTTGATGACCCAACCAAAGAGTTATACCTTGGAGACCAGCAAAATCCTGAAAAAGAGTTTTACAGCAATAGTACTCATTGTGAGTTATCAAGACAATACCCACTGAACAAGTTATACCTTGATGAGCCAGAATACAAGTTTTACCTTGGAGACTCACAAATTTTGAAAAAATCAGTAAATGAGTTCTGCCTTGATGGTTGAAATAACTACCTTGGAGACTCAGGAAAAGGGTTCTGCCAAGATGGTTCTAAATATGGGGCCTACCTTGGAGACTCACAAATTTTGAAAAAATTAGTAAATGAGTTATTTTTGGTGGTTTTAAATATGAAACCTACCTCGGAGACCTCACAAATTTTGAAAAAATCAGTAAATGAGTTCTGCCTTGATGGTTTAAATAACTACCTTAGAGACTCAGGAAAAGGGTTCTGCCAAGATGGTTCCAAATATGGGACCTACCTTGGAGACTCACAAATTTTGAAAAAATCAGGAAATGAGTTATCCTTTAGAGACTTTGTAAGTTGGTTTTATTTTGAAGACTTGAAATGTGGGTTCTGGCTTGATAACTCACAATGTGATACATATCTTGGAAACTCAACGGGAATGTGGTTATACCTTGAAGACTTGGAAAGTTGGGTTTATGTTGGACACTTGAAACTTTTTTGGAGACTTTTATTTATTTATTTATTTATTTATTTATTATTATTTTATTTATTTATATTTTGGAGACTTTTGGAGTTGCTATCACTCTTTGGGATCTAAACCTATCAATGTAGTTCTTTGTCGGATGGTGCTTGATGGGAGCAAGATCAAGAAAGTTCTGGGAAGAAAGTGCAGGCTTACTCCCCCTTTCTACATCATCAAACGTGAAAGCCTTAAAAGACAGAATTGGAAGAAGAGAAAAAAAGCATAAAAAATATACATTGTTCGTTCTGGAAAGAAAGTGCAGGCTTACTCCCCCTTTCTACGTCATCAAACCTGAAAGCCTTAAAAGACAGAATTGGAAGAAGAGAAAAAAAAAACGTAAAAAAAAAAAAAATATATATATATATAGGTGGAAATCTCATTTTGAAAAAGACATTGTGTTGGGCGAGGATTGAGTTGGGATTGAGATTTTGAATGTGAGGGTTGGGGTTGAGATTTTGAATGTGAGGGTTGGGACACACACACACACACACACACACACACACACACACACACACACACACACATACATACACACATACACACATACATACACATCAACAAACAAAGTTAAGCCTTGACTATTCAGTTGAGGATTCTGTGTTTGGGGTTCACAGGTCTAAGAACGTCCACCCCTTGACACACATTATACACTGTTATACACCTCGGACATGGCCCTCGAGTGTCCACAACGGTGTATCGTAGGAGGGAGTGAAGCGCCAACCCATTGCTCCCATTACACACACACACACACACAACACACACACACACACACACACACACACACACACACACACACACACACACACACACACACACACCAACAAACAAAAGTTAAGCCGTGACTATTCAGTTGAGGATTCTGTGTTTGGGGTTCACAGATCTAAGAACGTCCCCCTTGACACACATTATATACTGTTATACACCTTGGACTTGGCCCTCTAGTGTCCACAAAGGTGTATAGTAGGAGGGAGTGAAGGGACAACCCATTGCTCCCATGGGTATTATCTGCTTAGTTTTGTCTTTTGTAAGTCCTGTGAATAAAATGAACCTAAAATCTCATCCCCTTCCAAATCATATATCTTATAAGTCCAAGGAACCGTATCTATTATATCAACAATTTTAAAAAGTTCGTTCGTCCATCGTTTAGTATAACCCTTTTCAAAATGAGATTTCCACCTATATATTCTTACGATATCACCAACTTTGAACTTAGGTTTTCTGACATTAATCTCTTTTTCATATTTTAATTTTGTAAATGTTTCTGATGGTTTCATATTTGTTGACGTGTAAATCGTGTCATTATACTTATCCACAATATCCTGAATAAAAGATGACCATTGTTGTGAACGGAGTTGTGTGAATTTTTTATATAGTCTCTCTTTTAAGGTACAATTAAAACGTTCAACAACAACTGCCTTCCCTTCATTAAAGGTACTGTATAATGTAATACTGTTATTTTTTTAGAAAATTAATAAATGTCTTGTTATAAAACTCTCTACCCTCATCAGTCCACAATTTTTTAGGTTTTCTCTTCGTTTTATTAAATATCTGTTGAAAGGCGAACATAAGAGTATTTCCTGTTTTGTTTTTTAAAGGGACAACCCATGCGTATCGACTCCTCAAATCAATAACGGTTAAAGCATACTTGTACCCCTTATCATTATTGAGTTCAATCAAATCAGCGGACCAGATATAATCAACTTCCTTGGAATAAACTTTCCTTCTACGAAACTTTGTGAATATTGGTTTATGTAATTCATCAGCTAATTGCTCTTCAGTCTGAATGACATCATTAGAGCCTATAAGTTTTGTGAATTTCCAAGTCCAAGTTTCAATTTAGCACTCATCATCTTCTTCACAATGAAACGATCAACTTTTTCTCTCAAGGTTGGATTTTGTATCAGAGACAAATTATACAACATTTCTCTATCGGCTTCATGCTTTTCTTCCAAAGTTGTGGTATTCCCATAATCAATATCGTGTCTCATGCACACTTCATCAACTCTATTGATGGGTTTACTCCATGATTTAGGATTGTCTGCCTCATCTAATCTTTTATCCAAGTTTGTACCTGGACCACAGAAAGAATACCCTGGTAGATGTAATTCCCTGGTATTCCAGAAGTTGTAAATTTACTTCCAGATAAAAACTTTTGTATATCTCCTCGTTTGTGTTTGGAGATAAATTGATTTTTTTTTGAAGCACACACCAAACATATACCTTTTTGTATAACCCTGTTATTTTTACCTTTAATATATGAAATATTTTTCGTATTAGTTTTCTTTTTACATTTGAGACAATAACTCATTTATTTATCTGAAAAATTCCTGCAGAGTGCAAAAACCTTTTTAGTTTCCAACATGCACATTTGAATCTTAATTTTTAAAACATAAAGAATCCTTAGAAATGCCTTCACTCTCTCCTCCATTTATTTAAGAAAAAAAAATGAAAAACTTGAATTAAAATGAATATCTTGTCGATGTCAATAGTCTTGTCGAAAGTATTGCAAATAGACTTGTCAATTCTTTGTTTTCCTCCTCGGTGGGTTGACTTATTTTCTGTAATACCACCAATCTTTTTTTAATCTCACTGGTTTCCATATTTTGATATTTATTTTGTCTCGCTCTTTCCTCCCTCTCCTTCTCCCTCTCCTCCCTCTCCTTCTCTCTCTCCTCCCTCCCCTTCTCTCTCTTCTCTCTTTTTCTTTTTCTCCTTCTATTTCTTCTCCCTCTCCTCCTTCTCTCTCTTCTCCTTTTCCTCCTCTTCCCTCTCTTCTTCAACTCCCTCCTCATCCCTTATTATCCTTGAATCGCTTACACCCCATAGAATATCATACATATATTCATCAGGATTTCTTTTTATTCCTGTATCCAAAATAATTTTTTTTACAACAGGAAACCAATAAAATTTCTTTTGAATTTCTAAAAGAGCCTTACCTTTTCTTAACTTCATAATTTTTTCATTATTTAACATTCTAATTAAATCTAAAGTTGTCGGTTTATCAACATCAGCATAATGCCAATCTTTTATTGAAAATACCTCATTCTTATGTTGTAGAACATATTTATTAAAATACCGAATACCCTTTTCTTGAAGGTATGCTTGGACACAGAAATGATAATTTTCTTGAAGCCTTCTTGCTGTCATTTATGTATTAGAAACTATATGTTAGAATAATATTATGGCACGAAACACCTCCCCATCTTCCCATAGTTAAATCATTTTGTATTTCCTTACTTATTATATATAATCCTGTTTTTTTCTGTTTTCATGATATAAACAAGGGCAAAACCATTATTATATTTACCCTTATTAAATTCTTTTATTTGTTGTTTACTAATCGTGGCCCCACAAAACTAATTCTCGATACCAAGTGGATAATATTCTTCCTTACGAGACTGATTTAATTGTTCCAGCTCTTCGAGGTCAATTTTAAATGACCAATTATACCCTAAATCATTCATATCATACCCCCATTGTTCTATTCTCATACAAACGATACGCCCTTCTTTATAAAAATTTATTTTAATTTGAACTGTGAATTCTGTATGACCTGGAGATAATATCAACACTTGTGTATCTTTGAAATATACGGCCATTTTATGTAAGGATATATATTGTGATAAATCGCTTAATCTCACCAAGTCATTCGCGTCAGTCGGGCTTGGATAATTTTTTAATTTATAAGCATTTTTCATGTTAATGTTTTTGCTTATATTATATTTATGTCGTTCAGCCTGTGCCTTTGTGTAATAATTTGATAAATCAATATCCAGTTCTTGGGATACACCAAAGATAGAACCATCTTTACGAACATAAGTCATTTATATTAGATTATAAATAATATCATAAATTTTTTATATTTGTTGAGTTGAAATAACACATATAGACATAATTGACCACAACACTTGGAATTTAATTCTTGGACTTGAAATGTTTGATAAACACCATTCTATAAGAATTTTATGACTTCAACAGGTGGTGGAAGACCAAAACTATCAAAATAATATTTGTCTTGACAATTAAAAATACAAACCCAATGAGAACCGTTCCCATTATTATCTTCTAAGTTCATAATAATATTCTTTTTATGTTTCGGCACATTTGTTAATTCATCTCTCATACAAATAACCACATTATGAATTTTTAATTTCTTACAATATTTGTCAAGTTGAAAATTTGATGTTGTATTCTTTCCAAATTCTTAAAACCACTCATCAATGCTCATTTATTTATTAGAAAGATATAATCCATTACCTCTTTTCGTTAATTTTACACCTGCTTGTGCTATAGAAGAAAGCACATCTCCAACTAACAATCTCGCTTTATCAGGGAGACCTTCAAGTTTTTCAGCAAAATCTAGAATTACACCACTTCCACTAATTTGTTTCTCCAACTCTTTGTTATGTCTTTCCAATTCTTTTTGAGCCTGGAGTTGAGCCTTCCTTTCGTTGGTAGTTTTCAACACTGTTGAAATACCACCCGTCAATGCTCCAACCGCACTTAAACTAGCAAATAAAGGAATTAGAAATGGGAGAAATCCTCCACTCGTCTCTCTTATTGAATATTTTTTCAACATTTGTTTTGTCATTTTAATTTTAAGTGAGCCAGTGTCATTCAAGATTTTAACCTGTTCTCTTGTGAGCAAAACATCAATTCTTACTGCTCCTTTTCTCTGAATTGTATTAACGTTAATCGTATAAGGCTTTTGATTTTGAACACAAGATGATAGTTTATGAAGATTGATTTGATTAACATATACCCCTGTTGGTACTTGGTGTTGGTTCTTCCAAAAGCAAACAATATGTATCAACTTCTTCACTCTCTCCTCTTTCAATGTATAGGGAAGTATCCACTCGATTAGACTTTATAGTTTCCTTTTGAGCGCTCAGGTCAAACGCATAGATTGTATGCAAACTTTTAAATGCTGTCATATCCAAAATAGGTTCTTTATTTCCATTACTTTCACACACCTTTTGGTAAGACTTGTATGCTTCAGCAAAATCATTTTTTTCCCAATTAATTTCCAATCTATCTCGTGAATAAAATGTTCCATCTAGAGAAACGCGAAGTTGTTTCACCTTGGCATTATCATTCAATGCATTACTCTTATCAGTCGCAGTATCACCATCTGGCTTTTTAAAAATGATCCACAGATATCGTGGCTTTCCTTCCAGAACACCCAAATTCCACGTGTAAGTGGTTTGGTTGAGTTTAACGTGTTGACATCTTCTTTTGAGGTATGATACACTGAGTGGTTTCTTTGAGTTAAGTCTTCCATTCAACATCTCTTCTGTTTTAAGATTAGGAGTATTTTCATTATCATTCCTTTGTAGTTGAAATCGAATTTTAAGACCATACAGAACTTTATCATGATCACAAAATCCAAATATACCTTTAAGAGGAACTGCCACAGTAAAACTATTAACTGCTTTTGTATCATCATTATACGCTCCTTTTCTTTGAGAAAATCCAGGGTCTGTGTTTGTTCCCGTTGACATATCAGGAATAAAACCTTTGACAGACCCCTTTCCCATTCTATCACTGAATGTATAGAGTGTAAATTTCATCATTTCAGATACAGCAGAGACATAATCAACTGCTTCAACTTCTTGTGTTCCAATATACAAACGCACACAATCAAACATTTTCCAGAAGAAATCATTTATGAGTGTAGCGTTTGTGTTATTCCCAGCCTTAGTAAATTTAAATTTACACAACAAGAAACTTTCGGATAGATTCAAATAGGTTTGTTGATTATTTATTTCAAAACTTTTTGTACCATTCCTATTCCAGTCTGTTCCAGTTATTGCATTTACCTTGAAGTAATCTTCTTTTTTAGTGGAGTTTGAGATAATAATAGTATCATCCAAATCATAGATATTATCAATTGCTTCCATACTTGTATTTATTTAGGAAAAAAGATGTTAAAACTTTTGAAACCCTGATCCAAGTATTCGAATTATTTTCTGTCGTTCTTGGGGGGACAACTCAGTTTTGCCTTTCTTAATTTCTTTTATTGCTTGTAATTTATGAGATTCCTTCTGGGCATCTTTTATGCTCTTTACAGCACCTGCTACATTTCCCACAGCAGAAGCAGTTGAACCAATTAGATCTTTATGTTAAAGAATAGTTGAACCAATACCCATGAGAGTATCAATTATCCCATCTCCTCTAAATTGATGTCCAACACCCTTTGTCTCTTAGGTTTATAGTATCCTCTACCAAGATGCATACCTTCACCCTTGTAGTATGGGGAAAGGAACATTCCATCCCCTGTAATTATTTTATATTTTCCCAACTCGTGTTTCCTCACAATAACCATCGTATTTATTTATTGGAAAACTTCATGTAGGTGAATTCTGATGGATATAACTTCTCCATTAAAAGAAATCATACGATTATCTTGGTCGGTTATCCTAAAATTTACTCTGTGTCTGGTTTTTCCTGACACAGGGAGATAAACCAAATTTTTGGGTTCCATGTTGAATTTATAACCAATTGGGGTTGAGTATGCGCTGAACGAAAATATTGTATTTGTTTTTATTCCATCATTATAAGCACCATCAATCAAATCACAGTGAATTAACACCGAATTTATTCCTGCGGATATTTGAATGACATTATCACTGTAAAACGTCCCATTAATTTCAATATTTTTTGAGGAGAAACCCAATAACTCTCTAAATGAATTATCAAGTGTGAAATCAACCTTGTAGTTATTTTTAACTTTCATCGTTGATTTTGAAGTATGTTTTTGAATGTCTATAACAATATTTTTTGGTTCATCACCCTGTTCTTTCATAAGACGAGCAATTTCGGAAGATATTTGAGAAATCTCATATGCTCCGGGTGAGACTGTTATCGTTTTGTATCCAATTCCGGGATTATAACTAAACTTGTCATTTTTATCAGTTATATTAAATAATGTATTATAAGTTTCCATGGACAATAAAGATGCCTTATATTCTTTTGTTGGGTCAAGTTGTAGTGGGTATGGGAATGAAGATGTGTGGTCACTTGTTGTGAAATTAAAACTCAGGATTGTGCTTCTCATCTTATTTAATATGAGATAAAATGTCTTTATATTGATATTTATTAATTATTTTCATGTTCATCAAATTGTCTAAAATGGCTGATGCTTCATTAAAACAATTGTTATTTCCAGCCTTCTTACTACCGAACAACAATAACAGTCTATTAACTAATTGCGATGGGTCATTTGGAAGAAAACTAATACCTGAACCAAAGATACTTAAAGCCTGAATAATGTGTTTCTCCTTCTCATTTTTCCTACTTTTACTAGAAATACTAACCCTATAATTTAGAGTGTTCAGCAGATCAATATATACTCTATCATCATTATTTTTCATATCCAATGGTTTATCAATATACTTTGATTCATCCCTCACAGTTGAACCTTGTCTTCCATCTTTTGTGAGAAGAAACATTAATCTCAGAGTTAATTTAACAGGGGGTTGAGCAGAACCCAAGAACCTGAATTCATCATTAAATATCAATACCTTTTCTTGAACAAGATGAAATATTGCTGGTTGTTCTGTTGGAATGAGTCCTGCTTTGGTTTTTGAATCCGCTGAATAATCATTGTTTTGAAGAGCATTCACAATATAATCAGTGGGTCGATTAATCTCTTCCAGTTGTTGAAATAAACCTTCATCATCATATTCTAATTCTCCGAAATGCTCTAATTCTTCCTCCGTCATTTGATCAAAATCTTTTAACATTTGAAGTTTTTTTAGGAGTATATTCTACTGTGGGAACTGTTGAAACATCTTTCATTTTTTCTTGGGAAGTTTTTAAAAGTGGTTTAAAAAATTTCTCTTGTTTTCTTTCAACTGCTTCTTCGCCCGTTAGTTTCTGTCTGCGTTTCTTCTTTATGTCTTCATGTTGTTTTACAACTTTTGAAACCAACTCTTGATGTTCCTTAAATCTTCTTGCCCTTTCTTTTGCATCCATTTATTTATTGGAAAATATCATTTAATGAATTGTAAAGATCAACAGGGAAATTTTCCTTTTCTTCATCATTCAAGTAGATGTGTTCAAATAAATCCTTTTCTTTAAATATTTCATCAAATTCTTTATTAACATTAATGCGAGTTGTAATTTCTTCTTCACTAATACTTGCATCACTGCTTTTCATACGTTTGCATTGAGTTTCTTCATCAACATCAAAACCGAATGATAAAATCTTCACTCCGCTCAGATGTTTAATAATTTGTCTTGTTCCTTCTGGATTAGTTTCTAATATCCCAAGACCACCAGATTTTAGTTTCCTTAACTCACTCTTACAATGTGAATATTTTGTTGTACCAAGAGAAACCTCCTCAAATATTTGACCTTCATTCCTCAATAGCATATGTTCCTCCACTGAAATATAGTGATAATCTTCACCTTTTACTTCTCCAGGTCTTATTGCTCTAGTTGTTGTTGATACAATGCGTATCACGGGGTGTTTTTTAAGTAAATTTACAATATTCTCATTTGTACTACACAAGAACCTTGATTTATGAAAGTTTTTTCCAGAAGCAGATTTACCCACAAGATTTATAATAATAGTTGTCATTTATATATGTAATTGTTTATAAAACAAAAAATATATCCCTTAATATCTCATCTTGTTTCACAACAATATATTTATATTTTTCAGTCGTGTGCTTCATGTAATCCCCAAATTTCTTTTTACGACATAATGAAGAACAATTATCTCTCCAAAAATTATTGATATCGATTCAACTTAACTTGAATAAAATAAAAGCATTAGCATTGTTTCTGATGGAAAGACGAGGAAGTTGAAAGTACGACTGACTAAGATAAATACAATTACAAGAAGAATGTCTCCCTCTTGTGTAGTAGCTGCACATTCCCGTTTGGTTTCTCTCATTAACACAATCATCAAAGATAACGAGGTTCTTTTTTGATTTATCCAAATCTTGGGGAGACGGTATATCATCCGGATTATCACGAAGAATACAAGTTATCAGATTTGATTTCTTTTTACATCTCTGTGTATCACAAAATAGTTGAATTATATCTTCAATGTTATAATCATTTAGGTTTTTTTGAAGTTTAAATAAACCTATTATAACTTCTTTTTGAAGACCAGCATTAAAACCTTTTGAGTAGTTGATACTCTGGTTGAAAACTCGACTTTGTGAAAATTATTAAATTATCATAATCTAAAAAGTTGGGAGTGAGGAGCATCTTTAAAAGTAACCAGGTTTTTCCACATCCACTTGAACCAACTATGAGACATCTTAATGAATTTGGGAGATTTTTATGGTTGTTAAATTTTATCTTATTTTCCAAAATGGGTAAAAAATCATTCATTTATATATTTGGAAAACAGGTTATTTAATTTATTATTGGCTTTTTTCGAAATTCTATATTTTATCCTAAGTTCAGGTTTAATTTCAAGATAATCCATTATTTTATTTATACAATATCTTGTGTTGATATTTCCCTGAAAATCACATCCATGAATAATATATAACAACAATCCTTTGAACATTTCTCTAATACGTTCAGTTTCTTCCCTTGTAAGGAAAGGTGTGTTATCACCCTCATACTTTACATTCATTTCTCTAATCAATCTTGTAAATTAATTCATTTTTGGTGCAAATCTAAAAGAATTATTTTCCTTTTTATATTTTTTATTATCATTAATTAGAAGATAATCACAGAATATACATTGTTTTTAGGCTTTTGACTCTGTGTTTAATCCCCGTCTTTCACACGCAGGACAATTCTCAAATTTGTCATATGGAGAATCAAGAAAGTCTAGCATATTTATAAAGTAAAACTTTATTTAAACTGAAATTCATCTATACTTTCAGTTGTATATTGACTCATATTTAATAATATTACCATCGATATCGATATACTTTTTTTCATTATCAGATTCAACGAGAACATTTTTTATATTAAAGGGAATTTTAAAATGAATGTTAATTACTATTAAACGAAATGTCATTTCACCTGATATATTAACATCCTTTATTTCATCAGGATTTACATATTTATGGTTGTTGAAAAAAATACAAATTTCTCCTTGCATATTACAGATGGTCTTATCTTTTCTTTCTAAAGCTTCATCCATCAGGTTTTTGTTTTTTGATACTTTTTCTTGTTTCATTGCTTTTTCTAGTTTTGAATATATTACCAGAAGGAGAGGAGAAACTTTTGTTAGAGATACTTTAATTGATGTTCTACCAGGTATACTAAAAGCCCTTCCACTGAAGGAAATTGACGAACTCATCATATCCACCATAATTGTTTTTATCCAATAGTTGTTATATTTATCTTTGTTCAATTTTACATCCTTGACATATTTCTCAGTATCTTTAACAAATGAAGAGATTGATTGAAAGTTGTCTTTTATGTCTTGAAACATTGTATTTATTAAGTGAAAAAGTTGGAGGATAAAATGGTTTTAAGCACAGATTCACCTGTAAAATAAACGAAATTTTCATCAAGAAAAATTTAGTTTAAGCAAAGATTTATTATATAAATATGGTGAATACCACATACTGCGATGCTTGTAATCACAAATATAAACATTATAGAAAACGCCTCCGAACCAACAAACACACATTTAATCTATTTCATAAAATATCTCCTCTTGAGTTTGAAAGAAAACATTGTGATATCTGTTCAAAGGATGTTTTGAAGAGACGTTATAATAGACATCTTCAATCACAAAAACACAAGAAAAATGAGTTTAAAGTAAAGGGAGACTATTTTATTGAAAACACTGATGGGGCATTTAAAGGGCATATAAAAATAAGGATTTTTCAATTTGGAGAACCTGGTCCATCATCAATAGCTGAATCAATTGAAATAGTGAAACCTGATGTTGAAAAGGTTATTAAAAAGACATTAAAAGAAATGAAAACTTTAAAGTTTTATATGGGAGTGAAAATGAATATGAAAAGACAAGATGAAGAACAAACTCCTTATATGAGAACAGATCTTCATTTTATAACATCATTTCAAGATTTTTTGAATAGTGGGGTTTATGAAGAACTATCAAAACAAGAGGAGGATGTTGATAATACAGTGGTAGGAAGTGGATTCAATATTTAAAAAAATCATCTTTTTGAGATACACATTCTAAAATCAAACCCTCTTAAAGCTTCTTCTTATATTGAATTACCAAAAGAAATAAAACTAAAGAAGGTAGTTGTTAATATTAAGAACAATGATAATAAATGTTTTCTCTGGTCTGTTGTTGCTCACTTTCATCCACCAAAATGTAATTCAGAAAGAGTAAAACAACATATAGAAATGTGAGAATACCTTGGACATTAAAGATTTTAAATTCCCAATGCCACTAACAGATATTCCTAAATTTGAGAAAAAGAATAATCTTTCTATTAATGTATATGGATCAACGGATACAAACAAAGTTCAAATATTAAAAATTTCAAACAACTATAAAAATGAAGAAACACACATTGATCTTTTATATTTTAGTGTTGGAAATAATTCACATTACACATACATCAATAATTTATCAAGATTAATCTCTTCTCAGGTATTCAGAACAGCAAACAAAATATATCCTTGTAAGCGATGTCTTAATTCATTTCATACAAAAGAACGATTATAACAACATTCAAAATATTGTAGTAATCATAAATCAGCTGTAATTGCAATGCCTAAACTTGGTGAAAAGATTTATTTTGAAGATTATAATAAATCTATCATGCACCCATTTGTGATATACGCTGATTTTGAGTGTATCCTTAAAAAGATAAATACTGCTTCTCCAAATCCAAAATAATCATATATAAATAAATATCAAAAACATATTCCTTGTGGTTTCTGTTATTATATCAAATCATCTGTTGGAGAAAAGTATAACAAACTTGAACATTATAGTGGAAAAAAAGCTTCACAAGAGTTTGTAAAACGATTAGAAAAGGATTGTAGAAGACTCACTAAATTAATGAAAGAAACAAATGAACCGATGAAATTAACCAAAGAAGAAAAATTAGAATTTAGAAAGAACAATATCTGTCATATTTGTGAGGGGGAAATTAAGGAGTCTAAAGTTAGGGATCATTGTCATCTTACTGGTAAATATAGAGGTCCCGCTCATTCCTGTTGTAATCTTAATTATAAATTACCTTCTTTTATTCCAGTCTTTCTTCACAACAGCGCCAACTATGATACACATCTATTTATAAATGAACTTTCAAAAACACCAGGGAATATTTCTGCCATAACAAACACAAGTAAAAAGTATATTTCATTTTCAAAAATGATATTCACAAAACCTTTAACTCGCATTAGGTTTCTAGATTCTTACAAGTTCATGGGAACTCCACAAGCCCACCTCACATCAAATCTAAGCTCCACGGACTCTTTTCCAAATCTTAATTCATTCTTTCCAAAAGAGGAAATTCTCACTAAAGAGGAAATTCAGATTAAAGAGAGAATTCAAAGTAAAGAGGAAATTCTAATTATGAGGAAATTAATGAAGAAATTCTAACTGAAGATGAAATTCTAATTATAAAGAAAATTCGAACAATGAATGAAATTCTAACTAAAGAGGAAATTCTGATTAAAGATGAAATTCTGATTAAAGAAGGAATTCTCACGAGAGAGGAAATTCAAACAAGGAATGAAATTCAAAGTAAAGAGAAAATTCTTACAAGTAAGGGAATTAATCCTTATGATTATATGGATTCATTTATGAGATTTAAAGAAACACAACTTTCTTCAAAAGAAAGTTTCTATAATAACCTTTATGAATAAGAGATAAGTGATAAGGAATATAAACACGCACAAGAAATATGGAAAACATTAAAGATAAAGAACCTTGGAGAATATCATGATTTATATCTAAAAACAGATGTTTTATTGTTAGCTGATGTGTTTGAAGCTTTTAGATCACTCTGTCATAATAAAAATTGTTATGGATTAGATCCTGCCCACTATTTCACAGCTCCTGGTTTAGCTTGGAGTGCAATGTTGAAAATGACAAAACAAGATATAGATTTAATCAGTGATGTTGATATGCTTTTGATGATTGAGAAGTCCAAGAGAGGTGGAATATCACAAGTATGTTCAAAAAGATATGCTAAAGCAAATAATAAATATCTTCCAAATTATGATAGTGAAAAAGATAGTAATTATTTGATGTATTTTGATGCTAATAATTTGTATGGATGGGCAATGTCTCAATATCTGCCTTATGGTAAATTAGAGTGGGTGGAAGAAAAGGATTATGAAAAGGCTTTGAAGAATATTGTTATTTCTTCTCAAGAGGAATTGAATGACGAATAAGAAGGTTATTATTTTGAAGTTGATTTGAGGTACCCGAGTGATCTTCATAATAAGCATAAAGACCTTCCTTTTGCATGTGAGAAAGAAACCCCAAAGAAAGAATGGTTCAGTGATTATCATAAAAGTTTTAATATTAAAGGCAAATCAACAGAAAAGTTATTAACAACATTCTATGATAAAGAGGGATATGTTTTGCATCAGAGAAGCTTAAAACAGTTTTTGAGAGAAGGATTGAGAGTCGCTAAAATTCATAGAGTTTTAAAATTTAAATAAAGTCCTTGGATGAAAAAGTATATTCAATTCAATACAGATATGAGAGCAAATACAAAAGTAAAATTTGAAGGGGACTTTTATAAATTAATGAATAATGCTGTATTTGGAAAGACTATGGAAAATGTTAGAAACAGGCAAAACAGTAGATTCGCAACATCTTGGAAAGAAGCTTCGAGATTGATAAATAAACCAAGTTTTGAGAGAGAAGAGGTTTTTTCAGAGAACTTTTCTGCTATTCATATGAAAAGTAAAGTATTGTAATGGATAAACCAATTTATATTGGAACAGCAGTTCTTGATTTATCAAAGATATTGATGTATGATTATTTGTATAATGAAAAGAATGAATATACTTAAAGAAAGTATGGTGAAAATGTTTCATTGTTGTATATGGACACTGATAGTTTTATCCTCGATATTAAAACTGATGATGTTTATAAAGATATGAAGAAAAATATTGGAGAATATGATACAAGTAATTTCAGCAAGAAGAGCGAGTTATTTTCTAAAAAGAATGAAAAGGTTATTGGTAAGTTTAAGGATGAGTGGGTGGAAAAGTAATGAGTGAGTTTATTGGATTGAGAGCAAAGGCTTATGCTTATAAGTATGGTGATCAGATTGATAAGAGGTTAAAGGGAATAAAGAAATATGTAATGAAGAAATCAATAACTTTTAGAAATTATTGTCATTGTTTTATGAATAATAAAGAAGAATATAGGAAAATGAATACAATAAGAAGTTATAAACATAACATATATAGTGAAGAAGTAAATAAAAAGGCATTAGGAGCCTTTGATGATAAGAGATTTATTTTAGATAATGGAATAGATTGTGTTCCATATGGATATTGTATGATAGAGTGTATAAAATAGATTGTGTTTTAACAATGGGAAGATGGGTTAGGGTTTTGTAAGGGCTACCGCCGCCCAAAATATCAAATAAGTCTTATTGAAAAAATAACTAAAACAAAGGTAAATAAAACAAATAAGCGAATCAATTTAAAAACTAGAAAGTTAGAGGATGTAAAGAAAAAAATGAATATCCTTGAATGGACTGAAAACTTTGATGGTTATCAATTGAACAATGAAAAAACAATTTACTATAATCTCAAAATGATATGTGGCTCAGGAGGTGGTCAAACAAGAGCATTAAGAGAAGTTTATCATTAAGTAATGGCACAAAAGGGGTATCTTAAAAAATATAAAGATTCAAATGTTTTGTTTTAAAATATTTAGATGGGGATTATTGTGCAAAGAAAATTAAACTATTGAAGGAATTTGAGAATGAACAAATCTTTATAGGTTCAATGAGTGAGCTAAACAATATGCATTGGTTATTTGATAAAGAGTGTCCCGAGGCTGAGATGTTTCAGATAATTCTTTAGAATCACCTTTAACAAATCACATTACTACTTTGCTACTTGAACAAATCTTTATCTTATTGCATGGGTTATTTGAAAAAAAAAAGTGTCCCCAGGTTAAAAGGGGAGACAAATAAATATACCTTGGGATAAAAAGGGGGTTTATTTTTTAGGGAAAAAATATGAATCGCTGAAAATCCCCCATTCATTTACATGGGGAAAAGTGAGCCAGAATCAGTATATTCACCCTACATATATACATATATATATATATATATATATATATATATATATATATATATATATATATATATATTGTGACATCCACGGGACTTGAACAGTCCCGTCAACGTAGAATGAGCCGAAACGATGGAGGCAGTTTATTTATTTATAACCCAAACATGGCGGTTCTAATCGCTCTATCGAAAACGGGACGAGGAAGGTGGCACGAGTCACTTTTCACTGAGTTGATGATGTTTATTTGTTTTTATTATTACCAGAAATAACAAGACTCGGCAAGAAGAGGGATCCGGGGCGATTCGACGGGATTGTGTGGGATCGGACGTGGGGAAAAACACAGACAATTCCAATGAATATACAGATTTCAATCCCTCTAAGGCGCCAAGCACACACACACACACATACACACACAAAACGTAGCTATTTCTGGTGGTCAGGCTGGACCGTGGTGTGGACGCAACTGTCCCTGGATCAGCGTCGGACGAGCTGGCCTTGCTCTCGTCAGGGGGGCAAGAGAAACCGTAGTGCTGTCGACCTTCTGGTCTTGGCCCAAGTCCGCTCACAGCCGCCAGGGAACCAGTTCTGGCACCAAGTTGCGAGCAGGAGAGGGAGGCAGGTCCGCCCGCCGTTCGACCCCGTACTCCAAGTCAGCAGAACCCCAGAGCCAACCAATGTGAGGCACGAGGCTCAGCAAGGCTCCAAGACACGATCAAGAACACGATCGAATCAGCACAACAACAAGGACGCTCTCCGCGCAGCAGCCTCTACACCAAAAAAACACGATCTCTTTGGTTGTGATCTTCTTCCTCTTCCTTTTCGACCCCGAACAGAACCTTTTTATCCTCCTGTCCTCGTCACTTCCAATCGAGCCGTTTATTGGCCCACCGCCGTCGCCTTCTGCCAATCGTGATCACGGGGCGGAGCCATCCGCTGCACTGTCCTGTGACGTCACAGCCAGTCTCCAGAGAATACCGAAAGGGGTTTACGCAGACACACTTACCCTATCCCGTGTCCCTATCTAATTACGTGACAATTATCATTTCCCCCCTTGAAGAAATGAACATTTACTAGACAACTTATCACCACTGAATTGCTACTTATTACATCGAGATCCTGGTAAACTCGAACAGCATGGCATACCTAATTAAACATCCTAATTACCCTTTGAATGCATACCCCCCCTCAAACGTAACACTGCCCCCTCCTCTGGTACCGCAGCTCCTGCAAGGTATATCACAGGCGCTACCGTACCAGCCTTAACACTTACTGACTCACACCTATTTAACCTAACGAAATAAAGTAGGAGGGGCAATGGGCAGCGAGTCGCAGCTAACTTACCTATCCTGCTTAATGTACTACCCCCTTATGGCCTTATCCTCGCCTAAACAATCATTCGTTTTTATTTATTTTTTTTTTTATCACATGAGAGCACTGAGCGAAGTTGCACTCCATCCTCTGGATCATCGCTCTTGCCCAGCACTCTTCCAGTGATCTGGGGAGGGGAACAAAAGGTTCCACAAAAACACAACACTTATACTTTACATTCCTACTCTTAGCCTTAACGACACTATTCACAGGATATTTACACTTGACCGCCTCCCCCAGTGGATGCTAATAGACCCAGCGTTACCTGGGGAGCCAATTTTCAAATTTGCTTGCCCCAAAATTATGCGGACATCATGCCCTTGCTGCACCTGTCAAGTTGTGCGGGATCGAGTGGGACCCATACATCTTCACAAAACTCACACCATGGTCATCATCACATTTCTAGGTCATGGTCCTCATTTTAATCATGCAGGCTGAATCCCGTCGTGGCCGTGGGGTGGGTTACCACAAGATGATGGGGGCATCTCAGGTGCAACCATGCCCACAGGTAAGCTTTAGTCCAACCCGGACGTTTCTCCGCCCCGCTCCCTTTGATTCCCTCCCCCCTGGTAGCCATCAGCTCTAATCCGTAGAACACTCTGGAAGGGGTCTCACTGGCTCCTCTGGCCTTCCTGGGTCGCCAAGGTCCTACCCGCCTTGGTCGCCCAAACAGACCCTCTCCCAGTTGGCTCCAGACACTGTCACCATTAGCCACCAGGGGTGAATCTCCTTGAAGTGGGTCGCAATTCCCGCTCACCGTGAGCTTCAGAAATCCCTGTGGACAAGCACATCATCCCCACCCACAAAACCAACATGACTCCCCCACCCCATCGGCCTTACATGTGACACCTGCATTTCTAACACTTCGCCGACCATGACCTTCCCTATTACCACACCATGTCCAATAAAAAATCAATGTGTGCACCATACATTTCACTTCTTAACTTAAAACAACTCACACAGCACTTCTCACCCGATCCAGGCACCAGCCATTGGACAGCCACTTGTGCCCGCTTTGTTACCAATTACCCACTGTCCCGATTGTCACTCTAAAACCCAGCAGAACTCACAAACCCATGCCAATTTTCCCACAATTCATTTTTTTCCACCAAAGGAGGCACTTCGCCACAATCTCACCAGCCGTGCATGGCCCTATATGCTCAGCCCGATCTAGTCTCCCGGACCCCCGACGGTGATCTCCGGACCCGACCTATGAAAGGGCATCTCGGATAGACCTGGCGGTTCAGCAGGAGGATTCACCCTCTCCGAGTCTAAAAGTCTATTGGAGGGTCCCTCCATCGCCGGGTACCGGCAATATCGTTGCATGTGTCCTCTTCGCCCGCACCGGAAACAACTCCCCATAAAAGGCCCCCTGAGTATCGGTGAAATGTCTCTTCCGGTTCCGGACCGCCTCGGCCATAATCGAATTGCTCTATTGGCTGGGCTGGACCCCGCCGCTTTGGCGCACTAACTACCGGATTACCCTTTATCAAACTTGACAGTTTCTGGCAAATTTCCTGAAACATTTGGGTAATGCCAATTTCTCCCAGCCCCCCTCCCTGATCCTGGATCTCCGCCTGTCGGATCGTCACCGATGGCCTCTCTGGAACCCGACCCGGCCGACTCCACGAGGCCAGCCTGGCTGCGCACTCGGCCGCTCGGTGCATGGTGGGTGGATCCTGTAGCTCCACTAGCGCTAGGACCTCAGGGTCAGGAAGAGCAGCTAAAAATTTCTCGAGTGCCAGTCTGTCCCATGCCTCCACTGTAAGGTCCCGATACGCGATCCTGACTGATTGGTAAATGTCCTGTACCAGCTCCTGCACTGTCTCACCCGGCTTTAATCTGCGGTGCTGGAGCTGGGCCCGCACCAGATAACAGTTTGCCG
>NC_140969.1:77080208-77082708 GCF_056783735.1 Eptatretus burgeri | reverse complement strand
CACTGACGGACCGTGTGGGTCACTAAACATCACCAGTTTTGGGAAGTGTGAGGAGCTGCCCGTGTCGTAGCACCAGCATCTAAACCCTTGAAAGACGATCTTCGTGCCTTCTCGGATGTCGACTGGCATTCAAGGCTGTTCGCGAGAGGGTGCACGGCAAGGCTGGGTGTTGGCGATGGACGTGACACACACGCACACATTTCAGAACGTTTTCACTTCATGGACAACTACTATCTGGTGAGCGAGACGACTCTTCTCCCCCCCACCCCCCCCCACTTGATCTGCTGGGTACCATTGTCTGTGTTTATCTGTAAGTCAACCCCCCCCCCCCCCCGGATAAGCATCTGCTCTCTGTCTCTTTCCTGTCGTTTTGATTGATTTTGCCTGATTAACTATTCATTTATTTACCTCAGAAAAAAAAGTTCTTTTTTTTAATTTATTTTATTATTAATAAATTATTTATTGACTTCCAACCTGTCCGTGTTTGTTCTTTCCTTCCATTGGTCTAGCATTGTCCAAACCTCGATAGACTGGGAGGTAATTATCACAGATTTGACCAAAAATAGTCGGCACGCACCAACGGTTAAAACGCTCGGCCGCCCTAATTAAAATCTAATCGAGATAACATTGGTTCTTTGCCGAGGGCACGCTCAGGTAGCCATGTGACCTCTAGTTAAACAGAATAATTAGACGGTGGACACTGAAACTCATGGTTAAAGGGGTGGTGTTCGTGGTTTTAGAACAACCCACCGTACCACAACGTTAATTGTGAGCGGTGGCCCCAGGTCCAGCTCTTCCGAGGACAACCGGGAATTAATCCCCCTGAGTGACAAGCTGGTGTCTCGGTACCCATGGCTGCAACAACATATATATTTGCAGGAAATGAACACTTTTTAAGCAGTCGGAACTGCTGCTAAGCTCAATTCCACATTTTAAATTTTGAAATTCAGCTCTGGCTCAGAGATTTTAGAGCTTATTATATTTTAGTTGCAATTAAATAAAGGCACAAACACCAGCCAGAGACATCTGGAGAGTTGTGAAGGGGAAGAGGATTTGGGAGGAGTTTAAGCATGAGGGGAGGGAAGGGAAGGCAGTGCCATAGAACATGGTTTAATTTTAATTGCAACAAAAATGTGCCTTTATTTAATAACAAGCAAATATCACCCGTCACTTCGCTGATGGGAATACTAAGAAAGGGTGGCAGAAAGATGGGAGGGGCGAGGAGAGGGAGGGTGGAAATGGCAGGAGAGAGGGATGAAGGGAGAAAGACAGGGGGACAGAGAGAGAGAGAGAGAGAGAGAGAGAGAGAGAGAGAGAGAGAGAGAGAGAGAGAGAGAGAGAGAGAGAGAGAGAGAGAGAGAGAGAGAGAGAGAGAGAGAGAGAGAGAGAGAGAGAGAGAGAGAGAGAGAGGAGGGGGGGGGGGCAGGCAGAGAGGAACGCGTGGTTAGAAAGAGAAAGAGATACAGGTTGGAGACAGCAAATAAGACCAAGGCTTACCTTGCCTTGTTTAACCCCCTGGGATCTTTGACTGGTCAAGGGTTAAACATGACCATCACCACTGGGTCTCAACACAAAGCACCATTTACTGTGTGTTTTGTATTTTACGGCAATGGCCTCGCTACACACATGGGCGGCAAAGGTTTCATCGGCTTGAACTGTGTTCTCCTGAACCAGATAGTACAGCTGAAGATGGTACGACTGAAGTACAAAACAATGACTGGGAGATCGCAGGTATAAGAGAGCAGAATGCAATCATTGTTGCTGTGTTTGCTTCTCATCTTGCTTTTTTTCTGTTGAGAAGTTTCAATTGCTCTGGTTTTTTGTTATTCCTTGTTTTTTTGTCATCTTTGTGTCCTTCTGCCCTTTTTCTTCTTGTATCTTTCTTCTTCTATCAACCTCTCCTACCTTCTTTGTTGTCTTTTCATTGTTCTTCTGTGTTCCTCCTTCTTCCACCTTCCGCCTTCCTCCTGTGTCTCTCTTTCTTTCTCTTTCTCTTTCTCTCTCTCTCTCTCTCTCTCTCTCTCTCTCTCTCTCTCTCTCTCTCTCTCTCTCTCTCTCTCTCTCTCTCTCTCTCTCTCTCTCTCTCTCTCTCTCTCTCTCTCTCTCTCTCTCTCTCTCTCTCTCTCTCTCTCTCTCTCTCTCTCTCTCTCTCTCTCTCTCTCTCAGCCTGGTGTTGGCGTAGAGGTTAGGGTGGCGGCTTGGGATCCCAGGGTCCTGAGTTCAAGCCCCGTTGGCTGCTGAATTAACACCAGGGGGTTGACTCAGCCTACCATCCTTCTGAGGTCGGCGAAATGAGTCCCGGTGTATGCCCCGGTTAGAATAGGTGTACCATATCCCTGTGTTGTAAGAGGCGACCGGGGTTGGCGTCAGGAAGGGCATCCGGCCATAAAACATTACCTCAAGAAAAAGCCCAACCCCTGCACAGCAGGGAAAAATGGCTGTAAAAACGATCATTTCTCTCTCTCTTCATCTCTCGGTCTCCGTCTCCATCTCGCGGTCT
>NC_140969.1:77012708-77075208 GCF_056783735.1 Eptatretus burgeri | reverse complement strand
CTCTCTTCCTCTTTTTTCTCTTTTTTCTCTTCTTTCTCTTCTTTCTCTTCTTTCTCCTCTTTCTGCCTATCTTCTCCAGCATTGTTTCTTATTCTTCAGCACTGAGGATTTCACCTCACATTTTATCAGTGTTTGAGGTTGGTTTTTGGGGTTGTTTTTTGAGGTTGGTTTGAGGTTTTTCAGGTTGGTATCCTTGTGGAGCTTCAAAATAGACAATGTTGCATGTTTCTCCGTTTCTTTCATCATGCATGACATGATGAAAAGGTTTTTTCCATGGCCAACTCTGGAACAACTAATATTGAGTTGGCCATGAGAAAAGCATGGGCTTTGCATGTTGAGGCCAACAACTTTGAGCGATTTTCCTTATGACTTTTTTTTTTTTTTTGTATACCTTGGTCGAGGCTCGTATGAGAGCAAACACACAACTCACAGCAAGGAGGCATGAGACAAGAGGGGCGGGAGTGGAAGGGACAAAACAGTGGGGAACAGACACATTAGGTGAACTGTGGAAGGGAGAGGGATGGGGATGGGACGGGGAACATGGCGAAGAGAAGATGGACATTTCAGGGACTCTCAGGAAGGAAAGCAGGAGAAATGAAGGAAGTGGGCTTGGGTGGATTATCGGGGGTAGAAAAGATCGAGGATTTGGATGGGGGAAGATAAGAGGTGGTGGTGAACAGCTGTTTTGAAAGCCTGGAGGGAAGAATGGGAAAGAATAGAGTGAGGAAGTTTATTCCAAAGGCGGGAAAAAAGAGGAATGAAAGAGTGAAGACTTGCTTGCTCATGTCAAAACTGAGGCAGACAGGGACCTTGAGCTGTCAAAATTGAAATTGCAAGTCAGATGGGTTGATTGGAATGCGTGGAATGAAGACTTTCTGTCCTGCCAGTCATGATTGTGGCTTCAATGACATGTGGCATAAGCTTCTTGACAGCCAAACGTGTTCCATTGCAGAGTGTTGGTGGATCCACATTCCTGAGAAGCATAATGGGTGCACCATTCTTGAGCTCCAGATTGTGAGGAGGCACACCTGTTGTTCCAGAGAGTTAAGAAATTATTTGGGGTAGTGGATTGCTTTATTTTTATCTGGTACAATCATCAATCACCATGGATGCTGCAAAACCTATTTACCATCATTATGCAGACATGTGCCATGTCAAATCTTCAACAACTCTGGGACAATCACAATGAGAATCTGGCATGGTGATACAATTTGTATCTGGTGTCAATCGACTTATATGTTTGCATAGTACCAGGTAACTGTGTGGAAAGACCTCTGTTTGTGGAATTGGCGGCATCATTTTTTGGTGCCAAGACGGCTCTTTGGTATAGCCACTTGTGGTCAAGGAAGTTATGTGCAACATTTGGAAACACTACATCTTGTATTTGTTGAAGTGTTGCATCTGTTTTCCCAATGTTGTTCATAGAGATAGTTCCATCTTGATTTTCAGATACCATAGCTCCATTTCCCAGTTTGAGCAGGCTTGCAGCAAACTCCACAGCAGATGAATCACCTGTTCAAAGCACTCACATGTTGGTTATTAGGCTGAGTCACTGAATGTTGTTCCAAATGTATGAGGCTTTGAGACAGGCCTGCAGTTCATCAGCTTTGGCTCCATGTGGAATGACCGGCAGCGTCTGTCAAAGATCCCCAGCCAACATCAGTCGCTCTACCCATTCTTCTGTCATTATGCACGAAGATCTTGCATGGTGTGATCAAGAGCCTCTAAGGCAGCTTTGTGAGACATTGTACATTCATCCCAGACAATGAGCCAGCACTCCTGTAGGAGCCTAGCTTTGCCAGTGCCCCTGCCAATTTTGCAGATTGGTGCCTCCATACTTGCCAGATTTAAGGGTAACTTGGAGACTGAGTAAGCTGTTCTTCCTCCTGTCAGCAGTGTGGCAGCAATGCCTGATGATGCCACTGCAAGGGCAATCCTGTTTCTTTTCCAGATTTTTGCCAAAAGAAGATTAATGAGAAAAGTTTTACCAGTTCCACTGGGAGCATCCAGAAGGAAAGTGCCACCACTCCCATTGAAAACTGCATGTGTAATCTTATTGAAGGCTTCTCTTTGGTCTGGAACCAGACAAGGCTCATTCTCTTCTTTGTATTCAGCAAGCTGTTCCATGTTGTAGTTGTTCTCTCTCAAAATTTAATTTGTAAGGTCATTGTCATTGTGCCGTTGAGGATCAGGAAGGCCAAAGGTTTTTTGGTCAGAGCCACCCAAAGCCTCGATCTTGTCTTCAATGATAATGAGAGCTTGATTGAAGATTGGATCACTGTAGTCCAGTTCCAGGTTAGGATTTTGCACTTGTGCATGATGCAAAATGTCCTCTGCCAGATTCTCCTTGTGATTGTCCCAGAGTTGTTGAAGATTTGACATGGCACATGTCTGCATAATGATGGCAAATAGGTTTTGCAGCATTCATGGTGATTAAGTTGCAGCTACCTCCTCCAATGTGCTGTTCCAGTGTATATCATCCTCCAGGAGTCCTCTGAGCTAGCAAGCCTGTTTGTAAGTTTCACAGATTGTTGATCCACAGTCCGCAAGTCCTCAAAAGATGTTGGAACTTTGAACTCATGCAGAAGCAGTCTTAGGTAAAAGCATTCATAATTATTAGGATAGACAGTGTACACATGGCCAAGTGCATCACTGACTTTGATGTCTGGCTGGTCTGGTACAGTTTGTCCTGCTCTGCAACGAGCCCACTTCTTGCTGCCAACATTTCATGTGTAATACTTGGGTATCTAATGATACAACAGTGTTTTAGCAAATTCATCATCCTGGCAGAGATTGAAGAAAACAATGAGAGTTGTGTCTTGTGGGACTTGGGCTTCATTGCTGATCCTCCAGTACTTGGGGATCGTCCAGATGGCTTCATTACTGCTAATGTATCTTCCCATTTCAAATTGCCGAACCTCATCATGCACAGTCCCATCCATTGTCAGGCCAAATACAGCCATGTCAGATCCTGTGTTGACATACTTGCACACATAGTTGATGAATTTCACAGAGTGGCAGTACTCAACATTGATATGTGCATTGAATAGCTATGTGAGGAGTGGACAGTATGGAACAAACCACCTGTTGTCAACTTCAATCTCACAATCACGAACTCTGATGGTTGTTGTGAATCCACCATCTTCTGGTTTTATCTGACGATACAGAATGTATCCATCTTGTCCAGTCTGTGTCTCTTTCACAAGATATTGTGGGATCCTATTTTTTTTTGCATATGTTATCTTTCATGCATGGTGAGTTTTGATTGACGCTTCCACAGGGACCATGCACCATCTGTGTCTTGACAGTGCTGAATAGAAGCGGATCAATTACTGGGTTTGGAAGTTCAGCACGGATGAAGTCATCCACTCTGTGCACATGAAGTTCATCTTGAAGCAAAGTCAGAATGTGGGCATGTGGCAGGCCATGCTTTTGCCACTCAATTGTGTACATGTAGCACTAAATGGCTCCAAAAATATTTGCCTTGGTGATGACATTCATCAATGCCTTCATTTTTTGTTGGAATACTCTTGGCAGCAAATCATGGCGATGCTGTGGTTTTTGGCCTGGCATCAGTTCATTAGCCACTTCCACCAAAGCTGGATTGCAGGTGAAGGTGATGAAGAGATCAGGATGGCCATAGTTTCGCACATATGTCATGGGATCCCTAAGGTGAACATAGTTTATTTTGGTTCTTTCAAATGAATCTCAGCCTTTCTGCCTCAATTTTGGCATACATGTCCACACCAAATTTGTGGGAGATCTTTGCAATGCAAGATGTGATTGAAATTACCAGCTCTCAACATATTCCTGTCAGCATAAAAGTCAATCGCAGAAATGTTCTTTTCACTTTGCAGTCCTGTTGCTGTGTTTGTTAGTTGCAGTTTAATATCATATCCATCATCACCTTGTCAGAAAATTAGTGGATACTGAAGTGCATCATCGTATCAGGGGTGCGTCTCAGCAATTCTCTGGAGGGAGTGGTTTCTGAGTTGCAGCACAATATCTCGATCGCCATGTTGTTCACCAGCTAGGATGACAGCCACTTCTGATGTGGAGGGTGCATTGAAGCGCCGCTCATGCTCCCCACCTGGAGTTTTGTCTGAATGAATGACAATTTTGTACTCAGGTGTCATCTTCTCCATGACACACTTGAGACTCCGAACATAGTGGTTTTCCTTGTGGAGCATATCTTGTAACTGCAACACCACTTCCTACTTGGTTTGAATTACATTGTTGCAGTGATGTTCAGCCTGCTTTGTATTGTCACCAATGAAGTCGATCTGCAGCCATTTTGGCTCTTCATTTTGTCATGGCTGTACCCTGCCAATCTGGTGATAAACCTGTCCCTGCACTTTAAATGTGGGCATGTAGCCAGATTCTCTGATCTCTTTTGTGGTGCCGAAAGATGTCATGTTGAAGCACGCACAAGTAGTATCTTCTGATGTGGCTTTGGAAATGACTTGTATTTGGAGTGTTGACTGTCAACAATGTACAAGGAGGTTCAGGAGGAGCATTCACTTGGGTCAGCCAAACCTTGCCACTATTGCAGCATATCGCTGGAGCTTCTCCTGTCCGTTTCATCACATCACAGTGCCTGCAAGTAATCAACATTGAGCCAATAGCAACTAATGGATCAGAAGCATAATCCAAGGCTGGATTGTAGGAGAATGCAGACTTTTATTTTACCCTTTAGAGCTGTTTCTTGGATGTAGCCATTCCTGTTGAATTTGCCTCTCATCTTCTTTCCTGCTCTTGAGGAGTTTCAGCTGCTCTTGATGCAGCCATTGCTGCGGCGCTTGCTTCTCGTTTGCTTCTTGCTGTTGAGGAGTTGAGGATGCTCTCGATGCAGCTTTTGCAAGTCGTTTTTTTGTCAAGTTCGCTTCTTGTACATTTTCTTCTTTTGGTAGGAGCCACCTTTCTGCAAAATAAAGGATAGACAGGGGAAGGGGAAAGCGAGAAAGGGGGGAGGAGAGCGGTGCCTTACCACATGTTGCAATACACTCCGGAAGGGGGGAGGGTGCGAGTGGTATGGGGGTGGTTGGGAGAGAGACAGGAGATAAACAGGATATATATATATATATATATATATATATATATATATATATACACAATATACATACATATATATATATACATACACATATATATATATATATATATATATATATATATATATATATATATATATATATATATATATATATATATATATATATATGTATATATATATATATATATATATATATATATATATATATATATATATATATATATATATATATATATATATATATATATATATATATATATATATACAATATACATACATATATATATATATATATATATATATATATATATATATATATATATATATATATATATATATATATACATACAATATGCATACATATATATATATATATATATATATATACACACACACAAACATACATGTATGTATATAGATATAGATCTCGAGGGATGTGGAGAGGGAGAGAGTGTTGTACTCCTTTCGGAGGGGTGGACAGGTGGGGGGGGGGGGGAGAAGGGAGTAAGCAGAGTGAAAATGTTATGCTTTATGAACAACACACACACACACACACACACACACACACACACACACACACACACACACACACACACACACACACACACACACACACACACACACACACACACACACACACACACATGCTTGGCCGATATCGTCAATTTTTGGGAATCGGCAGATTTGAGTCAGTGTGACTATCGAGTACAGTACATACTGTATAGGCCTACAACCCAGAAACCTTGTGTAGCTTTCACCCTTGTTTGGGGGGAATTTTAATGAATATATATTTTAAAATAACGTTGTATTATAGACGTTTCAAGATGTGCATAAACATTATCTTTCTATAATTCCAGCAATGTGTGTGTGTGTGTTTGTGCGTGTGTGTGTGTGTGTGTCTGTGACCGATGTTTCTCAACAACCACTGGTCCGATGTAATTGAAACTTGCTAGGTATATTGCTGAGGACCTGTGAATGTGCCTTTTCAAGGTTTGATATTAATCGGACAAGTGCTTCCCAAGTTATGGCCATTTATTTACCAACCAATGACAAGACACGTTGCTGCGTAGGCGTGGCCGATGGGGACGATAACCTCAGCCGCGTCGTTCCCCATTACGGGTTACAACGTACGGACTTCCAGATAGTGATGACTTACTGTATTCTAATAATTTCTCGATTTCTTATGCGCATTTATAGATAAACACAATGCCCCAATCCAGTCGTCGTTTACGAAAGCGAAGAAACGGCCTGTGTGTTTGTTTAAAAATTATTTTTTTTTTTTGCACGTACGTTTTTTTTCTTTTTTTTTTTCTCTTCTCTTCTCTTTGTGTTTTTCCTTGCGATAACATTGCGAAAAGGCAAAATACGTTGGCGCTAATTGAATAATTGGCCATTAAAACTAAATTGCGAATAATCGTTACTGTGATATGCGAACTTCTAGGCCACACACGTACGGGCACGTGAGAGTGAAGTGAAGGAACGCCCTGTGTGGTTGTTGTTTCAGGCTCACGGTTTGAACGTTCTTTTTTTTGCATGTACGGCCATGCACGTACGGGCACGTACTAGTCTATCTATAATTCCAGCAATGCGTGTGTGTTTGTGTGTATGTGTGTATGTGTGTATGTGTGTATGTGTGTATGTGTGTATGTGTGTATGTGTGTATGTGTGTATGTGTGTATGTGTGTGTGTGTGTGTGTGTGTGTGTGTGTGTGTGTGTGTGTGTGTGTGTGTGTGTGTGTGTGTGTGTGTGTGTGTGTGTGTGTGTGTGTGGCCGCTGTTTCTCGACAACCACTGGTCTGATCTAATTGAAACTTGCCGGCTATATTACTGGGGACCTGAGTATGTGCCTTTTCAATGTTTGATATTAATCGGACAAGTGCTTCCCAAGTTATGGCCATTTATTTACCAACCAATGACAGGACACGTTGCTGCATAGGCGTGGCCGATGGGCCATTTCGTTACCAATCACAGGACACGTTGCTGCATAGGCGTGGCTGCGTAGGTCGGTGCACGGCCGGCCGACAATGACGTCACGTGCCGTGCCGGTTACGATGGGGATCTGTGCCTTAGTTACCGTGGCCAAGGAGTGACAATGGTCAATGGCAGCGAATGTCATGGCAAGCAAAGACAGGGAGGTAAACTTGATTTCAATTTTGATTTTAATTAACTCTGTGTGTGTAAGTATCACAGCAGTTGTTACTTCAATGCAAGCGATAATTCGTGGAATGCATGTGATCATTCCGTACAGGCACGTACCACTTCCGGATGGTGATGACTTGCTGTATTCTACTAATTTCTCGATTTCTTATGCGCATTTATAGATAAACACAATGCCCCAATCCAGTCGTCGTTTACGAGAAGGAAGGAACGGCCTGTGTGTTTGTTTGAAAGTTTTTGGGGTTTTTTTGGTTTGCACGTATGGGCACGCACGTACGGGCACGCACGTACAGGCACGCGAGAGTGAAGGAACGGCCTGTGTGTTTGTTTCTGGCAAGTGGTTAGAAAGGTTTTTTGTTTTTTTGCACGTACGGCCACGCACGTACGGGCACATACTAGTTATTTAAAAGCAGCTGCCAATCGTCGTGTGATGGGTAAAAAAAAATGGCTCTAATTTTAGAAAACATGTTAATGCGGAAAACAGCTCAGAAATTGTGCTCTCAGCTTCGAAAGTCACAAAGTGAACCTCCGAACGATTCTGAGAGCAAACTCGGTTCACATAAACGTAATATCCGGTATACCTAAGTCAACCTTGGAAAGGCAAAGTGTCTCAACGGTTTGAAAACCAGATCAAACAGACAGTGTCTCATTCTTACCATGCTGTTCAACCACGGGTGATTTTCACGACTCACCGATTGCTTCCATCAGTCCAAAAATACGTTCTGCCCGCCTCTTATATAAGTAAGATTATGTACGAATTTCAGTGCCAGTGTGATGCTAGTTACATGGGCCACACATCTTTGAGACTGAAAGATCGTATCACGTATCACGTCCATCACGTCCCTTTGGGGATCAGATGGGGCCAGTCATCTGAACAGAGACAACCGACTCGGACTTGTAAGAATGTACACAGTACGACAACTATTCCTTGTGCCTCTGCAATTGGTTACCATTTGCTGAATAATCCTCAGTGTGCAGAGCAACATTGTATTGGCTGGTTTAAAATTCTGAGTGGAGAATGTAGTTTAGCTCACCTCCGTGCAATGGAGGCCACATTCATCAGGTCAACCAATCCTATTCTTTGTTGACAGAAATAATTTGTCTGAACTTTATATCTATTGTGACGATGATGGCTTAACTGTGCGATGACTATCACAGTCAACATTGAGTCATCATGAAACATGGACTAAAAGGTCAACATATGCCAAAGGTCAACAACTTCGGTGAGATTTATAAATTCCTCAATTTTCATCCGAAATTTTTGAAACTTGGCAAATAGCAAGTACTCCTCATGTGGAATGAGTGTGATTTTTGTGATGTCATTCGTGCCCTCATTATGCCGTCATAATTGCATATGTAGAATGCCACATCCAATCAGTATGAAAATTTTTGAGGGTCATCTAGGGATAAAATGGTCCACAGAATAAAATTTCATGACATCATCGGTCACGTTATTCATCAGCCATGTTGTTGTTTTTTAAGAACAACCTTCAAAAATCTTCTTCTCTGAAGTGGCTGAACAGATCGAGGCCAAACTTTATACATATGACCGCCTATCCATGAGGAACAAAAGGTTCACACATATGATGCCATTGGTCATATGGTTTGTCAGCCATATTGTATTTACCCTCAATCCTAAATAAATACACCACTCAAAAGAAGTCCTGACTAAAAGAAGTTGGAATATCTGATCGCTCCTTTTTCTTGTTAAATATTGCACTAATCGAATGTCTATTTTTTTCCGAAGTTGTTATTTAAATGTACACTTTAATATACACCCTTCAATAATTCCTTTGTGGGGGGGTGGGGGAGGGAGGGGTAGGAGAAGGTGGGAGAGTTGAGGTGGGAGTCTTTGGGAGGGAGGGTGTGGCGTGGAGTGAGAGGGGGGATGGACGGGTGGGGTGAGAGGAGGCAAGAGATTGGGTGGGAGGAGGGAGGGGTGGGAGGAGGGAGGGGTGGGAAGGGAGGAACCAGTTGAGGGTGGGATGAGGTGGGAGGAGGGACCCAGCATTTCTTGGCAATGCCAGGTACCTTTGCTTCTATAATTTCAAAGAGAAGAACAGCAGGACTTCAGCATATACTACTTATGTGAATAGCAAGAACAGTTGGATACAAGGGAGAAATTAAGACAAGATATGAGTTGGGTTTTTTTGATAAATCCAAAAGCAGTCTTCATTTCTATGGAGTTCAGTGACATTGTAAAGTAGTGCTGCAGGGGATGTGGTCGGTCCCATGTGCAGTGATGCAATAACATTGCCATATTGCTTGCAACAACTTGCATCATCAATAAAGGAAAAGCATAAAAAAGTTATCACACAGCACAGTGCTGGGCAGCCACTGGTAAAGCTATTATGGTTTTAGGTTGCATTCGCAAAGGGGGTAAATTATATATCAAAAGAGGTAGTGTTGACACTGTACAGGAATGTACAGTGAGGCCTCATCTGGAATATTATGTTCAGTTTTGGACAGCTCATCTGAGGAAGGATGTAGTGGCCATAGAGAGTGTTCGGTGTAGGGAAACTAGATGCATCCTGGGCCTGGCTCGACAAAGCTATGAGTAGTGGCTACAAAGATATAGGACTTTTTACATTATAAGTTCGATGACTGTGAAGGGATCTGATGGAGATATTTAGTTCATGAAGTGTATGGACAAAATCAGTGAAAAATAATTTTATCAGCAGAATGGACACCAGCAGGACAAGGGAACATCATTTACGAGTCGAGAGGAGAGTTACGATTGTAGTAAAGCAGGGATCTTTCACCCAGAGAGTGGTCAATGCATGGAATGGTCTTTCTGCACATGTATTAACAATAGAGTCAGAATTTGATAAGTATTTGGAAATAGTGGAGTTTGGGGAGTACAAAGATGTTGGCATGATTACACAAGCTTGATGAGCCTAATGGGCCTACGTTTAAAGTTCCTTGCATTACCTTGTGAAATATTGTTGCGGGCCGGGGGTCGGGTGAGAAGACCACTAGGTGGGGGAAGCTATCTCGGCTCCCACCAGACTCCCCGGAATTGTCGGCCATCGTACACGGATAATTCCTGACGCGGCGGGTCGCTTAACCGACCGTGGACACCGATAACTCAACCATGTGACTTAGGGTCCTCCGTCGAGTTAATCCGGTTACCTAAAAATAACCACGTGATTTAATTACCAGGGAACATGCCCTTGGTACGCCTTGTCCGAACTGGATCACTCAACCGGACCAGATCACTTTACCGGATCGGATGCAGGTGAGCAACACTGCCAAGGACGTACTGGCTAAAAGGAACGGATCGTTGGGAATAAAGTCCCAGCTAAGCTAGGATTCGGACCATGCTGGATCAATGGAAGAAAAGACAAAAACGAGCAGGGAGCATTTCTCCTAATAATTTATTTACAATGGGCGAGGAAAGGTATGTGGTACAATCAAGATTTATTGGGGTGTGTGGTGCAGAGATAGGGGAGAGAGGTGTGGTGCAGCAAATAGCAAGCAACTTATAAAAGCAGACACAGAGCAGAACTAACCCAAAAATAATAATAACTATCTTCTGCAGGCTTACTTACATGGACAGGCACCAGGACACACACACACGTGCACACACACAGACACAGAAAATCCGATGAAGAGGGATTGAAGCAAGACAGGAGAGGAGTTGAGGCTACGGTCTCTCGGTACCTTTGTATAGCTGATACGCGGTACCCGAACGTGCCACCAATATGTTTGTGGGCAGTGCTCTGTGGCACGGTACCCCCCACCCCCCAGATAGCTGGCGCATTATCTGTCGCTTCTGGCAGCTCACGTCGAGACCGTGGGCATGAAGGAGGGGCTTGAGCTGGGAGGGTGGAGTCAGCGTTGTGTGGGTGGAGAAGAGGAGGAGGAGCCCAGTGATGCCGACAGAAAGCGGAGTCGAGGTCCAGGTTGAGCGGAAGGCGAAGCAGGGCAGCAGAGAGAGAAAGTGAATGGACCCACTCTGACCTTTATAGGCCCCGCAGCGCGGGGCAGGGGGCCACCCCGAAACTCGGTGATGTCCCCCGAATCGGGCGCTCTGATTGGCCCTGACCCCCTGCGCGGACCGGCCATGATGGCCGGAAACCGCAACACTCCATTTCCGGCAAGATGACCCTTCGCCGCAAAGATGTCCCATTCCGACCTCACGAATCGCCCATACCGAACTCCGCACCATGAATCGCCTTGCAAGAACCCCTGGCCATGCCCTGATGACTGGCCGAGGACAGTGTCAGTCTCGCATGCCCGCTCAGGTGCTCCCGACCAGCGCTGGCCCATGCGCCCGCTCCGTGTGTGCCAACGTGGCCCAAGCTGTACAACATGCCCCCGCCTGATCGCAGCTTTGCTGCCCATAGAGGCGAGAAGGTAAGATGTTATGGCGAACAGACAGTTAGATGTGTCCATTTGTGCCCGGCTCTATACGATAACAAAGTGTCGCGAGTGGTGCATGAGTCTGCCTTTGAGTACGTTCCGTACAGTGCATGTGGATCCGCCATTACGCACATGGCCAGCACTCACGTTTGCCCAATTCTGCTATCGTGTACGCGGGACGAAACCCGATCAATATAATTAGTCCAGAATTGGGTTGAAAGGAACGCGCCGCACCACTTGCGCCTTACACATTCGCATCCCGCGCAATGTGGTGTGGGGTTGACTTTCTATTATCAGCCTCGGTACGCATTCCGTGCAGCGTGGTTTAAAGTTTAAAATGGTATGAAAGTTTAAAATGTCCGTTAACCCCAAATACCTTGTGGTCACACTCTACTGGACCCTCACTGACAAAAAGAACAATTGCAAAGATGGAAGGAGAAGGCATGGGTAAACCTCATCCGGAATTGAGCTGGAATGTCATGGGGAGCTGGCGCGAACATCTGATTCATGGCAACTCTCACCCTTATACACTCAATTGCAGAGTATTGCATGTTGGATGATCGGTGAGTGCTTGTGAAGGTCAAAAAAGTTCTGCTAAATGCTGCGATAACAAGTGTCTGGAACCCTCAAGTCAACAAAGACTTAGTGGATCCCTATCCTCTTCAACATTGCTCCACCAGCCATCCAAAGGCATGTGCTGTCATCCCCATAATTCAGCCACATTTCAGCTACCAAAATTCAAGCCCAGCACCTTGTTGTTGAACATCCACGTGGCCATCTCAAGTCCATAAAACCACCATGGAACCACGTGTAGCTCTTCACTGGAACTAATCAAAGTGATGTATGTGTTCTGCAATGTTTTCCTAAAATTATCCAGAGACTTGTTTATAACTGTCTTACCAAATTTATCTCTAAATTTAACATTATTTTTGATCATCAGTTTGGCTTTCATTGTCAGCACTCTCCAGATACGGCTCAACCATATGACAGATTTAATTTCAAATTCCCTCTCTGACAGATTGAAAACCACTGGTGTTTTCATTGACTTGTCCAAAGCCTTTGGATTTACAATCGGTAAAAGCTCTAATTCTTCATGGAGAGCAATCAACCATGGAGTTCCCAAAGGAACTACACTTGGACCTCTTCTTTTCCTATTATATGTTAATGATCTATGTACTAGTTCTTTTTTATTATCTTTTTTTCTCTTTGCTGATGACATAACTATCATCTATTCCAATCTTAGTTGTGACTCTTTGATCAATACTCTTAATAGTGAGCTCATTACCGTTTCATCCTGGTTCAAATCAAACAAACTTTCTGTAAATCCCAATAAAACCAAGTGTATGCTCTTTAGAAAATCCACTAAACCTCTGTCTGACACGATTTCTTCTACCTATGTTGACAATGAATCCATGACTTTTGTTAATTCGATGAAATTTTTAGGTGTTACCTTGGATGACAAACTTAGCTGGACTAATCTTATTTCAAATACAAGAAAACAAACATGACATATTAACCAAAGCTTTTCATGATGTACTTCTCAAGGTCGAATTGCAGCAAGAGAACGAGGAAGTGAGAGAGCATGCACATATTGGTTTGTAGACGTTAGATTGACACTGATTGGTTCATCAGTTATGATGTCAATGGTAATCTGAGCCCCTCATTGGTTAGCTCAGGGTCATCAGTATCCCTGGCTCCGATTAGCTGGAGCAGAGTACAGGGTGATGACTCATCACTAGCACCAACACTCCCAAGGCCGATGACTTACCATTTGCATGCATACCTTGGACAGCGGTTGGAGCAACAGCTTTGATGTTTCCATGTTGAAAGAGAATGAGAGAATGTACAAATTCCTTTTGACGACATAACACAGGGTCCATGGAAAGGATGAAGGAAGCTTCCAACATACGTAGATGTGAAACACTCCAACCTCAGCTCAACATCTTGAACATATCTGCATTGTACTGGTCTGCACAGATGGGGTTGGCCACTACATGCTGTGCAATGGCAGAATAACAGGAAATGGCCGATGGTCCTTGAATGTTCCTACATGCTCGTACTGGTTGTGTACTAACTCGTTATTTTTTCGAATCGTCAGAGGGGCATGAAGTTTGGTACGATCGGCCAACCTTTGGGTTGTACGGCCCACATACCGAGCTTCACATCGGCACTTAAACTCCTCGATAATATTGTTAATTTGGGAGGTTTGTCGATCATCCTTGTTGACTGATGTAAGCAAACGGCAAGAGGTAAAGATAACTCGAGGTTGTACAGCTCGGTACGTGTTTGATATCGTATTTTTGATTTGTTCTTCAAACCTTCTTGATGATAATCCTTTCCACAGCATCCTGACATAGCCTGGACATTTGTCAGGACCAACGTTGCAATCCTCTGTCATATTTAGAAACTTGTGCACATATCTCTTCATTATATACACCAGGTAACTATTCTCACTGAGTATATTCATGATTTTCTCCATTTCAGCAGGAACATTACAAGGTAAGCAAATCATTTGAGCCCTGTTCACAAGGATAGTGATCAAGACAATTTTGTATCTCATGGAGCAGTAGGAATCCCAACGAGTGCACAGCCCAGTGAAAGTGGACTTCTGATCGATGGATGTAGTGAAACCCTGTGCAGATCTTTCAAACAAAACGTCCAAAAATGGTGATGTGTTTGAAGATTCCAGCTCACAGGTAAAGGCCCTGTCACACCTTGACGATTTAGCCAGCGTATGCCGACCTCTGAAAATTTTGTTTAAAACGCTGGCACACGTCGAATATGTATGGGTAAGTTTTGTATACGTTAAGAGCACGCTGGCATACGTCGTAGTACACCGAGGTATTAGACAAATTTTCCATGCTTGAAATTTTTCGACGTATGCCAGCGTATGACTGATACGTTCCGCATACGCTGGCCATAAGTTGTAGGCACATTACGCGATCGTTGACACATGTCGACACACGTTACTTGTAAGTTACTCATAAGTCAAAACACGTCGAGGCAATGTTTAGCATACCCGAAACTTATTTCTAACCTATGAGTAACGAGTTGTAGGCACGTGACACGATCGTTGACACACGTCGACACACGTTACTTGTAAGTTACTCATAAATCGAAACACGTCGAGGTAATGGTTAGTGTCAGTGTTCCAGACTCCCTGGTTTTTATTATTATTATTATTATTATTATTATTATTATTATTATTATTATTATTTTCTTCGGATGAAGATGATGTTGACACTTCGATTTCTAGTGCGGTTAAAATATAATATAATTAATAGGTTGCCGCTCAATGATTTAAATCATAACCGCACTAGAAATCGAAGTGTTAACATCACCATCATACCGAAGAAAAAAATAAGCCAATGTCACCCGCAGGGTGACCCGTATCTTGCCAAAAGGTGACCACGTGTGACTTATTTAAAGGTCACACTGAGGTGAACAGAGCTGCTATCCACCAGGAGCGACTCCTTGAGGAATATCTGCCTACGAGAGATTCCGATGAGAATCGTTCTGGAGAGTAACCATGAAAAATATGTGTTTGCCTCATAACGTCACCAAATGATGTCATAATGTCTCAAGCTTGACATATCTAGAAAGCACTCATCGAGGTGTTCAATTTGAGGTACTACACGATATGGTTCCTAAAACTTGAAAATTTGACCTTGGGGTAAAATATGTTTGACCTCAGGCGCTAACCATGAAGGTCAAGGCCAATCGCCACCAAAAATTAATCAGCTGAGCGCCAGACCATATACTACATTCCCATAAAGTTTGGAGACGATTAGATTAAAATTACTCAAAAAATAAGGGTTTCGTCGACTCCCCTGATTTGCGACAAAGTGACCTTGACCTTTGACCTTGACCTTCAAAATTTTGTGCGCTGAAAGGGACCTCTATATGCCTCTGAATATGCGAAGTTACAAAAGTTTCCAATGATAACTGTGCTCTGCAAAATTTTTTATACGTGATTACAGACAAAAAAAACAAAAAAAATACAAGCTGACTAACAAATCTTGCAAAAACTTCGTTTTGGCAAGATAACAAAAAAAAAAAAAAACAGGGAGCCTGGAACACTGACGCTAACCATTTCCTCGACGTGTTTCGACTTATGAGTAACTTACAAGTAACGTGTGTCAACGTGTGTCAATGATCGTGTAACGTGCCTACAACTTATGGCCAGCACATGCAGAACGTGTGTCATACGCTGGATACATCGAAAATTTTTCAACATGCTGAAAATTTGTCGATGTACTCGGCGTACTACGACGTATGCCAGCGTGCTTCAGCGTGCTCTTAACGTATACAAAACTTACCCATAACGTATTTGATGTGTGCCAGCGTATTCGGCAAATTTTTCATATGTTGGCATACGCTGGCTAAATCGTCAAGGTGTGACAGCGGCTTGACACTTCGATGTCTAGTGCGGTTATGATTTGAATCGTCGAGCCGCAGCTTTTTAATAGGCTCTGCCACGTGATCGTCGGTGATAAGCTGCTGCACGCTATGCATAAGTTAGACTATCGTTGGGCATAGGTTGTGAACGCCGAAAACACGCTCAGCATTCGTTGATATAAGTTATCTATATGTTATCGAAACGTTCCGTGTACATTTCTAATATGTTATGCATATGTCCAACTCGTTATGAATACGTCCAAAGCTGGAAAAAAAATTAATAGTCCAGCGTACGCCAGCGTTTTACATACATTTTGATACCTTGCCATACGCTGGCTAAAACGTCAAGGTGTGACAGGGCCCTAAGCTTCATCGCTGGATGGAGAGTATTAAGCCATATGATGAAGTTGTAACATGCCACCTGAGACAAAGACAAACAAAGCAAAAATATCATCCACATACTGATAGTATAGGATTGGAGAATCCACGAAGTGTGAAAGCGAATCTATTACTGGTTGTTCTCCCTCTCCCAACCACTTAGTAAAGGCCCGGTCACACCTTGACGTTTTAGCCAACGTATGCCGATTTTTGAATTTTTTTTCTAAAACGCTGGCACACGTTGAATACGTTATGGGTAAGTTTTGATAACATTGAGAGCACGCTGAAAAACACTGCCATACGTCGTTGTACGCTGGCTTTAAACGTTGTACTTTTTGGTTGTCCTCAAATTTTTTCATGCTTGAAATTTCACGACGTATGCCGGCGTATGACTCACACGTTCCGCTACGCTGGCCACAAGTTGTATGCACGGTCTGCGATCGTTGACAGACGTCAACACATGCTACTTGTAAGTTAATCATAAGTTGAGACACGTCGAGGTAATGTTTAGCGTACCCGAAACTTATTTCTAACCTATGATTAACGTGTTGTTGGCACGTTACGCGATCGTTGCCACACATCGACAGACGTTACTTTTAAGTTACTCATAGGCTGAAAGACGTCGGTATAATGGATCGTCCTTGCGTCAACGTCCACGGCCACGGACAGGACACTTATTTGCAGCATTCTTCAAACTTTTCTTCGGCATGACGAGGATGTTCACACTTCGATGTCTAGCTTGGCTATGATTCCAATTGTCCATCGGCAGCGTCTATTTAAAATAGTCGAGTTTGAGCGTTTTAACACGTTTAGAAGAAACGCTTTGTAGTGTCGTGGTAGGGATGCTTATAAGGCAGACACGAGTGGAGGAACAGTCGAGCCCAGCTGTGTGTTGCACCAGCGCGAGCGCGGGCGTACTTTGCCCGCAGCTCTCCTTTATTACGTACTCAATACACACACAAGCCGTGGCGACTACGGCACCCACTACAACGCCTCAGGCGGCACGCACTCCTTATATCCCTGGCAGACACGATGCTCACGCCGACCACTCCCCCCACCATCATGCCCTGCCCTGCAGGCCCGGAGGCTATACCACACTCCTCCCTCCTAAAACCATGATTATTAAATGATCAGCATTATAATAAGCATAAGCAGCACGAAATACCACGGTATCAAAGCAGACAAGGTACAAAAAAGAAAACAGCAAAGTATAAAAGCACATCACATCATATAACGTGTGGATGCGAGCGAGTGGAGCTGCAACGGTCAGGTTCCGAAGACTGAGTAGCACAAAGCACCTACAAAACCCTGACCGCGTTACCGATATGAAGCAGCAAGGCGAGAAGCACAGCAGCACTACGCAGCAAAAACGCCCCCAGGCGGCTCATGCTTACATGGCCTTTGGCGAGGTCGTGGCGACCTCCCGAGCAAACCTCCCCCGGCACCATCAAACGCCTCCGGCCCACAAGGCGGCACATCTCCCCCAGCCAAACCTGAAGCAGATAAACATTCCGAGGCCGGAAGCCCGCTGTCTGGAAGCCGTGGCGCCAACGCTAGACCCGATTGACCTTGGGTGGGAGCGCTGAACAGCGCCGCTGGCTGGATGCAACCAATGCTCCACAACAACCCACGCACCACAATCAGTTGAGACTCCAACGCACGTCCAAACGGCCTTGAGCGAAAACAGAGAGCCGCGTCCCAGGCGCCAGGCCGTCTGACCTTGCCGAAACCAGAGGTGGGGGTAACGCTGAACAGCGCACCAGCCCTGGCTCCGAGTCGATCTTCGAGACCCACACGGCAGTTAGACGGGAGCAACTCCATTCAAACCACACTTGAACCACAGGCTCATCATAAATCAATAAGAATATCGTTGGCACAATTGCAAACTCATTTTCTCGCACAGCGCGTTCTTTCGATAAAATCCCTGCACATGACAAAGCAACCACACGTGGCCTGGGGCAACGGGAGGCCAATAAAACCTCTTTATTTGCCACCATCGCCCCCAAAGCCTCCACATCACATTGATCATAATGCAAATCCCATCGATTGATCTCAGCCAAACCTATTCTCACACATGAACTGTCGGCATTTACTTCAACAACATTAAACCGCATCACTCTAGCAATTAACAACAAATATGCAATGAACAGCAGCCCATAAACCACATCACGTGTCCATCTCTTGGTTGTCGTCTCGATGTTGTGAACCGTGACTTTCTTGAACGCGACGGGCTCGCCGCAATTCCCCGTTGAGACTGCCCGAACAACACAGGAGCGCATTGCCTCATGAACGCAGCCGACGCGCGAGAGCTCTTCGCGAGAGCTGGCACGGCTCCCACTGCTCCCGAACCGCACATCACCGTCGCAGGCAGCAACGAACGGCCGCTGCCGTTGCATCGATGCGGCTCCCGCCGCCAGAACCTCGCCCTCGGAACTCGAAGACAGCCTCGAAGGGAGCACCGGCACACCTGGAGATACGAACTGGAGATCCAGCCCGAGGTGCGTCAACCAGTCCCGACCCAAAAGGGCGGGCCCCTCCCCTCGCACCACAAACACCGAGAGTAGGGCGCTTCCACCCCGGTAGAGCCCCGAGACGTCGGCCACCGCAAGCGGTGCAATAGCTTCGACGGTGTACGTGCACAGCGACAAGGTCGTCTCGACTAGGCGAACACCGCGAAGACCACGAGCCGCCCGCTCGCCCATGACCGACACTGCAGCTCCGGTGTCCACGTAAAACACGGTCGGCTCGCCATTCACTTCGACCTCCCCTGGCATCGGTCCTGTCACCATCGGACCAACTGAAACCAGGCTCAACATGGGCAGCATCAGTGCCCCAGTCACCTCAACCTCCCCTGCCACTGATCTTGTCACCTCCGGACCAACTGAAGGCAGGTCTAACACCGGCAGTATCTCCCGCTCCGGGTCGCTGGAATCTCCGTGCCCAGGCTGCAAAACTCGATCCGAGGCGTTACCGTGTACGCCATGCACCGAACACCATAACGGCAGTAGGTCTCGACCCGGGACGGAAGGATCGCTTTGCACACCGCCAACTATGACTGTTATGATGGGCGATGACTCTCGGCACCCACACCGTAGATGTCCCCGAGTGCTCAGACCGCCGTCCGAGTGATCGCATTGCAACGCTCGTCCACGACCCACGCCGAAGACCGTGCGCGCGGCTGTGCGCGCCTGGAACATTGCGCTGACCTCCGGATCATCTGCTGCGCACCAACCATCAAAACCCCGTGCATTCCTCAGAGCTTGTGCGACGTCCAACGCCGCGTCCGAGCTGAACTGCGTGTCCTCGTTCTTTAGCCGCGACCTTGCAGAAATCATCCCCCAGATTTGTCGTGCCTCAATAAAACGAACTCTGAGCGCGGCCGTTGTCCACTCGACGTGACCGAAGTCGACCCCGACGAAGGCGGGCACGCGTCCGTGCGCCGTGCCCCGACTTCCTGTCATGCCTGAGCTGGCCGCGCTGGCGAGCCTCCTGGCTCCGGAGCCTGCGCGCGCGGCGAGCGAACCTGCGATACGCTCTTCGCGATGCGTACTCCTCCGGAACCTCGAACCGCGCGGGGTGAGCTGAGTTACTCGCTGCCGATCCGAACCCAGCCACCCTGCACACGCCGATCCGAACATCCTCGTCAGCCAACTGTAGTGTCGTGGTAGGGATGCTTATAAGGCAGACACGAGTGGAGGAACAGTCGAGCCCGGTTGTGTTGCACCAGCGCGAGCGCAGGCGTACTTTGCCCGCAGCTCTCCTTTATTACGTACTCAATACACGCACAAGCCGTGGCGACTACGGCACCCACTACAACGCCTCAGGCGGCGCGCACTCCTTATATCCCTGGCAGACACGATGCTCACGCCGACCACTCCCCCCACCATCATGCTCTGCCCTGCAGGCCCGCAGGCTATACCACACGCTTCAAATTTCAAAACCCCAGCGTCAAAAAACAAAGGCGAGTGACAGCAATTTAAATCGTGCATTGTTAACAATGAAAATAGTTGAGTGGTACCGTTTAAAAGTCGTTGAGTGTCAAAAAAATCGAATTGTTGAGCGCAAGCGTCTACTTTCAATAGTGGGGTTTGAGCGATTTAGCACGTTCAATAGAAACGATTAAAATTTCCAAACCCCAGCGTCAAAAAACAAAGGCGAGTGACAGCAATTTAAATCGTTCATTATAAACAATGAAAATAGCTGAGTGGTACCGTTTAAAAGTCGTTGAGTGTAAAAAAAATCCAATTGTTGAGCGCAAGCGTCTACTTTCAATCGTGGAGACGCAGCCATTTAAATCGTTGAGTTTATCATTTAAATCGTTAAATCGTTAAACGCAAGGACGATCCATCATAACCCACACCCTCCCCCTCACACTCACCTACTACTGCCAACATGAACAAACTACTACTAATACTGATACTAATACTAATACTGATACTGTTACTGCTGACATGGATATCGACTCAAAAAGGACTCGAAAACACTGTTGGGTTCCCCTTTTATGATCAGCATTTTTATATACCAATTCCCAAAATCGCTGGGAACAGGTCTTTGTATGGCAGTTGTAAGCTAGAAACACGTTAAATTTTGTTTTTTTTGTCGACCGGAAGACGTCATTGGAATACGTCTATATACATCGATGTGTGTTGGGACTACGTAAAGAATTGGTTCAAAGCACATCAAACATAAGTTAGAAATAAGTTTCGCGTAAAAAAGACATTACCGCGACGTGTTTCGACTTATGAGTAGCTTATAAGTAGCCTTTGTGGACGTGTGTAAGCATCCACGTGTTGAGTCAGGTCAGGTTCGATCTGTGACCTGCTACAGGTACCATGTAAACCTGTACTAACCTGTTCCATGGTCGGGTTGTCGGCGACTAAACCGTCTCCCCCACCAGGTTTTCTGGTGAGGAGGGTGTTTGGATATGGATACCCAGCAGGATTAAAAACAAAACCTGTCAAAGGGCGGAGGAGCTCCTTTTGAGCCAACGGCCATCCATATCTAGTGCCCAACTGTGTCTGCGGAAGTCCTCCTGCAGTTGGGTCACTTCTTATTAGGAGGTTGGTGGCAGGATTTGCACTCTGGCCACCGTAAAACCCTTCATTCCGCAAAACGCAAAAACGCAAAAAAATCTGAAAACCCACTCCGTGGGAGTACCTCCTGTGCAGCTTCCCTTCGCAGGGCAGCTCACCGGATGACGGGATTGGGGCAAAGCCTTCGGGACCCCCAATCTTTGATAGGAGGGAAACCACGGGGTAACATCCCTGGGTCAGATTGCGGGAGAGTGTGTCAGAGTGGTGCTGAGGTGTCGTCCACCAGACGGCGGTCTCCTTGGGTTAACCTGAGGCGGTCCCTTCGGGTGGGTGCCTGGAATGTCCTATCCCTAAGAGAGGATGATCACCTGTCTCTGTTATCATCTGAGCTCAAGCGTTTGGACATCGGGATTGCAGCCCTCTCTGAGGTTCGGAGACCGGATTGCGGCGAGATAATGGTGGGTGGTTACACCTACTATTGGTCTGGTCGCTCTGATGGTTACATACCCAAGGAGTTGCTGTAGCTGTGTCCAATAAGCTGACCCCAATGATAATTGAGGTAACACCGGTCAACGAGCGTATTATGAGATTAAGGATTCGTCACTCCTTAGGTGTCATTTCCCTGGTCTCTGTTTATGCTCCGACTGAGGCGAGTGATCTCACCGTGAAGGATGCATTCTACGCCACACTCGAGTCTGTGGTTGATCAGTGCCCCAGACGAGATACACTTCTAGTCTTGGGGGATTTCAATGTATCGACTGGAACTGGTAGGGACGGTTATGAGGTGTGTGTTGGTCCCCATGGGTCAGGAACTATGAACCAGAATAGCACTAAGTTCCTTGACTTTGCAAGAAGTCATGGACTTAGGGTGGCTGGTTCATGGTTTCAGCGCCCACAAGCTCATCGCTGGACTTGGTATTCCAACGCTGGCGGTGTGGCGAAGGAGATTGACCATGTCCTCATTGACGGTCGTTGGAGGATGATCCAGAACTGCAGGGTCTACCGGAGTGCTCAGTTCCTCAATACTGACTACAGGCTTGTTGTAGCAACTCTAAAGCTGCACCTTAAATCCTGGAGAATGGTACCATCCCAGCCGAGGCTGGATGTTGCCAAGCTCAGGGATGAGAGAGTAGCTGAGGAGTTTGCGAACAGGCTGAGTGGACACTTGGGGGGTCTGGGTGCTTTGGGGGGTCCTGAAGAGTTGTGGAGCGCCTTCAAGACCACCGTCCTTGATGTTGCCAGTGGATGCCTTGGAGCTCACCGCAGGGCAAAGAAGAATTTTGTCTCTCAAGGGACACTGGATACCATTGACCAGAGTCGCAGGGCCAGGCTGAATGGCAGAGCTGAGCTATTCAGGGAGCTGAGGCGTAAAACTGTACGTGCACTGAGGGTGGACAAGGAGGCCTATGTGCGAGGAATCTGTGAGGGGGTAGAGCATCACCTGTGGACAGGTGATTCTCGTCCTGCTTACAGGGGAATTCGCGCATTACGTTCATTCAAGCTCATCCCTCGGAGCACTGCAGTTAGAGCAGAGAGTGGTAGGCTCTTAACAGAGGAGTCTGAAGTGAAGGCCCGCTGGGCCGGTTACTTTGAGCGGTTGTACCAGGCTGATCCCCCAACTGTCGAGTTGGATGTCAAGGGTGTTACAATCCCTGTTGCTGACCCTCGAATCAACTGTGGTCCACCATCGCTTGTGGAAACACGGGCTGCGGTGAACCAGTTGAAACGGGGCAAAGCTCCAGGGATCTGTGGCATCTATGCTGAACTTCTCAAGGCTGGTGGAAATGCTGCACTCGTGTCGTTGCATGCAGTTTTGTGCTCTGCCTGGAACACAGGCATCATCCCAACTGACTGGAAGAGGGGCCTTGTTCTCCCTCTCTGGAAAGGGAAGGGTGATCGCCAAGACTGCAACAACTACCGAGGGGTGACGCTGCTCTCAGTGCCGGGCAAGGTCTTTGCTCGGATAATTCTCGATAGGGTTCGCCACCATCTGCTTGAGCACCAGCGTTCAGAGCAGTCAGGCTTTACACCAAAGAGGTCAACGATTGACCGTATCCTTGCACTTCATGTCCTCACCGATCGCAGACGAGAGTTTCGGCAGGGGCTGCTTGCAGCCTATGTTGATCTCTGTAAAGCGTTCGATTCAGTGAATCGGGATGTCCTCTGGAGGATTCTTGGTCTTCGTGGGGTGCCACCAAAACTGATCGATCTGATGTCTGAACTCTACTCTGGTACTGAGAGTGCTGTGAAGTGTGGTGGTACCATCTCTGACTTATTTCCAGTTGTTACTGGAGTTCGTCAGGGATGTGTACTTGCCAACACACTTTTCAGCACTTGTATGGACTGGATTCTAGGGAGGATGTCGGAGAGATCAAGTTGCGGTGCGTCATTTGGGAATGTCAAGATCTCGGACCTTGACTTTGCAGATGATGCAGTCATCTTTGCGGAGACTTTAGACATCCTCTTGGGGGCCCTCGAGGTGCTGAATGAGGAGTCGGAGCCGTTGGGATTACGGGTTTCTTGGGTCAAAACTAAGATCCAGGCTTTCGGTGACATCTTGGATGCTGCTGTCCTGTCTGTGTCTGTTTGTGGTGAGGATGTTGAGGTAGTGGAGAGATTCACTTACCTTGGCAGTGATATTCATGTCTCTGCTGGCTGTGAGTCAGAGGTCAATAGACGTCTGGGTCGGGCCTGGGGAGTCATGGATTCACTGGATCATGGGGTGTGGCGCTGCCGGTACCTGTGCGGGAGGACGAAAGTCCGAGTCTTCAGGTCCTTGGTACTTCCAGTCTTGCTCTATAGGTGCGAGACTTGGACTCTGACCAAGGATCTGAGACGGAGACTTAATTCCTTTGGTACCAGGTCTCTTCGGAGAATCCTTGGCTATCGTTGGTCGGATTTTGTGTCCAACGAGCGGTTGCTGAGAGAGACTCGGATGAGATTTGTTACCTGCATAGTCCGTGAGCATCAGTTGCGGCTGTATGGACATGTGGCTCCTTTTCCTGACTCTGATCCTGCTCACCAGATTCTCTCAGCGAGGGAGTCTCATGAGTGGAGGAGGCCAGTGGGTCGACCACGTGCCTCATGGTTGCAACAGGTTGACCATCATCTCAAGGAGATGGGGATGGGCCTGGCATCTGCCTGGGGGATGGCCAGACGGAGGCCCCTGGAGTACCGGCGGAAAGTGGACGCAGCGACGTGCTATTCTGGCACATGCTCCCATACCTGACCTGACCTAAGCGTCCACATATCGTGTGTAAAACTTATCCCCATCGCATGCGGAACGTGTGTCATACGCCGAGTACGTCGTAAAATTTTGAACATGTTTAAAATTTCTTGACGTACTCTACTTACTACGATGTATGATAGCGTACTTTAGCATTCTACTCACGTATACCAAACTTACTCATACCGTATTTGACGTGCCCCAACGTTTTAGACACATTTTTCTTCGGTCGGCATATGCTGGCAAGATCGCCAAGGTGTGACCGCGATGTTGACACTTCCATTTCTACGGCGGTTATGATTCGAATCGTTGTGCGTCAGCCTTTTAATAGGCTACGTCACGACATCGTCGGCGATGCGTGCAACGCGCTATGCCTAAGTTAGACTATCGTTGGGCATCGGTTGTGTAGGCCGACAACAGGTTCAGCATTCGTTGGTATAAGTTATCTATAACACAACGAAACGTTCTGTGTCCATTACCAATGCGTTATACATAAGACCAAGTCGCTATGAATACGTCCGAATCTTTAAAAAAAACATCAAAAGTTCAACGTAAGCCAGCGTTTTAGGTACATTTTAATACGTTGCCATCGCTGGCTAAAACGTCAAGGTGTGACCGGGCCTTAAGTTGATGTTGTGCTGAACCAACCATGGGCAATATCGGTCTTACTGGGACATTTTCCTTGTGGTTCTTGGCCAAGCCATACATTCTTGGATGTTGGGAATCAACAGGTTTGATTCTGTTGTGCAACTCCTTTGACAGTTCACTGTGCCTATGGAGCTGTAACAGCCGTTTGGTGATCTGACTTTCCAACCGTGACGTCCGATCATGTTCAGCTGCACTTCCCAGTTGTTGGAATTTTGTTTTACCTTTGAGGATATCCATCATTTTGTTGACGTAATCGATCTTATTCAAGCCTTTATCAGGTTTACAAATGTGAATATCATCATTCCTTCTCAATCCTCGTATTGCCAAGAGACAGTCTCGTTGCCTGTGAAAGTCCGATACATCATTTGGCATTCCACTCTATGCATGTGCGAGGTCTGATAGTCTGCCCTCAATGCTCTGCTGCCTTGGATATGGGTTGAAGCATTAATCGTTGAGCATATAGCAGTTGTGCACCATTTATACCTTTCATTTGCAATCAATGACCTTTCATTTCGCAAATCCTTCCATTTATTTTCCACACAAAATCTAAAACACAAAACAACAACTCTTGGTAAGGGACTGCAATATCTGCTCTTTCGAGGTACTTTTGTTAAAGGAAGCAGCCTTGGAAAAATGTTGCAATAACGTGGAACAATGCTGAGGCTTCTATCTATACAGCTTAACATTACCTTTTTCCAAGGTGGAAAAAGGTAAAGAAACGTGGCAAATCCTCTGGATTTTTTGCAGTTGAGTCTAAAGCAATAGAGGGTAAGCGACTGTGAAAATAAGGCGAAGGCCTCCAACTTTTAATATAGTAATTAAGGCCTTTGAAACATCACTCATAATACCCTCTCCCACCACCACTGGGAGTGGAGCTACGCGGTAAACATTTACATTGATAATTGGTGTCGGCTCTACATTACGACCCCCCCCCCCCAGGGAATGGTGAGTGGGGTAAAGCAAGTAGCTGCAACGTTTGTCTTAGGACCGTTAGTTCCCCTGGCAAGTTTGGTTGAGATCGGATAAGGTCAGGTCAGGTTATGGGAGCATGCGCCAGAGCAGCGCATCACTGCATCCACTTTCTGCCGGTACTCAAGGGCCCTCTGTCTGGCCATCCCCCAGGCAGATGCCTGGCACATCCCCATCTCCTTGAGATGCCAATCAACCAGCTGCAACCATGAGGCATGTGGTCAGCCCATTGGCCTCCTCCACTCACGAGACTCCCTTGCTGAGAGAATCTGGTGAGCAGGATCAGCGTCAGGAAAACGAGACACATGTCCATACAGCCGCAACTGACGCTCACGGACTATGCAGGTAACAAATCTCATCCGAGTCTCTCTCAGCAACCGCTCGTTGGACACAAAATCCGACCCGCGATAGCCAAGGATTCTCTGAAGAGACCTGGTACCAAAGGAATTAAGTCTCCATCTCAGATCCTTGGTTAGAGTCCAAGTCTCACATCCACAGAGCAACAATGGAAGAACCAAGGACCTGAAGACTCGGACTTTCGACCTCCCGCACAGGTACCGGCAGCGCCACACCCCATTATCCAGTGAATCCATAACTCCCCAGGCCCGACCCAGACGTCTATTGACCTCTGACTCACAGCAGGCAGAGACATGAATATCACTGCCAAGGTAAATGAATCTCTCCACGACCTCAACATCCTCACCACAAACAGGCACAGACAGGACAGTGGAATCCAAGATGTAATTGAAAGCCTGGATCTTAGTTTTGACCCAGGAAACCCATAATCACAGTCGCTCCGACTCCTCATTCAGCACCTCGAGGGCCCCCAAAAGGAAATCTAAAGTCTCCGCAAAGATGAATGCATCATCTGTGAAATCAGGGTCAGAGATCTTGACATTCCCAAACAATGCACCGCAGTTTGATCTCTCTGACATCCTCCCGAGAATCCAGTCCATACAAGTGCTGAAAAGTGTGGGGGCCAGTAGACACCGCTGACAAACACCAGTAACAACTGGAAATAAGTCAGAGATGGTACCACCACATCTCACAACACTCTCAGTACCAAGGTAGAGTTCAGACATCAGATGGATCAGTTTTGGAGGCACCCCACGAAGACCAAGAATCCTCCAGAGGGCATCCCGATTCAATGAATCGAAAACTTTACAGAGATCAACATAGGCTGCAAGCAGCCCCTGCCGAAACTCTTGTCTGCGTTCAGTGAGGACCGGAAGAGCAAGGACCCGGTCAATCGTTGACCTCTTTGGTGTAAAGCCTGACTGCTCTGGATGCTGGTGCTCAAGCAGATGGTGGCGAACCCTATCAAGAATTATCTGAGCAAAGACCTTGCCTGGCACTGAGAGCAGCGTCACCACTCGGTAGTTGTTGTAGTCTTGGCGATCACCCTTTCATTTCCAGAGAAGGACAACAAGGCCCCTCTTCCAGTCAGTTGGGATGATGCCTGTGTTCCAGGCAGAGCACAGAACTGCATGCAACGACACGAGTGCAGCATTTCCACCAGCCTTGAGAAGTTCAGCATGGATGCAACAGATCCCTGGAGCTTTACCGCATTTCAAGCGGATCACTGCAGCCAGTGTTTCCACAAGCAAAGGTGGACCACAATTGATTGGAGGGTCAGCAACAGGGATTGTAACACTCTTGACGTCCAACTCGACAGCTGGTGGATCAGCCTGGTACAACCACTCAAAGTAACCAGCCCAGGGGGCCTTCACTTCAGACTCCTCTGTCAAGAGCCTATCACCCTCTGCTCTAACTGCAGTACACCTCGGGATGGGCTTGGATGAACGCAATGCGCGAATTCCCCTGTAAGCAGGACAAGAATCACTTGACCACAGGTGATGCTCTACCCCTCACAGATTCCTTGCACCTCGGCTTCCTTGTCCACCCTTAGCGCACGCACAGTTTTACGCATCAGCTCCGTGAACAGCTCACCTCTGCCATTCAGCTGGCCTGCGACTCTGGTCAATGGTATCCAGTGTCCCTTGAGAGACAAAATTCTTCTTTGCCCTATGGTGAGTTCCAAGACATCCACCGGCAACATCAAGGACGGTGGTCTTGAAAGCATTCCACAACTCCTCAGGACCTCCCAAAGCACCCAGACTCCTCAAATCTCCACTCAGCTTGTTCGCAAACTCCCCAGCTACCCTCTCATCCTTGATATTGCCCACATCCAGCCTAAGCTGGGATGGTACCATTCTCCTGGATTTAAGGTGCAACTTCAGAGTTGCTACAACAAGCCTGTGGTCAGTATTGAGGAACTGAGCATTCCGGTAGACCCTGCAGTTCTGGATCATCCTCCAGCGACCATCAACGAGGACATGGTCAATCTCCTTTGCCACACTGCCAGCGTTGGAATACCAAGTCCAGCGATGAGCTTGTGGGTGCTGAAACCATGAACTGGCCAGCCTAAGTCCATGCCTTCTTGCAAAGTCAAGGAACGTAGTGTTATTCTGGTTAATAGTTGCTGACCCATGGAGACCAACACACATCTCATAACCATCTCTTTCAGTTCCTGTCGTTGCATTGAAATCCGCCAAGACTAGAAGCTTATCTCGTCTGGGGCACTGATCAACCACATAGACTATCGGGCATGTAGTCAAAATCCCTTCAGAAAGTGCTTTTTGTGGTCTCCACATTGGAACTACATATATTATGTCTTAAAATATAGGTATCGCATGTCTTATCAATATCCCCTTTGTTCCCACACTCAAAAGTGGAGTATTAATTAGTTAATTCCACCTAAAAATAATGCGTCAAACAACTAATATTTTTTAACGGGGTACTATGGGTCAAAAAGACCTGACAATATTCAAGAGGTATTATCTTGCCAATGTTTTGACAAATGATGCCATGTTTGGTATCAACATAATCATATAAGTGTCTAGTTTTAAGAAATACATTATAGTCAGGAGGCCCAATGCAGAATAGTGTACGACCCTGCTGATTCCGTGTTAGAATAGTGCAACAGGTGTAAATTGACTGTCCAGACACACAGAAACGTGAATCAACTTGTTGCCAACTCTGGATATGGATAGTATGGCCACCATGACAGTTTACAAAATGGTCGCCATTAAATACACTTTTCGTCATATTTCAGCCCCAAATTGACATGAAATTACAAAATTAGGGTCGATTTCCATGTTTTTGAGCATGCCTGAGCTGATGGGAGTATAGAAAAAAACATTGCTCCATCCATTTTCTAAAAATAATATGACTTGTTTTTCAATATATTATTTTTAAAGAAATGTTGAGGCTCGAATTAGAATGTCTGATTATACAAACCACAATCAATGAATTTTACAACTTTGCTATAAAATGAACCTAAACTACATAACTGTGTGTTTTTCTGTTACCCAGGACTAACTGAAAAATGAAAGCCGCAATATTTCTCACAGGGGGTTCAAGGGATCGAGAAGAAGAAGAGCATGTAGACTGGAATAAATGTTTTATTTGCCAGGACACTTCAAAAACGAGCAAGTCAACGCCACTTCGAAAGACTACAATCGTTGGTGTGAAAACTGTAGCTGAATGTTGCAAAGAAAGAGAGAAATATAATGACGTTAAATATGTTGACTCATTCTCAAGAATCAGAAAATATTCTGTACCGGAGCACGTCGAAAAGATTCAATGGCACAAATTCTGCTATAGTGACTTTACTCACGCACAAAAAATAGACAGACTGAAGTCAAGGATTCAGCCACAATCTGTGACTTACGCAGAAGAGATACCCACAACATCAGGTTCCTCAGAGAAATACCATGTCCCAAAGTCACTAAGATCCGCGCACAGCGCTATGGATTGGTCAAAATGCGCTTTCTGCCAGACTGACATTCCTGGAAAAGCTGGTGTCCTGACAAATGTTGAATTTGATCACACATCATCCAGGATGCTTAGTTTGGCCCAATTTGACCCCACCATGCGTCACAGGTTTGCAGGTGTTTCAGACTTGATGGCAGCTGAAGGTAAATATCACCTCAAGTGTTATGTTTCTTTTCGCAGAAAGTATAAAAAGGAGAGTGGAGAGAAAAACCAGTCTCCTGAAAGCATCTGTTTCAGAAATGTGATGAACCAGCTTGAGAAAGAGCTGCAGAAGGGACATGTGTTTACCCTGAAAAACATCTGGGAACACTACAGCATGCTGTTATTGAATGATTTTGGAATTGAGGCTGGAGCCTACAAAAGCTACAATTTCTAGCAGAAAGTGGATGTTCACTTTGGTAGTGACAAGGTGACATTCGTGCAGCCATTGGATGTCACAAAACCCCTCATAGTTGCGTCCTCAACTGTGACAAAGTTTGCCATGAGAACCGCCGTGAATGATTTATCTGAAGAAGGTGAAAGTTCTGAAGAAGATGAATTGGCCCAGTGCAGTCTGCCTCATCATGAGAACGAAATCCTTAGCTGGATCTTCAGAGTGGGCATAAAGATTTACAGTGACGTAAAACACTCTCCAGGGCATAGCATTATCGGTGGACTGAACACAGAAAATGCAGAGCGAATTGTACCTGAAAACCTGTACATGCTTGTAAAGCTTCTTTGTGGTGGTGACAGCACTGACAAGATGGACAATGAAGAAGCGGATGAGACAGATACCAAGAACAAAGTTCTGAGCATCTGCCAAGACATTATTCATGTGGCTTCAGGAGGCAAAAAACTGACCCCCAAAAACCTGGGCCTTGGCCTTGCTCTTCACCAGGCTACACGCTCAAAAGAGCTTGTCAAACTTTTTCAAATCTAACAAATCTGAAAATTGTACTTGGGTGTTCTCACAACACTTTTCCCTTCTGCAAAGCAACGTAATTTTGTGTTAGAAAGAATCTGACAGCTGTTGAAATAACCTTTGATTGACTGTAAACCCATCTCCATCAATAGTGCTAAACATTTTCTTTTTCACATTTGTTGCTCGTATGTGCATTTTCAATTCAACACGTTGTCAATTATGTGACAAGTTGTGATCCAGTACAAAAATAAAGCACAAAATAGTGTTCCTCGTGTCAGATTACATAGTATTTCACAATCATGACAAATTTCTGGCGAGTACAATTTGCAGTAAGAAAAAAGACTAAATCTGATGGTGGCCATTTTGATTACTGTCATGGCGGCCATAATATTCAGATGCAGACTTGGCAACAAGTGGAACTAGACTTGGTCATGCCTAGACTCTTCAAAAACACCAGTTGCACCATTCTAACATGAAATCAGCAGCGAACCTATTTTCTAGGCTAGCTACAGATTTTGGCTTCTAGACTATTAATTAGAGCAAGTCAAGGTCAATCTTGTTAGTGACAAGAGGTCAAATGTCAATGACCTTAAATTTGGACTAAGGTAAAATTTCAAATTTGCTCATAATCTTATGCACATTTACAAATATCAGATCATGCTGTAACATCACCAAGTTGTTTATAGGTTTGCAAGCTGTGATCCAATGGAGAGTTTTTTGAAAAAAATATTTTGCATGTTGCCATGGCAACGGTTTGCCAAATTTTGCGATTATTTTCTTGCTGATGAACTGTTCGGACTACCATAAATTCTGAACGAAAGATATTTTCCAAAAATGCTCTCATTAGATCAGAGTACATAAAACAATCAACAATTGTGCCAATTTTCAAGGATGTAGCCCACTCACAACCTAGAAAAAATTACGAGCAAATCACGAAAAGCTGAAAAACGATAGAAGCCGATAAAGATTCGCATCAAAATGGCCGACGTCACATTTTGCAGATCGAAGGAACGAATGTCTGTTTACATGTCAGCACATGCAGCTCAGTGGGTGAATGCATTTAGACAATATTTAGATCAACAGATGGCAGTATTTTTTATTCAATGGGTAGCAGGACATGCTGTGAACATATAGAAACACTTAGACTCTATTTAGAATTGCAAGACTTGCTTGAAAATAGGTGAAAAGCGGTTATGTTTAGACAAAAAATTACAAACGGAAGTGGATTTTTTGCACTTCCGGTTTGTAAAAAATGAGACTAGGTTTGTTAAATTGCACTTAAGAAGTAATGTTTGGTAATTTTTTAGAGGAAAAATGTATGGATCCAACAAGATTAATATTGTATGGGTACAAAAAACAAACAAAAAAAATATCCACCTCCCATAGTCCCCCATTAAAAGGGAATGCGGGTGTTGCAAGTGAGAGCAACAGATATGCTGTTTAAAATGGTTTCTTTACACAGTATTCCGTAGTTATAATCCCATGTATGTTTACCTTACCATTAAAAAGATTCCTCCTCTTCAAAGTTTTCTTCATCGAAGCAGATATCTCCAACTACATCCATTTCTTCTTCACTTTCTTCAGCATCATCATCATGTACATGCATGCTGTCACAGTTCTTGCACTCGCACAGTTCGGTACAACATAGCCCCAAAGACACACAACACTGGTCATCTGCATCTGATGCTTTGCACTTGGACTTCTTGCAGGTGCAGCGTGAGAGTTCAAGAATGCTCTGTTGAGCAGGTTGCATTTCCATCCAGTTTATTGAGAGGCTGACATCGATCAATTTCCAACCATGTCCAGCTGGCGATGGGATATCTGGGTGATTGTCAAAGCTGCACTTGCAAACAGCTGCCTGGAAGTTGGCTCGTTGTACGTGTTTGATAAGGGCATCTCGGTTTGGTGGCATGACACTTTCGTTTCTTATAGCCATCGAAAACATAGAATACCGTGCATCGTTGACATGACTGCACTCCTGCTGGCTGTAAAGCTTGCAAACGAAATCCTCCATTAAAGAAACAAGCTCGTTTGTTACGGAGAAAGAATCGCCAAGCATTTGACATGAATGGGAAAAGGATTTATTTTGGGTGAGAAGTTTGATTGCTTTTGTTTTCCCTTTGCCGTAAAAGGAACTCACAGAATCGCATCCTGTGAAACAGTGGAGACCTATGATGGCTTTTGTGATGTCATCTCCAAGCTCCTGCTGTATGGCCTGTAAGTCAATGGTACATACATTGTCGTCTCTGCCAGTGTGGAAATACAACTGGGAACCCACAAGGTGCGATACAAGTGCCACACAATAACAAACACGTCAGTGTTTGGGCTTTTGATGATGATGCTTCTGATGCCTTGGATGCTGATGTGATGTGCATGTAGGAGCATCCTGGTGTCAGCCTCTTATTGGGTGGAATGGAGCTGCGGTATGTCTTCAGTGCTGATGGTACCATTTCTTGGTGTGATGGAATGACACATCTTGCCATGTGCAACATACAGTGTGATGCCCTTAAAGTTGTCCTCTCCACAAGTACTCCAATGGTTGAACAAGAAGTGAACTAGCTGTTCCTTATTGAAGCTGTTTGCCAGATATTTCTTCCATTGTTTAGGTACGGGTTGGTCTGCCTTGGATATTTTAATCCTCTGGGAACCACTCGCTGCCCGTCGTTTCCTCTCGGCACCCTTAATACTGATCGATGGATGCGTGTCTGTTACAAAGTGTACAGAGTTGGAGGTACTACTTAGTGCCAGGTACACTAACTGTCTCAGAATTTTTTCCACCAGTTGACCCATGCTTGCGGGCATTCCTTTTGAACTCATTTGCTGAAGCATGGCCATGCCATCAACTACCCATACGCCTCCCTTTGGTGGGTCCACGACAGGGGAACTCTCAGGTACACTTTCTAGGTAGTGTAGCAGCCTCGCCTTGTTAGTTTTAACTAAGCATCCCTCATAAGTCGCAAGGGCTGGTGGATACAGGCTCAACGAGTATGTCATCAAGCTTTTGAGATTCACTTTTCGTGCTTTGCCAATGATGACCAGTTTGCCAACAACTCACGATCACTTTTCAAAGTAACATCTTTACCTTTAACCTTGATGGTTTGCTTGCCTGCATCTGAAAATGTTTTCAATTTCATCTTCTTCAGTGTTTTGTTAAGGTCTACATCATTACCTTGCCAGCGGCTTTTAGAAAAATTAAAGAAAGCTTCATCGCCCTTTACTTTTGCGGTCATGAGGTCAGAATACACATCATCTGTGCAATGACTCCAGATGACAAGTGAAACAGATCATTAGCATCCATTTCCGGGTCATTTTCGAAAGGATTCGTCATGCTCATGATGGTACTCATTATGTTGTTTACGTCGTCTTCATCCCGAGTCATTCGACTGTTGGTAAGGTCTGCCCTTTTTGAAGATTTCTGCCCTTTGCCAGCCATCTCTTCACATTGTCATGTTTATCGCTGCTCGTTGATGGTGCGCTCGTATCCAACGATTGGAAGCTCCTTGGTTGGTTGAGAACCCTTTGATCCCACCTCTTGTTTTGGAGTCTCTATTCGCCATTGGCTCAATCGTCATATGACAAGCTACCTGTGCAAACCCGTAAGTATCTTGTCGCTGAACGGCAAAGTGTCCACTGACCAATTCTTTGTAGATGTACTGATGTGAAGTAGGTAGCTGGCTCATCTCAAACCAATAGACTGGGAGGTAACGATAGTAGTTGGTTCGGTCATAGGCAAATATCCATGGTAGGAGTGCCCTAACTGCAGCAAGATGAAGGTGCCAGTTTCCTGCCCATGTAACCCTGATGAAAAGGAGGATGTCCTCTATAATTTTCAGGTCGGAGTTCCAAAAAGCAAAGGTAGCAATTTTGTTCCCCTCTGTGATGAAACTGTCATATTCATTCATCACGGCCTGAAAGGATGCGCCTTCCACATGCTGTACATACTGGCCTGGGAATGATGATTGTAATGATGAAATCACATCTCGATACTGCTCTTGCATTTCTAAAGGAACACTCTCCATAAAGCTTTGCCAGCAAAGACGATGTAATGCCTCTGCCATAAGTTTGTGGCAGCGGATGCTTCTGTTGCAGTTGTGGCCATTCATCACACCACTCACAGAACCTGGTGCCACTGCACTGGATTCAATAAGGACATCTTGCAATCCTGCATCCTGAAATCTTTTTCCCACACACGCCAAAGCTGTCATGGTTGTATGGAATGCCCCAAGTCTTATCACAATTCTATCCATGAAAATAGGTGTTTGCCATCTGATTGTCTGGGCCTTAGCATAAATAGCCCGATCCATCACTACTACAACGGACGGGAGCTCCAGTTGGTCTGCTATTTCAATGCTTCGATGGAGGATGGTATTCACAGTATTCACATCAGTTGGACTATCATTTACAACAGGAGGTATGCAATGGTTGCTTTTGGTGGGATGCTGGATGTCAGTAACTGATTGAATCCAGTCCAAGCAGGAAGAAGACGTTTCTGTGGCCATTTTGTAATGTAAAAGGCGGCATCTTTCTTCTTGTGAGGATATAAAGTTGGCTCATAGTGTGTCATTTCCAGCTTCATATTGCCAGCAAATGCCTTCGGGGACGACTTCTTCTCACCATTGAATGTAACCACCTCTGTATGTGGTGCTGGTAATGAGCACTTTCTTGTCTCTCATTCCTTAGTACTGGTGGAAGTGTAGAATGTGCATCTGCATCCTGATGAATCTCTGCATGCTGCACAGCTATGCCGTTGGTATTATGGGTTGTGTCTTTTCCCGAAAGTGTCTGCTCCCCAAAATCATTGTTGTCCCAGATGAGAGTTGTGAAGACAGACTTCTGCAAGCACGATGGAAGAGCTCGAGAACCTCGTTGGACTTCTTGCTGTGCCAAGGCAGTATCATGCTCGAGACACACTGGTGTGCAAAATGCTATAGCCAAAACCATTTAGTAAGCCTATTAGCTGTGCCAATCCACTAAGAAGCCGTACCACCATTGCTTGAGATGACTGCTTCGGTAACATTGTCTTGCCTTTAGTAGCTTGGTAGATGATGTCCTGGGCAATGGTTAATATTCGATGGTCTTGCACATCACCAACCTTTACACGGTTTACACCCTCTGGATCATCAGATGCTCCAACAACCCATGCAAGAAAGTTGTATAGCATGGTTGGAACTATCTTGTGGGCAGCATCCATGGTTAAGTCACCTGAGGTTGGAGGCCAGGGAAGAGTTGTAGAGTTTGTTGTATCCATCACAGCATTCTTCAGATCTCGGGCTTTTGAATAACGCTCTCTTAATGATGATATTTGAGGTACGACCTCTCTTCTGTTGCACTGTTTTGGCTGTTTCACTGGAGGTGGAAACTTCTCAGCATCAGTTGTATCTGTGTTGGTTGTATTTGTGTCTGTTTCTGAGGTGACCGTATCCCTTACAAGCTCTTTAGCTGATAGGGTGTCAATGTATACCAGTTCACTCTGGTATTTTTGGGGGGGCTGAATGAAGCAAAGCTGGGGATATCTCCTTCTGATTCTTTGTTTCAGGCTATGGGTTTTGTAGTTGGATGAGTCCTTCCCTTCAATGTCTTTTACTGCCTTATCAAATATACGTTTCAATGACGTAAGCTGGTAGATCTCTTTGTTCTTCAGAATTTTCTGGTCAATTGTATTGTTACAAAAACTGTCAAATGCTTGAGAATATATCTGTTCTGTAGCTGCATGAACATATCGAGGGTTAGATCTTCTCAAATATTCTGTGTATCCCTTGAAGCAGTTCCGGTGATATCTGACTGCTATAGCTGCACAGTCACGATCTCTGATATGAACAAGAATATTTTTGTCATCTTTTTCCTCTGCAGCTGGTCGAAGCTTGCCTCCATCAATCTGTTCACAAAGTGTCAATGGTTCTTTCTGCTTTCTGATTCTTGAATCCTGAAATGTCTTACCACTCCTGCATACGATACAAACTGTTGGCAAGATGTGAGAAGATTTAGTCGGCTGTTTTGCAATGTTAGAAGTGGAACGCAAGTGTCTTGCATCAGATGTAGCAGATGTATGTTTGTCTCTGTCTCCGCTTGAAGAAAATGCAGAGGGATCCAGTTCTGTATACAACAAACACAAAATATTAAACTCATAAGTGTATACATGCACTGTTATGAAATCAGAAAAAAAAAACACAACAAACACATGCACAATCAAAAACAGAGGCTTAAGAAAATGTTATTTTGCTCTCGTGGAATTTACAGGTGGGTCGGTACATTGGCATGCATGTTTTTTTGTTGTTGTTTTTTTTTTAATTATAAAGTAAAACAGAAGTTTGTTTAATTGAACATTAAAAACAATCAAATGCCCTAGTGATTCTTGTCAGTGGAGGTCAACACAACAATTTTTAGGCCTAATCATTCATACATGTAACTGATGGAACAATCAATTTACACACATGTGCAGCAGATCTGCTTGGCTTGAAAAAAAAAAAGTTTCCAAAAACAACCAAAATGCATCATTTTTAAAAATGAAAATTTTGGGTAAGGATTTCTTTATCTAAAACTTTGCTAAAATTACACATATTAATGGTCAATTCAATTATAAAATAGGTTAAATTGGGAAAAATATGTTTGTGAAGCACTATAAAGGATTTAAAAAGAAACTAATTTTCTAAAGCAAATGGCTCCTTGGAAGAATTTTCCTCTGTATTTTTAAAATGAAATAACTAGATTTTCAAACCTCAAAATGCTGTACTTTCCTTTAAAAACTAATCAAAAAGTGTATGTGGCAACCTACTGAAATATATTTCTTCTCTAAATATAACTTTCTCTTTGGTGTTAGTATCTCTGCTGTTGAGATTTTTTTTAATTGTCAAGTTTTGATGCAGTTATAATTATTGCACTAACATGGACTACCAGATAAATACAGTGCACATGTTAGGCAGAAAAAAAAAACAAAAAAAAATTCAAAACATTTGCTTGCCCTCCCCCAACTGACTCTTATTTTTTTAAGTAAAGGAATACCAACCTAAATTTCAACATTCAAAACTGCACACATTTTTTTTTCTCTTAGAAATTGCACATTCTAAATTACATAAAAACTGATGAATTTTAAACAATCATTCACAAGGGAGGAAAAAATGATTATGATTAATGATTAAGTTGGTAGAATAAATTTGGAAAGGTCTTCTATCAAGTCATGCAGCAAACATTTTGCGGGGTCTTGCAGCGTGCAGGTTGGCTCCCTACCGAGAACCTAGACTCCCGTGTTATAAATCCTCCAACAGGGATATCTATGGTTGGCATCTACCTTTTGTAGGGCAGGGTTATGTCAGAATATTGAAAAAGCCCGAAGATATATGGAATCGATCTACGACATGTAAAAACAAGAGTCCCACATTTTATGATTCATGTAGACTACACAAATCACAACATTTGGGACTAACCTGACCCAATATCATAGGCCTCCCTACGTGATTGTACATGCAATTTTCTCATTCGTGATGTATTTGTAGGCTACTTTTAAACTTACCGGATGATTGGGTGACATTCTGATGCTTCTGTTTTGCAGTTTGGGTACGTTTTTGCTTGGTAGAATCAGTGAAATACCGGTAACACACTGCGTGGCAACCCCAGTTTCAGGGTCCAGCAATGCACTTTCACATGCGCTGCAGTGTAGACCATGATCACGGACGAAAGACCTCGCTAAATCGGCCTGGTTTCCCACCAAATCGCTCCAAATATCTTCAGCACTCAAGAATGTTCTCCACCTTTTTCGGTAAATGGCACAACATCACCACCCGCACCTGGAACATTTGCATATCACCTATTTTTTACACCAAATTTGACACCAACTGATTCCATTTTCACCGATACTTTTCACCAAACAGCATCTGTTTACACACGTGACCCGCTATTTGCCGTACCGCAGCACTCTCGTACGATGTTGCTGATTGGCTCCTTTTCAAAAATGAAAAATCGCAGCAACGTTGATAAATGAAACGTACAATTTTATTGGATAAATATCAAGATCGTGATAATTATTTTACCGACGAAATATTAGTTATTCTAACCTAAAATTCAACAAAATGCTCCAACCGATGACGCGGGAATATGAACGATAATTCATAAAAATTATTTAACTTAATTATAAAATAAGTTTTATTTAGTCGGGAGATGGAGACCACAAGACAAGCTCTTAGGACCACATGCCCTATCATCTATCAGAATCGAGCGTGGCGTAGAATGCATCCTTCATGGTGAGATCACTCGCCTCAGTTGGAGCATAAACAGAGAGCAGGGAAATGACACCTAAGGAGTGACGAATCCTAAGTTCTCATAATACACTCGTTGACTGGTGTTACCTCAATTATCATTGGGGTCAGCTTATTGGACACAGCTACAGCAACTCCTTGGGAATGGTAACCATCACAGCGACCACACCAATGGTAGGTGTAACCACCCACCATGATCTCGCCGCAATCCGGTCTCCGAACCTCAGAGAGTGCTGCAATACTGATGTCCAAACTCTTGAGCTCAGATGATAACAGAGACAGGTGACCATCCTCTCTTTGGGATAGGGCATTCCAGGAACCCACCCAAAGGGACTGCCTCAGGTTAACCCATGGAGAGCGCCGTCTGGTGGACGACACCTCAGCACCACTCCAATACACTCTCCCACAACCTGACCCAGGAATGGTACCCCGTGGATTCCCTCCTATCAAAGATTGGGGGTCCCGAAGGCTTTGCCCCAATCCCATAATCCGGTAAGCTGCCCTGCAAAGGGAAGCTGCACAGGAGGTACTCCTACGGAGTGGGTTTTCAGATTTCTTTGCGTTTTTGTGTTTTGCGGAATGAAGGGTTTTACGGTGGCCGGAGTGCAAATCCTGCCACCAACCTCCTAATAAGAAGTAACCCAACTGCAGGAGGATGTCTGCAAACATAGTTGGGCACGAGATATGGATGGCCGTTGGCTCACAAAGAGCTTCTCCGCCCTTTGACAGGTTTTGTTTTTAATCCTGCTGGGTGTCCATATCCAAACACCCTCCTCACCAAAAAACCTGGTAGGGGAGACGGTTTAGTCGCCGACAACCCAACCATGGAACAGGTTAGTACAGGTTTACATGATACCTGTAGCAAGTCACAGATCTAATCTAGCCTGACCTGACACCTGATCGGATAAGTAACGACTGAATGTATCGACCACAGAGACAGATACCAAATTCCGTATTTTGTTATATGCTTGAGGCTGATATAATAGCTGAAAAGATACGTGGGCATATTTTCTTCAGTCGTTTGATTATGAACGTAAAAATGGCAGGGGGCAATTCAGCAGTGACTTGCAGTGACTTGGCTCTGTAATTTTCTATATTCAGTGTTCAAATCCCATAAGAATCATTTACAGCTGCATCTTCATGCTTTGTAGGCAAGCCATCATGGAGTATGCCATCCTTTAGATGGGATTTTATAAAGCCAATTCTGCCATCTGCTTGCACACAAATTTTAAAGACATACAGGCCTTCCTGAGAGTTTGCTTCTGTATCCTGTTCTCCACCCCATGTGTCCTCCCCTACCCTCATTCCTCCCCACACCCATTATTTGTCCAAGTCTCCTTCTATGGAGTGATTTTTTAAATGGAGAACTCTAAGTAATTTCTGTGTATTCCCACAAACTATATCTGTTAGGAACCTACTATTTTCCATTAAGGTAGCCTAATGGTACAGAAAGACATGACATGATCCTGTGAGTTATCAGGTATCATGTGAGTTTACGTGAAACACTCTTTTATCACTGAACAACCTCATGCAATGCATGAAAGGCCATTGCATTCCACGAAAATTGGTGTTTGATGTGCTGTAAGTCTGCAAAAAATTATTGGGCCAATTTTCTTCTCAGAACATTACATCAACATAATCCATGAGTTTCTTGGGCACCTTACAGAAGACAAAATCAACCAATGATGGGTTCAGCAAGATGGTGCCACGAGTCACACTTCGCGATACTGCATGAACGAACTTGGTGACCATGTGGTGTCCAAATAATTATGGCCACTTCGATCTCTAGATCTTATGTCGCAAGTTTATCTTTTTGTGGGGATATTTGAAGGATATAGTGCACGCTACAAAACCATGCACTCTTAGTGAATTCCAAACAATAATTAATCAGTGACACAATCAGCGATAATCCCCAAGTAATGCAACACTGTGTCGGACAGCATGCTATGAAGAATTAATTTGTCTCTGCAGCATGGAGGTGGACACTTTCAGAACTTCATTTAAGGTAATCATTTGTGTGGATCATGTCATGTCTTTCTGTAACATTAGGCTACATTTACGCAAAATATTGTTATGAATTTGGAAGCCTTGTGCACACAGACAGACAACTGTCCCCTATAGCTCAGTTATATCGGTAAGTGTGTGTTTCTAGTTAGGGTCCCGTCCTTGGTCTCGTGGGAATTGGATGTTCATGCGCTGCGGAGTTATTTTGATAGAATTTGAATTACATCCATAAATCTTCTTCGACAACAACAGCATCACCCTCACCTTCACTTCGCTCTGGCCCAGATAAACTACAACTACAACAACACCAGCATCACCCTCACCTTCACCTTGCTCTGGCCGACGCCATGGCGCCCGAGTTGGGCAGAGTTCAAGGAGGAGCCTCGCGGCGGCCCTTGACCAATCAGAGTGCTGCGAGTGAGGTGGCCGCCGCTCAGCCAATCAGACCCCGCCACGGTGAGAAAGGCGGTCCGCATGACGTCACCACGCCCCCGGGCCAATCGACAGACTTGCCGCTCGTTTTGGTCATTGGGGAAGGCGAAGAGCGATTCTGCACGCCAAAACCAGCCAATGAGGAAAGACATAGACCATGACACTGAGGTTCGGCTGATGGAGGGGGAGGATAAAAGGTCAGTCTCCGTTTTTCGCTGGTGGTGGTTTTTAGATTAGATTCCTAACTGTTGTAGTTTTTAGTGTATGGGAATTATTTATGGTTCTCGAATAATAATAAAAATCACCCCCTATATTTTGTCCTCCAAACCTGCTCTTGGGGTTTCCCGCTCTTTCTGCTGTTTTGTTTTTGTTCTGTTGCGATCTGTTGTATCCTCATCTGTTCAGTGTTCTTACTCTTCCACGAGTCTTGACTTTATATTTTTTAAAATATATTTTTTCAATTGCGTATTAATATTTAGATGTTATCATATGTATTTTGTCTGTTAAGTTGTGGGTATTTCTGCATATCATGTAAACAGCCAAATTCCCTGAACACTTCATCAACGATTATTAAACTCAACAAAAACACCATATATTATAATTTATAATCACAATAATATTATGAGTTCCCTTCCGAGGAAGTTCAATGCAAGAAGAGGTAATTTTTATATCAAGCCTGCACAAAGATTGCCAACCTGTGGTTATTTGTGCTCTATCCTTTTTAAACGCTGAGTGTCAAGCAAGTAAGCAGCACGTTTTAAAGAATTTCATATGACTCATCCGAGGTTCGAACCTCCGACACCCTAGGTGATCAGAGCGGATATTCTAACCATATATTATGGACCTTGTGATGGAATACCCTTCGTGCAACACATCAATTTCTGCAGATGCCGACGAAAACTCACCGACTCCTCATTGCATGCAGAAATGATGTCTCAAAAGCTACTTTCTAAACAACGTCTGCTTTTCTTTTCTTTAAATCTCAAAATGTCGTTGATGGATCTACATGAATCGAGGTGCTTCTTTTGACATTGGATATACTGGAGGCATTGTGGTGGAGACATTGACAATCCCAAAATCTGTGAGTTTATATCCATATGACATCATTGGTGTTAAGGATTTGGATTCTATGATTCTGGAAACGGAGTATTAAGCTGGCTTACTGATGACCCTCATAGAGAGGACAATCTTCCTGCCCTGCCTGGTATTGTCTGCACGTAATGCGAGTTCACACTTTATTGGTGCCTTGTAATACCTTCAGGGTTCTTCGAGATGAATACTAAAATGTTGCTCAGAAAAATGCAACATCGCCCACGTTCCTTTAAACAAGTAGAATTTAAAGAAATGAGCTATTGAATTTGATACAGCAGTGAAGGTTTAATTTCATTACTAGATGGAAAATAGCTGGACTGTCACTGTAATATATAACATACCACCTTGATTCCCAGGTGATTTAACAAACAGACATGGATATGTATTATCTGTGAAACAATGAATCTGTATGCATCCAAATGAATAATGAGTGAATGATGCATATTATAATGTGAAAAAATGAGCAGACGGCCCGTATTAATCAAAGCAAGCAGTGTGAATAATCAGGCGTTTCCAAGAACTGATGAACAGAAATTCAAAGTGTAATCCAGAGTAATGAGATGATAACTGGCTTTTTACTGCAGGAAAGAAAACACATAAGAATCACAGGTCCATGACATCGGCACAGAGCCATACTCTGTGTGTCTCCCTCTCCTTCCCTCCATCTCTTTTTCCCTCCCAACCGCTCAATGGCCCTTCATCCACCCCCACTCCCTCCCTCTCCCTGCCTCCTTCTTTCACTCCATCACATTCTCCCTCCCTCAAGCAGCCACGAAGGACACCGAGTCATTTGTCTTTACTTTCCAACAGTTTTCAGGACAGGAATTTGTAATTTGTTTGGGGGTGTAGCCAATAACTCACCTACTCTTCACAAAAGACAATATTTGACGTTCATCGCCTAATGCTGGCAGATGGAATGCCCAGTTTAACATCCATGCATAAGATACTGATAATGCACTCACTGCCTGCAGTTTATAGTCCGGTCAGGAATCAAACCCAAACCAGACAGCTAAGTGGTAATTGTACTATGTCTGTGCCATCCTTTCGAACCTATACAAAGTCATAAATGCCAGAAAAAGTGGATTATTTTGCCTTTTCAAAATTAATGATTCATACAAATCCATTATTATTCTCTATTTCAAAAGTGTCTTCACAAGGGCTGGTGAGTTGAACTTAAACAAGGATCTTGAGGTTATTTGGTGCACGAGATGAACAATCTCCTCGCTTTCATGACCCCTCCTGGATTGCGAGATACGTATTGCGATGTAAAATGCTTCAATTCAACCTGTAGATTCGAGAAAGCATTGCTATTTTGTTCCTAATATTCAAAAGCATAAATGAATCATAGCAATTCCAAATGAATTGTCATACTGTACTACGTACGCATCATTTATGCATTTTTCCCCATATGATATTGCGATACGATGTATTTGTCGTAATTTTCAAAAGGCTGCATTTAACAATGTTCCCACAATGAGAATAGGCCCAGAAACAATTTGTCCCATGTCTTTCTGGACATTTTTTTTTTGCACAGAGTAATGATATTCATTGGAGTTTATTTTTAATCTCATGCTTTGATGTTGCTCGCGTGTCTCATTACTCAAATGCAAATGGTAAGGATGGTGTTTCTCTTTGTCTGACTCTGAAAACATTTTCCAATTGGAATTTATTTGTATATTCAAGCAGATTAATGCATTATAGTGAGCTCCGTCCATCAGAAGGAGCATTATGCTACCTGTCTCATCTGTTTTGGTTTTAAATTATCTCAAGTGTCCTTTGCTGCACTATTGGGCTGCAATTGTATTGAGAGAAAGTTGCACTGGGATTGGTGGTGAATGTCTTTCCTTCTGAATTATTATGTTGCCCTTGTTTGTATTGCTTTGTCATCTTTTTATTCTTAAATATATTCATTTAACGTCACATCATTTAGTGATTAACATTGGTTGTAAAGTGAAAGTAGGAAATTAAGGGGGGAAATTTGGTGTTTATAGATGCTATTTAATTTGGAGAAAAGTCATTAACAGCTCCAATGATTGAGAAACAATAATCTTTGTATAAATTACCAGACTCAGTCTAAGTATCATAATGCTTTAGCATTAACCAAATTTTGATTATCGGGAAGTGTGCTTGCATGTGCGGATGACCCAGAAAAAAAATGACTGCCACATTCATTTAATAACACAAAAATGATGTTGTAAATCCCTGATAATGTTTCTCAGACCTATCTTCCATTTTCGAGGAGTTTCATAATCAACAAGACTCTGACTATGTGTAAAAATATTGCCAAACTAACATACTGGCAAGTGGCTAAACAGCCAAGTTGTTTTGCTTAGTTTTGCTTCGTTCTTCTATCTTGTCTTTCTATACAAGCTATAAGCCTCTTGTTGACTTAGTGGTTAGGGTGGCTGGCTTGGGATCCTGGGGTCCTAAGTTGAAGCCCTGTTGGCCACTGAGTTAACACCAAGTGGGGGTGACTCAGCCTGTCATCCTTCTGAGGTTGGCAAAATGAGTACCTGTGTACTGTCAATCGGGGGTACTGCATCAGTGGCATGGCTGTGTCAGGAATCAATGATTCAACCAGCAGCCACAAGGCTGCACATGAGAGAGGGTATATGAGCTATAACACATTTTCTTGACCTCTGCTCGTTTTAATATGACAAAAAAGCATTTTAAGAAGCAACAACCACAAAATCATAGCATTTTTGACAAGTTGAAATATTTCAAGAAAGTGATTTTGAGCACTCTGCTCCTCCTCATTCATATGCAGCACAAATTTGCAGGTATCATCATTGGCTGAGGTAACAGCTCTGCCACTGATGCAATGCCCCTATTACCAGTGCACTGGTACTCATTTTGCCAACCTCGGACAGATGACAGGCTGAGTCAACCCCACCTGGTATTCATTCAGCAGCAAGCAGGGTTCAAACTCAGGACCTTAAGATGCCAAGCCAACCACCCTAACCGCTAAGCCAAAACCAGACATTGAGCACTCTGCCCCAACAGTCTTTGTCATTGGACACCATTTTGTTTGAATGGCACATACTTAGTGACCTACCACATGTATACTCAAAAACATACCAGGTGTCTCATCCTAACACCCTGTGAAGTGTCCTTAAATAACCTACCTCACATGTGACAATCAAAATATGTGTGGGTGAATAACTTCTGTATGAAGGTAAAAGTTAGAAAAAAAAACCTGAAACCCATGAAATGTATAACCTCAGAAATATAGCTGTGCCACTCCCATATTCAAGCCATTTCTGATGAGGTATTGATCATCCACTGGTCTAATAATCAAACATTACAGTGATAAAATATTTGTCAAGCGATTATTGTGTAATGGTCAGAATTTTTGTAGCCTATATAAGACCAATTCAGTTTGTAAGCCGTATACCACCGATGAAACCTGGTGTTGGCTTAACGGTTGGGGTGGTGACTTGGGATCCTAGGGTCCTGAGTTTGAGCCCCTTACCGCTGAATTAACACCAGGGGGTTGACTCGGCCTGTCATCCTTCCAAGGTCAGCGGAATGAGCACCAGTGTACTGTTACTAGAGGCACTGCATCAGTGGCATAGCCGTGCCCCTAACCAATGATGCAACTAGCAGCCAAAAAGGCTGAACACGAAAGGATACCACTGATTAATTACAAAATGGAGGATTAATTAAGAAATAAGAGGAGGGGAATTAAACAGATATGGAATTAAAAATGCCCATCTTAAAACTGTCTTATGGACTTGGATGCACACAGAGGATGAAGAACAAGGGGTGCAATGACGATCCTGAAATAACCCTTGGAACAAAAATATGAGAACAACAAAACTTTACAACTTTGACCATGAAACGTGATCCTTTAACAAAACTGAAGTGGATACTTCCAGTCCTGAGAGGACTCTGTTCCACCTTCTGAAACCTACAGATTGAGATTACAACCAACATGAGAACACAGAACAACAAATGGCTGGGAAGACTCCAGCCTGCTGGTGATTACACAAAGAGGTGGTGGCACAAGGTGGCAGAATGGTGAACTTGGGGAAGCTAGCAGATATCGCCGCTTGATGTAGCGACTTGACTTCATTTGTCTTGTCTTGGTAGATTATCCCTTTAGTCCTGAAGCAGGGAAATCAAGATTATCTTGAATGATAATATTGTCATTGCAGAAACAGCTTTCTCTGCCAACTTATTAAAGTCATTTGACACTCGATTGGCAAAAATTTTATTGTGGGTGGAAGTTGTAGACCTCTTTTTCCAAAGTTTGAGAGTGACCACCGAGGTCTGAATTAGAGTATGAGAAAAATGTCTTTGCAATTGTTTTGTAATCTCAAGTATTTGCAACATGAGGTCAATTCTTGCTGGGATGCCTGAGGGTATGCACACTTGCCTCGAAGCTGCCTTGCTTGAGTTTGAATCCTGACCCAGCTATAAACTGTCAACCCAGTGTTTCACAGGCAGGGTGATTCATCAATGTGTGTGCCGTTTCTCAGATGGACGTTAAACTGGGAAACCCATCTGCCAGTTGGTGGAGTTTAAATATCTCACAGTGTCTTTTGTGAAGAGGAGGTGAGCTATCGCAGTCACCATGGCCAAATTCCAAAGTTCTTCCATAACCTTAGCCAAACATCAGGCCTGACCAACCGATTTGTAAAGCTTCCCCCTTCCAACCCCACAAGACGGTGGGAATAATTGTGGCCGTTAAGAATAAGATGCTTTATCCAGAACATCTTTGTTCCCAAACATTCTAAATAAAAAGTTTATCATTATTCAGTCAAAATTGCTCCTTAAAATATTGACTTGAGATAACAGACACACAAGGTGCCTCAGTGAAAACCCCTATCAAGGAACAAAGCAGAGACAGAAATAGAGACTTTGGAAAAAACCCTGTTAAAGCACACCTTGATGTGACAAATGTTATGGAAATTCTTTTGGGACACCTTATACTGTGTTACAACAACACATAACCCAGCAGCTCCAGCGGCTGGAAGCCCAGCTGTGTTTGCTATATTGCCATCCTAAATGTTGTTTCCAATCCAACTAAATGCTGTAAAGGATTTGGATTTTAAGACCTAAGAAAGACAAAGCTATCCTCAAGAGAATTAGTACATCACTATTGTATTGTCAGTAAACACCCAGCTTGCTCATTAACAACCTTCAGGGAGTGCGGTTTTACATACCTCTGGCTTACTGAGAGGTGACACCAATCCACCCATCAGTGGTTAACTGAACTTGAGATTATCCCATAAATGCCAACAATGAAATATAAAAACAGTGCTGTTCACATCAGTCTACATCAAGCGATTATGCATCATTCATTGACAAATCATACCCAGGAAAAGAAAATCATGAAAAAATATATAATTTTATATTTCATGTTATATGTTGTTTCGAATCAGGACCAACCAACGTCCTGTTGAAAGTCATTTCTACGCTGATCACCTTGCCCTTTCCACTCAACAACTAATCTTTTTGCATCTTTGGTTTCATTGTTTTCAAAATGACAGTGTTGGATACTATTGTGAGTCAAGGTAGTATCAAGACGGGGAAATATCGATGTCCAATGGGAAATAATACTTTGAAACTTCTTGCCAGAGGTCACCATTTTGTTGTTGTGCTGTCTTTCCTTCTGTATGATCTTCATGCCAAAATGAGTCGGACACAATATATGTTTAAAATGTTTACTTTCTTTGTGCGAGTTCTCTTTCTCGGATGAGGCTGGAATGCTGCACACCTCCGATGCTGTCATTTCATCACTGCACAGCAGGTGCTATCTCCACTGACACAGTGCAATTCCTGAAATAGGTTGACAGACTTAAGATCAGACATGAGTCTGAAGTGCAATCAGCCCTTAGCCCTTATCAGCTGAGGCAATTTCTCGGTGAATCAAACAGCATTACATATATGTTGAAGGTTGCATTAACACATGCATGTATACTACTCTCAAAACAGGATTTCTAACATATCATCAAAGTGTGAAATTCACTTAATATTACCTGCTGCAGAACCGCAGATAATACAACTGTCAAAATCAAAGGTTCTTCAAAACTTTGTCAGAATTTCTTGCTGGAAAAGAAAGGTGTCAGCAAAGAAACCCAAGTGTTACATGGCAATTAGTAGAGTTAAGGGGTTCCTAAAGGTCTCGCTTTAGAAACTTTTCAAAGAAAATGATCTAATAATTTCTGAAATTATGTGGCACTTTTTTTTTTTTGTATACCTTGGTCGAGGCTCGTATGAGAGCTAACACACAACTCACAGCAAGGAGGCATGAGACAAGAGGGGCGGGAGTGGAAGGGACAAAACAGTGGGGAACAGACACATTAGGTGAACTGTGGAAGGGAGAGGGATGGGGATGGGACGGGGAACATGGCGAAGAGAAGATGGACATTTCAGGGACTTTCAGGAAGGAAAGCAGGAGAAATGAAGGAAGTGGGCTTGGGTGGATTATCGGGGGTAGAAAAGAGGGAGGATTTGGATGGGGGAAGATAAGAGGTGGTGGTGAACAGCTGTTTTGAAAGCCTGGAGGGAAGAATGGGAAAGAATAGAGTGAGGAAGTTTATTCCAAAGGAGGGAAAAAAGAGGAATGAAAGAGTGAAGATGAGCAGTGATTCGTGATCACACTTCTCCTCCCAACCCAATATTTTAGTCATTTATAATCACAATATGCCTGGAATGTGGAATAATCTTGCTATTTGTAAATGACTAAATAATTTGCAGCGAAATAATCACAAAGTTCCAGAAAGTATCATTATTACGCTCAACAGAGGCTATTGTATTTGAGGTTGTTTGTTTGTCTGTCGGTCTGGCTGCACATAATGTGCTCACATAGGCCACAAATGCCACCAAGTGGAAGCCAGTACTTCAATAAAACTAAAAAGGTCTTTCTCTGCTGTATGGACATAAATCTACATGGTCTAAACACCACACACAACAAGTCCTGGTCGATGGTTTGCAATCATTGAATGCTCTTTCTCATTCTGATTGCAAAAAACAATGAACACATTCAATGTAACGCAATGTGAATATATATATATATATATATATATATATATATATATATATATATATATATATATATATATATATATATATAGACAAAAACGCAAAAGAAACTTACCACTTGTTTGAAATGTAATAAAATTGTCACAGTTCAAAATAAAACAAACGAACAATTGCTAATTGAAACATTGGCATTTTATTGATGACATGTCAAGTTTTTGGCCAAGATACACCATCTCATAAGTTTGTTCTACAGTACAGAACAGCACAGGGTGCAATGTCAGTCCCCTTTCAATAGCGTGTGTGGCCACCATTGTTTTGGATACAGGCAGTGCATCGTCGGCGCATACTGCCTACCAGTCTTTGGATGGATTGCTGCTGGATTCTGTCCCACTCAGTCCTCAATGTCTGAAGCCATCTGAGTTAGGACCATCTGCCTGTCCTGCCTTGCAGTGGTGACTCTTGGCCTCCCTGATCGAGGTCTGTCATCTGCAGAGTTGTGGAGGGTGTCTCTGTCCACCAGGGCCGATATCGTCTGGTGTGAACAGGCAAAGCAACGTGCCACCTCACGGTAGCTCAATCCACCTTGCAGTATGCCCAAGGCACACTGCCGTTGATCCCTTGACAATCGTGGCATGTCAATTGAAATGCCCATTTTGCACTGGCCTTTTTAAAGCCAATATCAAGACATCACGTGCAGCTCAGTAAAATCATCGCGTACCCCTTGGCTAATCACTGACAGTCAAAACGGCTGTTCAACAGCTGTGCTATGAAGTGACCATTGAAGGTTCAAGTGACCATCCGTGACAGTTTTGTCTGACAGTGAGGACACTATTGTGCACAAATAAGTTCACACATTTACGACACGCAGTGTTATTGTTGATATTTGAAGGTTTAAAAGGTAGTACGTTTCTTTTGCGTTTCAGTATATATATATATATATATATATATATATATATATATATATATATATATATATATATATATATATATATATATATATATATCTTCTTCTTTCGGCTGCTCCCTTTCGGGGTCGCCACAGCGGATCATCCGTATGATGATCTGTTTTGTTTTTTAAAGTTTTGTTTTTGTTTTTTAAAGGGACAACCCACGCATATCTACTCCTCAAATCAATAACGGTTAAAGCATACTTGTACCCCTTATCATTATTGAGTTCAATCAAATCAGCAGACCAGATATAATCTACTTCTTTGGAATAAACTTTCCTTCTCTGAAACTTTGTGAATATTGGTTTATGTAATTCATCAGCTAATTGCTCTTCAGTCTTAATGGCATCATTAGAGCCTATAAGTTTTTTGAATTTCCAAGCCCAAGTTTCAATTTAGCACTGATCATCTTCTTCACAATGAACCGATCAACTTTTTCTCTCAAGGTTGGATTTTGTATCAGAGAAAAATTATACAACATTTCTCTATCGGCTTCATGCTTTTCTTCCAACGTTGTGGTATTCCCATAATCAATATCGTGTCTCATGCACACTTCATCAACTCTATTGATAGGCTGACTCCAGGATTTAGGATTGTCTGCCTCATCTAATCTTTTATCCAAGTTTGTACCTGGACCACAGAAAGAATACCCTGGAAGATGTAATTCCCCTGGTATTCCAGTAGTTGTAAATTTACTTCCTGATAAAAACTTTTGTATATCTCCTCCGAGTTTGTGTTTGGAGTAAATTGATTTTTTTTTGAACCACACACCGAACATATACCTTTTTGTATAACCCTGTTATTTTTACTTTTAATATATGAAATATTTTTAGTATTAGTTTTCTTTTTACATTTGAGACAATAACTCATTTATTTATGTGAAAAATTCCTGCAGAGTGCAAAAACCTTTTTAGTTTCCAACATGCACATTTGGATCTTAATTTTTAAAACATAAAGAATCCTTAGAAATGCCTTCACTCTCTCCTCCATTTATTTAAGAAAAAACTTGAATTAAAATGAATAGCTTGTCGATGACAATAGTCTTGTCGAAAGTATTGCAAATAGACTTGTCAATTCTTTGTTTTCCTCCTCGGTGGGTTGAGTTATTTTCTGTAATACCACCAATCTTTTTTGAATCTCACTGGTTTCCATATTTTGATATTTATTTTGTCTCGCTCTTTCCTCCCTCTCCTCCCTCTCTCTTCTCTCTTTCCTCCCTCTCTCTCTCTTCTCTCTCTTCTCTCTTTCCTCCTTCTCTTTCTTCTCCCTCTCCTCCTTCTCTCTCTTCTCATTTTCCTCATCTTCCCTCTCTTCTTCAACTCCTTCCTCATCCCTTACTATCCTTGAATCGCTTACACCCCATAGAATATTATACATATATTCATCAGGATTTCTTGTTATTCCTGTATCCAAAATAATTTTTTTTTACAACAGGAAACCAATAAAATTTCTTTTGAATTTCTAAAAGAGCCTTACCTTTTCTTAACTTTATAATTTTTTCATTATTTAACATTCTAATTAAATCTAAAGTTGTCGGTTTATCAACATCAGTACAATGCCAATCTTTTATTGAAAATACCTCATTCTTATGTTGTAGAACATATTTATTAAAATACCGAATACCCTTTTCTTGAAGGTATGCTTGGACACAGAAATGATAATTTTCTTGAAGCCTTCTTGCTGTCATTTATGTATTAGAAATATATGTTAGAATAATATTATAGCATGAAACACCTCCCCATCTTCCCATAGTTAAATCATTTTGTATTTCCTTACTTATTATATATAATCCTGTTTTTTCTGTTTTCATGAGATAAACAAGGGCAAAACCATTATTATATTTACCCTTATTAAATTCTTTTATTTGTTGTTTACTAATCGTGGACCCACAAAACTCATTCTCGATACCAAGTGGATAATATTCTTCCTTACGAGACTGATTTAATTGTTCCAGGTCTTCGAGGTTAATTTTAAATGACCAATTATACCCTAAATCATTCATATCATACCCCCATTGTTCTATTCTCATACAAATGATACGCCCTTCTTTATAAAAATTTATTTTAATTCGAACTGTGAATTCTGTATGACCTGGAGATAATATCAACACTTCTGTATCTTTGGAATACACAGCCATTTTATTTAAGGATATATATATATTGTGATAAATCGCTTAATCTCACCAAGTCATTCGCGTCAGTCGGGCTTGGATAATGTTTTAATTTAAAAGCATTTTTCATGTTAATATTTTTGGTTATATTATATTTATGTCGTTCAGCCTGTGCCTTTGTGTAATAATTTGATAAATCAACATCCAGTTCTTGAGATACACCAAAGATAGAACCATCTTTACCAACATAAGTCATTTATATTAGATTAAAAATAATATCATAAAATTTTTTATTTTTGTTGAGTTGAAATAACACATACAGACATAATTGACCACAACACTTGGAATTTAATTCTTGGACTTGAAATGTTTGATAAACACCATTCTGTAAGAATTTTATAACTTCAACAGGTGGTGGAAGGCCAAAACTATCAAAATAATATTTGTCTTGACTATTAAAAATACAAACCCAATGAGAACCGTTCCCATTATTATCTTCTAAGTTCATAATAATATTCTTTGTATGTTTCGGCACATTTGTTAATTCATCTCTCATACAAATAACCACATTATGAATTTTTAATTTCTTACAATATTTGACAAGTTGTAAATTTGATGTTGTATTCTTTCCAAATTTTTCCAACCACTCATCAATGCTCATTTATTTATTAGAAAGATATAATCCATTACCTCTTTTCGTTAATTTTACACCTGCTTGTGCTATAGAAGAAAGAATATCTCCAACTAGCAATCTCGCTTTATCAGGCAGACCTTCAAGTTTTTCAGCAAAATCTACAATTACGCCACTTCCACTAATTTGTTTCTCCAACTCTTTGTTATGTCTTTCCAATTCTTTTTGAGCCTGCAGTTGAGCCTTCCTTTCGTTGGCAGTTTTCACCGCTGTTGAAATACCACCCGTCAATGCTCCAACCGCACTTAAACCAGCAAATAAATGAATTAGAAATGGGAGAAATCCTCCACTCGTCTCTCTTATTGAATATTTTTTCAACATTGGTTTTGTCATTTTAATTTTAAGTGAGCCAGTGTCATTCAAGATTTTAACCTGTTCTCTTGTGAGCAAAACGTCAATTCTTACTGCTCCTTTTCTCTGAATTGTATTAACGTTAATCGTACAAGGCTTTTGATTTTGAACACAAGATGATAGTTTATGAAGATTGATTTGATTAACATACACCCCAGTTGGTACTTTGCCACTCATTTATTTAACAAAAAATTATGTGAGACGAATCATCACACCATTATCTGAATTAATCTGCAATTCTGTTTCTTCCAAAAGCAAACAATATGTATCAACTTCTTCACTCTCTCCTCTTTCAATGTATAGGGAAGTATCCACTCGATTAGACTTTATAGTTTCCTTTTGCGCGCTCAGGTCAAACGCATAGATTGTATACAAACTTTTAAATGCTGTCATATCCAAAATAGGTTCTTTATTTCCATTACTTTCACACACCTTTTGGTAAGACTTGTATGCTTCAGCAAAATCATTTTTTTCCCAATTAATTTCCAATCTATCTCGTGGATAAAATGTTCCATCTGGAGAAACGCGAAGTTGTTTCACCTTAGCATTATCACTCAATGCATTATTCTTATCAGTCGCAGTATCACCATCTGGCTTTTTAAAAATGATCTAGAGATATCGTGGCTTTCCTTCCAGAACACCCAAATTCCACGTGTAAGTAGTTTGTTTGAGTTTAACGTGTTGACATCTTCTTTTGAGGTATGATACACTGAGTGGTTTCTTTGAGTTAAGTCTTCGATTCAACATCTCTTCTGTTTTAAGATTAGGAGTATATTCACTGATATACCAACTCATCTCCTCAATTACAAATTTATTCTGTTCACCAAAAGCACTACCAACACCAAAAAGCAATCGATTTTCATTATCATTCCTCTGTAGTTGAAATCTAATTTTAAGACCATACAGAACTTTATCATGATCACAAAATCCAAATATACCTTTAAGAGGAACTGCCACAGTAAAATTATTTTCTGCTTTTGTATCATCATTATACATTCCTTTCCTTTGAGTATATCCAGGGTCTGTGTTTGTTCCCGTTGACATATCAGGAATAAAACCTTCGACAGACCCCTTTCCCATTCTATCACTGAATGTATAGAGTGTAAATTTTATCATTTCAGATACAGCAGAGACATAATCAACCGCTTCAACTTCTTGTGTTCCAATATACAAACGCACACTATCAAACATTTTCCAGAAGGAATCATTTACAAGTGTAGCATTTGTGTTATTCCCAGCTTTAGTGAATTTAAATTTACACAACAAGAAACTTTCGGAGAGATTCAAATAGGTTTGTTGATTATTTATTTCAAAACTTTTTGTACCATTCGTATTCCAGTCTGTTCCAGTTATTGCATTTAGCTTGAAGTAATCTTCTTTTTTAGTGGAGTTTGAGATAATAATAGTATCATCCAAATCATAGATACTATCAATTGCTTCCATACTTGTATTTATTTGGGAAAAAAGATGTTAAAACTTTTGAAACCCTGATCCAAGTATTTGAATTATTTTCTGTCGTTCTTGGGGGGACAACTGAGTTTTGCTTTTCTTAATTTCTTTTCTTGCTTGTAATTTATGAGATTCCTTCTGAGCATCTTTTATACTCTTTACAGCACCTGCTACATTTCACACAGCAGAAGCAGTTGAACCAATTAGATCTTTATGTTTAAGAATAGTTGAACCAATACCCATGAGAGTATCAATTATCCCATCTCCTCTAAATTGATGTCCAACACCCCTTTGTCTCTTAGGTTTATAGTATCCTCTACCAAGATACATACCTTCACCCTTGTAGTATGGGGAAAGGAACATCCCATCCCCTGTAATTATTTTATATTTTCCCAACTCGTGTTTCCTCACAATAACCATCGTATTTATTTATTGGAAAAATTCACGTAGGTGAATTCTGATAGATATAACTTCTCCATTAAAAGAAATCACACGATTATCTTGGTCGGTTATCCTAAAATTTACTCTGTGTATGGTTTTTCCTGACACAGGTAGATAAACCAAATTTTTAGGTTCCATATTGAATTTATAACCAATTGGGGTTGAGTATGCGCTGAATGAAAATATTGTATTTGTTTTTTTCCATCATTATAAGCACCATCAATCAAATCACAGTGAATTAACACCGAATTTATTCCTGAGGATATTTGAATGACATTATCACTGTAAAACGTCCCATTAGTTTCAATCTTTTTTGAGGAGAAACCCAATAACTCTCTAAATGAATTATCAATTGTGAAATCAACCTTGTAGTTATTTTTAACTTTAATCATTGATTTTGAAGTATGTTTTTGAATGCTTATAACAATATTTTTTGGTTCATCACCCTGTTCTTTCATAAGACGAGCAATTTCGGAAGATATTTGAGAAATCTCATATGCTCCGGGTGAGACTGTTATCGTTTTGTATCCACTTCCGGGATTATAACTAAACTTGTCATTTTTATCAGTTATATTAAATAAGGTATTATAAGTTTCCATGGACAATAAAGATGCCTCATATTCTTTTGTTGTGTCAAGTTGTAGTGGGTATGGGAATGAAGATGTGTGGTCGCTTGTTGTGAAATTGAAACTAAGGATTGTGCTTCTCTTCTTATTTAATATGAGATAAAATGTCTTTATATTGAGATTTATTAATTATTTTCATGTTCATCAACTGGTCTAAAATGGCTGATGCTTCATTAAAACAATTGTTATTTCCAGCCTTCTTACTGCCCAACAACAACAACAGTCTATTAACTAATTGCGATGGATCATTTGGAAATAAACTAACACCTGAACCAAGGATACTTAAAGCCTGAATAATGTGTTTCTCCTTCTCATTCTTCCTACTTTTACCAGAAAGAATAACCTTATAATTTAGAGTGTTCAGCAGATCAATATATACTCTATCATCATTATTTTCCATATCCAATGGTTTATCAATATACTTTGATTCATCCCTCACAGTTGAACCTTGTCTTCCATCTTTTGTGAGAAGAAACATTAATCTCGGAGTTAGTTTAACAGGGGGTTGAGCAGAACCCAAGAACCTTAATTCATCATTAAATATCAATACCTTTTCTTGAACAAGATGAAATATTGCTGGTTGTTCTGTTGGAATGAGTCCTGCTTTGGTTTTTGAATCCGCTGAATATTCATTGTTTTGAACAGCATTCACAATATAATCAGGGGGTTGATTAATCTCTTACAGTTGTTTAAATAATTCTTCATCATGATATTCTAATTCTCCAATATGCTCTAATTCTTCCTCCGTCATTTGACTGAAATCTTTTAACATTTGTAGCTTTCTGGGAGTATATTCTACTGTGGGAACTGTGGAAACATCTTTCATTTTTTCTTGGGAAGTTTTTAAAAGTGGTTTAAAAAATTTCTCTTGTTTTCTTTCAAATGCTTCTTCGCCCGTTAGTTTCTGTCTGCGTTTCTTCTTTATGTCTTCCTGTTGTTTTACAACTTTTGAAACCAACTCTTGATGTTCCTTAAATCTTCTTGCTCTTTCTTTTGCATCCATTTATTTATTGTAAAATATCATTTAATGAATTGTAAAGATCAACAGGGAAATTTTCCTTTTCTTCATCATTCAAGTAGATGTGTTCAAATAAATCCTTTTCTTTAAATATTTCATCAAATTCTTTATTAACATTAATGCGAGTTGTAATTTCTTCTTCACTAATACTTGCATCTCTGCTTTTCATACGTTTGCGTTGAGTTTCTTCATCAACATCAAAACCGAATGATAAAATCTTCACTCCACTCAGATGTTTTATAATTTGTCTCGTTCCTTCTGGATTAGTTTCTAATATCCCAACACCACCAGATTTTAGTTTCCTTAACTCACTCTTACAATGTGAATATTTTGTTGTACCAAGAGAAACCTCCTCAAACATTTGGCCTTCATTCCTCAATCGCATATGTTCCTCCACTGAAATATAGTGATAATCTTCACCTTTTACTTCTCCAGGTCTTATTGCTCTAGTTGTTGTTTATACAATGCGTATCACGGGGTATTTTTTAAGTAAATTTACAATATTCTCATTTGTACTACACAAGAACCTTGATTTATGAAAGTTTTTTCCAGAAGCAGATTTACCCACAAGATTTATAATAATAGTTGTCATTTATATATGTAATTGTTTATAAAACAAAAAATATATCCCTTAATATCTCATCTTGTTTCACAACAATATATTTATATTTTTCAGTCGTGTGCTTCATGTAATCGTCAAATTTCTTTTTACGACATAATGTAGAACAATTATCTCTCCAAAAATTATTGATATCTATTGAATTTAACTTGAATAAAATAAAAGTATTAGCATTGTTTCTGATGGAACGACGAGGAAGTTGAAAGTACGATTGACTAAGATAAATACAATTACAAGAAGAATGTCTCCCTCTTGTGTAGTAGCTGTCCATTACCGTTTGGTTTCTCTCATTAACACAATCATCAAAGATAACGAGGTTCTTTTTTGATTTATCCAAATCTTGGGGAGACGGTATATCATCCGTATTATCACTAAGAATACAAGTTATAGGATTTGATTTCTTTTTACATCTCTGTGTATCACAAAATAGTTGAATTATATCTTCAATGTTATAATCATTTAGGTTTTTTTGGCGTTTAAATAAACCGATTATATCTTATTTTTGAAGACCAGCATTAAAACCTTCTGAGAGTAGTTGATACTCTGGTTGAAAACTCGACTTTGTGAAAATTATTAAATTATCATAATCTAAAAAGTTGGGAGTGAGGAGCATTTTTAAAAGTAAGCAGGTTTTTCCACATCCACTTGAACCAACTATGAGACATCTTAATGAATTTGGGAGATTTTTATGGTTGTTAAATTTTATCTTATTTTCCCAAATAGGTAAAAAATCATTCATTTATATATTTGGAAAACAGGTTATTTAATTTATTATTGGCTTTTTTAGAAACTATATTTTATCCCAAGTTCAGGTTTAATTTCAAGATAATCCATTATTTTATTTATACAATATCTTGTGTTGATATTTCCCTGAAAATTACATCCATGAATAAAATATAACAACAATCCTTTGAACATTTCTCTTATACGTTCAGTTTCTTCCCTTGTAAGGAAAGGTGTGTTATCACCCTCATACTTTACATTCATTTCTCTAATCAATCTTGTAAAGTAATTCATTTTTGGTGTAAATCTAAAAGAATTATTTTCCTTTTTATATTTTTTATTATCATTAATTAGAAGATAATCACAGAATATACATTGTTTATAGGCTTTTGACTCTGTGTTTAATCCCTGTCTTTCACACGCAGGACAATTCTCAAATTTGTCATATGGAGAATCAAGAAAGTCCAGCATATTTATAAAGTAAAACTTTACTTAAACTGAAATTCATCTATACTTTTAATAATATTACCATCGATATCGATATACTTTTTTTCATTATCAGATTCAACGACAACATTTTTTATATTAAAGGTAATTTTAAAATGATCGTTAATTACTATTGAACGAAATGTCATTTCACCTGATATATTAACATCCTTTATTTCATCAGGATTTACATCTTTAAGGTTGTTGAAAAAAATACAAATTTCTCCTTGCATATTACAGATGGTCTTATCTTTTCTTTCTAAAGCTTCATCCATAAGGTTTTTGTTTTTTGATACTTTTTCTTGTTTCATTGCTTTTTCTAGTTTTGAATATATTACGAGAAGGAGAGGAGAAACTTTTGTTAGAGATACTTTAATTGATGTTCTACCAGGTATACTAAAAGCCCTTCCACTGAAGGAAATTGAAGAACTCATATTATTTACCATAATTGTTTTTATCCAATAGTTGTTATATTTATCTTTGTTCAATTTTACATCCTTGACATATTTCTCAGTATCTTTAACAAATGAAGAGATTGATTGAAACTTGTCTTTTGTGTCTTGAAACATTGTATTTATTAAGTGAAAAAGTTGGAGGATAAAATGGTTTTAAGCACAGATTCACCTGTAAAATAAACGAAATTTTCATCAAGAAAATTTTAGTTTAAGCAAAGATTTATTATATAAATATGGTGAATACAACATACTGCGATGTTTGTAATCACGAATATAAACATTATAGAAAACACCTCCGAACCAACAAACACACATTTAATCTGTTTCATAAAATATCTCCTCTTGAGTTGCAAAGAAAACATTGTGATATCTGTTCAAAGGATGTTTTGAAGAGTAGTTATAATCAACATCTTCAATCACAAAAACACAAGAAAAATGAGTTTAAAGTAAAGGGAGACTATTATATTGAAAACACTGATGGGGCATTTAAAGGGCATATAAAAATAAGGATTTTTCAATTTGGAGAACCCGGTCCATCATCAATAGCTGAATCAATTGAAATAGTGAAACCCGATGTTGAAAAATTTATTAAAAAGACATTAAAAGAAATGAAAACTTTAAAGTTTTATATGGGGGTGAAAATGAATATGAAAAGACAAGATGAAGAACAAACTCCTTATATGAGAACAGATCTTCATTTTATAACATCATTTCAAGAATTTTTGAATAGTGGGGTTTATGAAGAACTATCAAGACAAGAGGAGGATGTTGATAATACAGTGGTAGGAAGTGGATTTAATATTAAAAAAATCATCTTTTTAGATATACACATTCTAAAATCAAACCCTCTTAAAGCTTCTTCTTATATTGAATTACCAAAAGAAATAAAACGAAAGAAGGCAGTTGTTAATATTAAGAATAATGATAATAAATGTTTTCTCTGGTCTGTTCTTGCTCACTTACATCCACCAAAATGTAATTCAGAAAGAGTAAAACAATATATGAAATATGAGAATACCTTGGACATTAAAGATTTTAAATTCCCAATGCCACTAACAGATATTCCTAAATTTGAGAAAAAGAATAATCTTTCTATTAATGTATATGGATTAACGGATACAAACAAAGTTCAAATATTAAAAATTTCAAACAACTGTAAAAATGAAGAAACACACATTGATCTTTTATATTTTAGTGTTGGAAAGAATTCACATTACACATACATCAATAATTTATCAAGATTAATCTCTTCTCAGGTATTCAGAACAGCAAACAAAATATATCCTTGTAAGCGATGTCTTAATTCATTTCATACAAAAGAACGATTAGAACAACATTCAAAATATTGTAGTAATCATAAATCAGCTGTAATTACAATGCCTAAACCTGGTGAAAAGATTTCTTTTGAAGATTATAATAAATCTATCATGCACCCATTTGTGATATACGCTGATTTTGAGTGTATCCTTAAAAAGATTAATACTGCTTCTCCTAATCCAAAAGAATCATATACAAATAAATATCAAAAACATATTCCTTGTGGTTTCTGTTATTATATCAAATCATCTGTTGGAGAAAAGTATAACAAACTTGAACATTATCGTGGAAAAAAGCTTCACAAGAGTTTGTAAAACGATTAGAAAAGGATTGTATAAGACTCACTAAATTAATGAAAGAAACAAATGAACCGATGAAATTAACCAAAGAAGAAAAATTAGAATTTAGAAAGAACAATATCTGTCATATTTGTGAGGGGGAAATTAAGGAGTCTAAAGTTAGGGATCATTGTCATCTTACTGGTAAATATAGAGGTCCCGCTCATTCCTGTTGTAATCTTAATTATAAATTACCTTCTTTTATTCCAGTCTTTCTTCACAACAGCGCCAACTATGATACACATCTATTTATAAATGAACTTTCAAAAACACCAGGGAATATTTCTGCCATAACAAACACAAGTCAAAAGTATATTTCATTTACAAAAATGATATTCACAAAACTTATAACTCGTATTCGGTTTCTTGATTCTTACAAGTTTATGGGAACACCACTAGCCTACCTCGCATCAAATCTAAGCTCCACGGACTCTTTTCCAAATTTTAATTCATTCTTTCCAAAAGAGGAAATTCTCACTAAAGAGGAAATTCAGATTAAAGAGAGAATTCAAAGTAAAGAGGAAACTCTAATTAATGAAGAAATTCTAACTGAAGATGAAATTCTAATTATAAAGAAAATTCGAACAATGAATGAAATTCTAACTAAAGAGGAAATTCTGATTAAAGATGAAATTCTGATTAAAGAAGGAATTCTCACGAGAGAGGAAATTCAAACAAGGAATGAAATTCAAAGTAAAGAGAAAATTCTTACAAGTAAGGGAATTTATCCTCATGATTATATGGATTCATTTATGAGATTTCAAGAAACACAACTTCCTTCAAAAGAAAGTTTCTATAATAACCTTTATGAAGAAGAGATAAGTGATAAGGAATATAAACACGCTCAAGAAATATGGAAAATATTTAAGATAAAGAACCTTGGAGAATATCATGATTTATATCTAAAAACAGATGTTTTATTGTTAGCTGATGTGTTTGAAGCTTTTAGATCACTCTGTCATAATAAAAATTGTTATGGATTAGATCCTGCCCACTATTTCACAGCTCCTGGTTTAGCTTGGAGTGTAATGTTGAAAATGACAAAACAAGATATAGATTTAATCAGTGATGTTGATATGCTTTTGATGATTGAGAAGTCCAAGAGAGGTGGAATATCACAAGTATGTTCAAAAAGATATGCTAAAGCAAATAATAAATATCTTCCAAATTATGATAGTGAAAAAGATAGTAATTATT
>NC_140969.1:76992708-77002708 GCF_056783735.1 Eptatretus burgeri | reverse complement strand
ATACCTAAGTACTCGCGCGGGTAACCTACCGACGGGCCGTACCTCGCCGCAGGTCGGCTTGGGACACGAACCGCTTCTATATATATATATATATATATATATATATATATATATATATATATATATATATATATATATATATATATATATATATATATATATATATATATATATATATCATACATATATATCATGAAGCGGTCCGTTCCATTCTACAGCGATAACTGAGCAGGTATTATCGCCGACCTCGACGGATCCGATTATTTTTACCGGGTGTTTAAAACCAAACTAATTATTCCATGAGGCAAGATGGCATTTCCAATGGGGGAATGAGGACGCAATGAACGGGATACATTTCATAAGCAAGGACATTTATTATTTACACACATATCACAAGCAAGGCAGTCATGCAATGCACAAGCAAGAAACAAAAGCAATACCACCGACTACGAGCAATAATGTACATGCACAGTCACTTAGGCAGGTCGACTTCACAGGACACGGTGCCACCAACATTTGTTCAAAAGCAAGAAATGGCCACCCCCAAAGACGAGGGTGGCAGACAGGGTCCGTGGATCTTTATAACGCGGGACCTGGAGGACCGAACGGGTCCCGCGAGACCGTGGCAGGTTACCTGCCTTCCTCGGTGGTCGGCGAGTCACGACGTCCCGCTCCCACGACCGTCAGCGTGGTCACGCCTGGTTCCGGGCCTCCCACGTGGACAGCAAGCTCTCTCCGGCGCTCCTCGTCTGGACGCGCAAGTCCACCACACAGCCGGCACTGCTGTGCCTTCCGTCCGCATCTCCCACCAACAGGCCGCTCACAGGACCACGAGCGCAGGAACCAAGCGAGGAAGAACAAGGAGAACTGGACCACCATGAGACAGGGGCGAGCATGAACCAAGAAGAGGGAGTGAGCCTCACGTGCGGTCCGCCCTTTATAGCGTGGGGCTCCGCCCATCGCTCTGCCCCGTTCTCGGCTCCACCTTCCTTTGAGAAGATTCTCGAAAAGGGGCGTTTCTCAACACCGACCGCCTCACTCCTCGTATCCACCAATCGCGAGCGAGCCACCTCGCCCTTCTTGTCACACAAGCCTCGGAGAAAAAAAGACAGTAAAACCCGCATGTCATCGCAGTTATTTTCTTGGCACCTTTGTTTGTCGTTCTCAGACAGTTTTCGACGCGGAAGGGGTGGTGGTGTGCTCTGTCGGTCCAAAATAACGATAGAGAAAGAAAAACACTATCTCAAAGGGTCGCAGCCCGGTGAACACGAATAATACTCATTAAACATCGGTGGGGAAATCTAACTAAACATAGACTTATCGATCAAACTGAACTAAGGAACCTTTATGGTGTTCTGAGAATTTCCACAGCCGTAACAATATGTAATATATATATATATATATATATATATATATATATACATATATATATATATATATATATGTATCTATATATATATATATATATATATATATATATATATATATATATATATATATATATATATATATATATATATATATATATATATATATATATATATATATATATATATATATATATATATATATATATATATATATATATATATATATATATATATATATATATATCATACATATATATATATATATATATATATATATATATATATATATCATACATATATATCATATATATATATATATATATATACATCATACATATATATCATATATATATATATATATATATATATATATATATATATCATACATATATATATCATACATATATATCATATATATATATATATATCATACATATATATCATTCATATATATCATATATATATATATATATATATATATATATATATATATATAGATAGATATATCTTCTTTTAAGGTATGATACACTGAGTGGTTTCTTTGAGTTAAGTCTTCGATTCAACATCTCTTCTGTTTTAAGATTCGGAGTATATTCACTAATATACCAACTCATCTCCTCAATTACAATTTATTCTGATCACCAAAAGCACTAGCAACACCAAAAAGTAATCTATTTTCATTATCATTCCTTTGGAGTTGAAATCTAATTTTAAGACCATACAGAACTTTATCATGATCACAAAATCCAAATATACCTTTAAGAGGAACTTCCACAGGAAAAGTATTAACTGCTTTTGTATCATCAGTATATGTTCCTTTCCTTTGAGTATATCCAGGGTCTCGTAGTTGTTCCCGTTGACATATCAGGAATAAAACTTCGACAGCCCCCTTTCCCATTCTATCACTAAATGTACAGAGTGGAAATTTCATCATTTCAGATGCAGCAGAGACATAATCAACCGCTTCAACTTCTTGTGTTCCAATGTACAAACGATCACTATCAAACATTTTCCAGAAGAAATCATTTACGAATGTCGGGCTTGTGTAATTCCCAGCCTGAGTTAATTTAAATTTCCACAACAACAAACTTTCGGATAGATTCAAATAGGTTTGTTGATTATTTATTTCAAAACTTTTTGTACCATTTGCATTCCAGTCTGTTCCAGTATTTGCAGCCTATGTTGAGCTCTGTAAAGCGTTCGATTCAGTGAATCGGGATGTCCTCTGGAGGATTCTTGGTCTTCGTGGGGCGCCACCAAAACTGATCGATCTGATGTCTGAACTCTACTCTGGTACTAAGAGTGCTGTGAAGTGTGGTGCTACCATCTCTGACTTATTTCCAGTTGTTAATGGAGTTGGTCAGCGGTATGTACTGGCCCCCACACTTTTCAGCACTTGTATGGACTGGATTCTCGGGAGGATGTCGGAGAGATCAAGCTGCGGTGCATCGTTTGGGAATGTCAATATCTCGGACCTTGATTTTGCAGATGATGCAGTCATCTTTGCGGAGAATTTAGATATCCTTTTGGGGGCCCTCGCGGTGCTGAATGAGGAGTCGGAGCCGCTGGGATTACGGGTTTATTGGGTCAAAACTAAGATCCAGGCTTTCGGTGACATCTTGGATGCTGCTGTCCTGTCTGTGTCTGTTTGTGTTGAGGATGTTGAGGTCGTGGAGAGATTCACTTACCTTGGCAGTGATATTCATGTCTCTGCTGGCTGTGAGTCAGAGGTCAACAGATGTCTGGGTCGGGCCTGGGGAGTCATGGATTCACTGGATCATGGGGTGTGGCCCTGCCAGTACCTGTGCGGGAGGACGAAAGTCCAAGACTTCAGGTCCTTGGTACTTCCAGTCTTGCTCTATGGATGCGAGACTTGGACTCTGACCAAGGATCTGAGATGGAGACTTAATTCCTTTGGTACCAGGTCTCTTCAGAGAATCCTTGGCTATCGCGGGTCGGATTTTGTGTCCAACGAGCGGTTGCTGAGAGAGACTCGGATGAGATTTGTTACCTGCATAGTCCGTGAGCGTCAGTTGCGGCTGTATGGACATGTGTCTCGTTTTCCTGACGCTGATCCTGCTCACCAGAATCTTTCAGCGAGGGAGTCTCATGAGTGGAGGAGGCCAGTGGGCCGACCACGTGCCTCGTGGTTGCAGCAGGTTGACCATCATCTCAAGGAGATGGGGATGGACCTGGCATCTGCCTGTACTGAGGGATGGCCAGACGGAGGCCCCTGGAGTACCGGCGGAAAGTGGACACAGACGCGCTGTTCGGGCATATGCTCCCATACCTGATCTGACCAGTTATTGCATTTACATTGAAGTAATCTTTTTTTAGTGGAGTTTGAGATGATAATAGTATCATCCAAATCATAGATACTATCAATTGCTTCCATACTTGTATTTATTTGGGAAAAAAATATGTTAAAATTTTTAAACCCTGATCCAAGTATTCAAATTATTTTCTGTCTTTCTTGGGGAGACAACTGAGTTTTGCATTTTTTAATTTCTTTTATTGCTTGTAATTTATGAGATTCCTTTTGGGCATCTTTTATCCTCTTTATAGCACCTGCTACATTTCCCACACCATAAGCAGTTGAACCAATTAGGTGTTTATGTTTAAGAATAGTTGAACCAAGACCCATAAGAGTATCAATTATCCCATCTCCTCAAAATTGATGTCTGACACCCCTTTGTCTCTTAGATTTATAGTATCCTCTATCAAGATACATACCTTCACCCTTGTAGAATGGGGAAAGGAACATCCCATCCCCTGTAATTATTTTAGATTTTCCCAACTCGTGTTTCCTCACAATAACCATCGTATTTATTTATTGGAAAACTTCGCGTAGGTGAATTCTGATGGATATAACTTCCCCATTAAAAGAAATCATACGATTATCTTGGTCGGTTATCCTAAAATTTACTCTGTGTATGTTTTTTCCTGACACAGGGAAATAAACCAAATTTTTGGGTTCCATATTGAATTTATAACCAATTGGGGTTGAGTATGCACTGAATGAAAATATTGTATTTGTTTTTATTCCATCATTTTAAGCACCATCAATCAAATCACAGTGAATTAATACCGAATTTATTCCTAAGGATATTTGAATGACATTATCACTGTAAAACGTCCCATTAGTTTCAATATTTTTTGAGGAGAAACTCAATAACTCTCGAAATGAATTATCAATTGTGAAATCAACCTTGTAGTTAGTGTTAAGTTTAATCGTTGATTTTGAAGTATGTTTTTGAATGTCTATAACAATATTTTTTGGTTCATCACCCTGTTCTTTCATAAGACGAGCAATTTCGGAAGATATTTGAGAAATCTCATATGCTCCGGGTGAGACTGTTATCGTTTTGTATCCACTTCCCGGATTATAACTAAACTTGTCATTTTTCTCAGTTATGTTAAATAATGTATTATAAGTTTCCATGGACAATAAAGATGCCTCATATTCTTTTGTTGGGTCAAGTTGTAGTGGGTATGGGAATGAAGATGTGTGGTCTCTTGTTGTGAAATTAAACTCAGGATTGTGCTTCTCATCTTATTTAATGAGATAAAATGTCTTTATATTGAGATTTATTAATTATTTTCATGTTCATCAACTGGTCTAAAATGGCTGATGCTTCATTAAAACAATTGTTATTTCCAGATTTCTTACCACCAAACAACAATAACAGTCCATTAGCTAATTGTGATGGGTCATTTGGAAGAAAACTAAGACCTGAACCAAGGATACTTAAAGCTTGCATAATGTGTTTCTCCTTCTCATTTTTCCTACTTTTACCAGGAATACTAACGCTATAATTAAGAATGTTCAGCAGATCAATATATACTCTATCATCATTATTTTTCATATCCAATGGTTTATCAATATACTTTGATTCATCACTCACAGTGTAACCTTGTCTTCCATCTTTTGTGAGAAAAAACATTAATCTCGGAGTTAGTTTTACAGGGGGTTGAGCAGAACCCAAGAACTTTAATTCATCATTAAATATCAATACCTTTTCTTGAACAAGAAGAAATATTGCTGGTTGTTCTGTTGGAATGAGTCCTGCTTTGGTTTTTGAATCCGCTGAATATTCATTGTTTTGAAGCTCATTCACAATATAATCAGGGGGTCGATTAATCTCTTCCAGTTGTTGAAATTAACCTTCATCATCATATTCTAATTCTCCTAAATGCTCTAATTCTTCCTCAGTCATTTGATCAAAATCTTTTAACATTTGAAGTTTTTTAGGAGTATATTCTACTATGGGAACTGTGGAAACATGTTTAATTTTTTCTTGGGAAGTTTTTAAAAGTGGTTTAAAAATTATTAAATTATCATAATCTAAAAAGTTGGGAGTCAGGAGCATCTTCAAAAGTAAGCAGGTTTTTCCACATCCGCTTGAACCAACTACGAGACATCTTCATGAATTTGGAAGATTTTTATGATGGTTAAATTTTATCTTATTTTCCCAAATGGGTAAAAAATCATTCATTTATATATTTGGAAAACAGGTTATTTAATTTATTGTTGTCTTTTTTTGGAAACTATATTTTATCCTAAGTTCAGGTTTAATTTCAAGATAATCCATTATTTTATTTATGCAATATCTTGTGTTGATATTTCCCTGAAAATGACAATCGTGAATAATATATAACAACAATCCTTTGAACATTTCTCTAACACGTTCAGTTTCTTCCCTTGTAAGGAAAGGTATGTTATCACCCTCATTCTTTACATTCATTTCTCTAATCAATCCTGTAAAGTAATTCATTTTTGGTGTAAATCTAAAAGAATTATTTTCCTTTTAAAATTTTTTATTCTCATTAATTAGAAGATACTCACAAAATATACATTGTTTATAGGCTTTGAACTCTGTTTAATCCCCATCTTTCACACGCATGACAATTCTCAAATTTGTCATCTGGAGAATCAAGGAAGTCTGTCATATTTATAAAGTAAAACTTTACTTAAACTGAAATTTATCTTCGATATCATCTTCGATACTTTCAGAATCCTCTATAAAACTACTTTCATAACTATCGTTTGAACACAAACTCTCAGTATCATAACTATCGTTTGAATGCAAACTCTCGGTATCATAATCACTCTCATAATCTTCAAAATCTTCAGTTGAATATTGACTCATATTTAACTAGTAGAAAAAACATTACCATCGATATCTTTATACTTTTTTCATTAACAGATTCAACTGCTACATTTTTTTATATTAAAGGTAATTTTAAAATGATCCTTAACTGCTATTGAACGAAATGTCATTTCACCTGATATTTTAACATCCTTTATTTCATCAGTATTTACATCTTTCGGGTTGTTGAAAAAAATACAAATTTCTCCTTGCATATTACAGATGGTCGTATCTTTTCTTTCTAAATCTTCATCCAGAAGGTTTTTATTTTTTGATACTTTTTCTTGTTTCATTGCTTTTTCTAGTTTTGAATATATTACCAGAAGGAGAGGAGAAACTTTTGTTAGAGATACTTTAATTGATGTTCTTCCAGGTATACTAAAAGCCCTTCCACTGAAGGAAATTGAAGAAATCATCTTAGCCACCATAATTGTTTTTTTCCAATAGTTGTTATGTGTAGTTTTTTGTTCAATTTGTTCAATTTTACATCCTTGACATATTTCTCAGTATCTTTTACAAATTAAGAGATTGATTGAAACTTGTTTTTTGTGTATTGAAACATTGTATTTATTAAGTGAAAAAGTTGGAGGATAAAGTTGTTTTAAGCACAGATTCACCTGTAAAATAAACGAAATTTTCATCAAGAAAATTTGAGTTTAAGCAAAGTTTTATTATATAAATATGGTGAATACAACGTTTGTAATTACGAATATAAACATTATATAAAACACCTCCGAACCAACAAACACACATTTAATCTATTTCATCAAATATCTCCTCTTGAGTTGGAAGGAAAATATTGTGATATCTGCTCAAAGGATATTTTCAAGAGGAGTTATATTTAACATCTTCAATCACAGAAACACAAGAAAAATGAGTTTAAAGAAAAGGGAGACTATTACATTGAAAACACTGATGGGGCATTTAAAGGGCATATAAAAATAAGGATTTTTCAATCTGGAGATCCCGGTCCATCATCAATAGCTGAAACAATTGAAATAGTGAAACCTGATGTTGAAAAAGTTATTAAAAACACATCAAAAGAAATAAAATTTTTTTAAAGTTTTATATGGGAGTGAAAATGAATATGAAATGACAAGATGAAGAACAAACTCCTTGTATGAGAACAGATCTTCATTTTATAACATCATTTCAAGAATTTTTGAAGAGGGGTTTATGAAGAACTATCAAGACAAGAGGAGGATGTTGATAATACAGTGGTAGGAAGTGGATTTAATATTTTTTTAAAATCATCTTTTTAGATATACACATTCTAAAATCAAACCCTCTTAAAGCTTCTTCTTATATTGAATTACCAAAAGAAATAAAACTAAAGAAGGCAGTTGTTCATATTAAGAACAATGATAAGAAATGTTTTCTCTGGACTGTTCTTGCTCACTTACATCCACCAAAATGTAATTCAGAAAGAGTAAAACAATATATGAAATATGAGAATACCTTGGACATTAAAGATTTTAAATTCCCAATGCCACGAACAGATATTCCTAAATTTGAGAAAAAGAATAATCTTTCTATTAATGTATATGGATTAACGGATACAAACAAAGTTCAAATATTAAAAATTTCAAACAATGATAAAAATAAAGAAACACACATTGATCTTTTATATTTTAGTGTTGGAAAGAATTCACATTACACATACATCAATAATTTATCAAGATTACTCTCTTCTCAGGTATTAAGAACAGCAAACAAAATATATCCTTGGAAGCGATGTCTTAATTCATTTCATACAAAAGAACAATTTGAACAACATTCAAAATATTGTAGTAATCATAAATCAGCTGTAATTACAATGCCAAAACCTGGTGAAAAGATTTATTTTGAAGATTATAATAAATCTACCATGCACCCATTTGTGATATACGCTGATTTTGAATGTATCCTAAAAAAGATAAATACTGCTTCTCCTAATCCAAAAGAATCACATTCAAATAAATATCAAAAACATATTCCTTGTGGTTTCTGTTATTATATCAAATAATTTGTTGGAGAAAAGTATAATAAACTTGAACATTATAGTGAGGATAAAAGCTTCACAAGAGTTTGTAAAACGATTAGAAAAGGATTGTATAAGGCTAACTAAATTAATGAAAGAAACAAAAATGAACCGATGAAATTAACCAAAGAAGAAAAATTAGAATTTAGAAAGAACAATATCTGTCATATTTGTGAGGAGGTAATTGAAGAGTCTAAAGTTAGGGATCATTGTCATCTTACTGGTAATATAGAGGTCCCGCTCATTCCTGTTGTAATCTTAATTTTAAATTTCCTTCTTTTATTCCAGTCTTTCTTCACAACAGCACCAACTATGATACACATCTATTTATAAATGAACTTTCAAAAACACCAGGGAATATTTCTGCCATAACAAACACAAGTCAAAAGTATATTACATTTACAAAAATGATATTCACAAAACCTTTAACTAGTATTAGGTTTCTAGATTCTTGCAAGCTTATGGGAACACTACTAGCCGACCAAGCATCAAATCTAAGCTCCACGGGCTCTTTTCCAAATTTTAATTCATTCTTTCCAAAAGAGGAAATTCTAACTAAAGAGGAAATTCAGATTAAAGAGAGAATTCAAAGTAAAGAGGAAATTCTAATTAATGAGGAAATTAATGAAGAAATTCTCACTGAAGATGAAATTCTAATGAAAAAGAAAATTCAAACAATGAATGAAATTCTAACTAAAGAGGAAATTCTGATTAAAGATGAAATTCTGATAAAAGAGGGAATTCTAACTAGAGAGGAAATTCAAACAAGGAATAAAATTCAAAGTAAAGAGAAAATTCTTACAAGTAAGGGAATTTATCCTTATGATTATATGGATTCATTTATGAGATTTAAAGAAACACGACTTCCTTCAAAAGAAAGTTTCTATAATAACCTTTATGAAAAGGAGATAAGTGATAAGGAATATAAACACGCACAAAAAATTTGGAAAATATTTAAGATAAAGAACCTTGGAGAATATCATGATTTGGATCTATAAACAGATATTTTATTGTTTGCTGATGTGTTTGAAGCTTTTAGATCACTCTGTCGTAATAAAAATTGTTATGGATTAGATCCTGCCCACTATTTCACATCTCCTGGTTTAGCTTGGAGTGCAATGTTGAAAATGACAAAACAAGATATAAATATAATCTGTGATGTAGATATGCTTTTGATGATTGAGACGTCTAAGAGAGGTGGAATATCACAATATGTTCAAAAAGATATGCTAAAGCAAACAATAAATATCTTCCAAATTATGACAGTGAAAAAGATAGTAATTATTTGATGTATTTTGATGCTAATAATTTGTATGGATGGGCAATGTCTCAATCTCTACCTTTTGGTAAATTAGAGTGGGTGGAAGAAAGGGATTATGAAAAGGCTTTGATGAATATTGTTATTTCTTCTCAAGAGGAATTGAATGAGGAAGAAGAAGGTTATTATTTTGAAGTTGATT
>NC_140969.1:76967708-76987708 GCF_056783735.1 Eptatretus burgeri | reverse complement strand
TTCTCGTGCGATGTATGTACGGGAGGGCATTCTTTTCCAAAACAATCCGGTTTCGTCAATATTGTAGACTTGCTTCGGTGAGTAACCCCCCTCCTCAATCATCTTCTTCAACTTTGCTGGAAACTCTGATGCGGCAGCATGGTCCGCACTTGCTGCCTCACCGCTACACTTCAGGTTGTGGAGGTTGGCGCGATGACAAAACCTCATGAACCAGCCTCGGCTAGCTGTGAAGGTCTCTGCGCCTTCACCCTTTCCTTCAGCTTCCTGTTTCTTCTTTAAATCGTTCCACAAACGACGCGCTTTTTCTTGTATCACAGCAAGAGATAAAGGCATGCGACGTTTAGTTTGATCTTCTATCCACACACATAATAAACGCTCCATGTTGTGCACGGCACCATCTCTCATTCTCGTTAGTGTCGTTGCACTCGAACTGGTCGCAATCTGTGATATTTTCTTTATCTTTGCCGAACTTTGAACGATCGAATGTACAGTCGATGCAGCGATTGCTGCGCGCGGCCGATTTCCGTTGTCCCTTCACCTCGTTCATGTCTTTTAATTATATCCAATTTCACCTTCAATGTGACAGCCTTTCGTTGTCGCTTGAAACGAGGTGTGCTCGGCAAAAGACTTGCGGGTCGCTTGGGATTCATACTGGAAGGTATGCAGGCGAGCGTAAAGAGAATACGTACAGTACAGCATACAGTACATGCGTAGTAAAGTGAAAGTGTGTTTATGCACATCCTGTGTGATTGTTGTTTTTTGCAGGCAGTTTGAAACATTTTTTTGCTATTTTCCTTGCAATGACATTACGATAGGCATAAAATGTTTGCGATAATTGAAAAATGAGTCATTAAAACTAAATTACGAATAATCGAAACTACGATATGCGAACTTCCGGTTAGCGAGGACTTACTGTATGTATATATATATATATATATATATATATATATATATATATATATATATATATATATATATATACATATATATATATATATATATACATATATATTTGTGGTTGACGAAATTCGCAAACCACCATTCAGGTCCCTTAAGGCCCGGTCACACCTTGACGTTTTAGCCAGCGATGGCAACGTGTTAAAATTTATGTAAAACGCTGGCTTACGTTGAACTTTTGATGTTTTTTTTTAAAGATTCGGACGTATTCATAGCGACTTGGTCTTATGTATAACGCATTGGTAACTACACAGAACGTTTCGTTGTGTTATAGATAACTTATACCAACGAATGCTGAACCTGTTGTCGGCGTACACAACCGATGCCCAACGATAGTCTAACTCAGGCATAGCGCGTTGCACGCATCGCCGACGATGTCGTGGCGTAGCCTATTAAAAGGCTGACGCACAACGATTCAAATCATAACTGCCGTAGAAATGGAAGGGTCAAAATCACGGTCACACCTTGGCGATCTTGCCAGCGTATGCCGACGTAACAAAAAGTGTGTCTAAAACGTTGGGGCACGTCAAATACGGTATGGGTAAGTTTGGTATGCGCGAGTAGAACACTAAATACGCTATCATAAGTCATAGTAAGTAGAGTACGTCAAGAAATTTTGAACATGTTCAAAATTTTACGACGTACTCGGCGTATGACACACGTTCGCATGCGATGAGGATAAGTTTTACACACGATATGTGGACGCTTACACACGTCCACAAAGGCTACTTATAAGCTACTCATAAGTCGAAACACGTCGCGGTAATGTCTTTTTTACGCGAAACTTATTTCTAACTTATGTTTGACGTGCTTTGAACCAATTCTTTACGTAGCCCCAACACACATCGACGTATGTAGACGTATTCCAATGACGTCTTCCGGTCGACAAAAAAAATAAATGAATGTGTTTCTAGGTTACAACTGCCATATAAAGATGTGTTCCCAGCGGTTTTGGGAATTGGTATATAAAAATGCTGCTCATAAAAGGGGAACCCAACAGTGTTTTCGAGTCCTTTTTGAGTCGATGTCCATGTCAGCAGTAACAGTATCAGTATCAGTATTACTATTAGTAGTAGTTTGTTCATGTTGGCAGTAGTAGGTGGGTGTGAGGGGGAGGGTGTGGGTTATGATGGATCGTCCTTGCGTCCGCGTGTCCACGGGTAGGTTCATAGGCTGCCACTCAACGATTTAAATGGCTGCATCTCCACTATTGAAAGTAGACGCTTGCGCTCAACAATTTGATTTTTTTTACACTCAACGACTTTTAAACGGTACTACTCAGCTAGTTTCATTGTTTACAATGAACGATTTAAATTGCTGTCACTTGCCTTTGTTTTTTTTTTTTGTTTGTTTTTTTTTTTGACGCTGGGGTTTGGAAATTTGAAACGTTTCTTCTGAACGTGTTAAAACGCTCAAACAAGACTATTTTAAATAGACGCTGCCGATGGACAATTGGAATCATAGCCAAGCTAGACATCGAAGTGTGAACATCCTCGTCATGCCGAAGAAAAGTTTGAAGAATGCTGCAAATAAGTGTCCTGGCCGTGGCCGTGGACGCTGACGCAAGGACGATCCATTATACCGACGTCTTTCAGCCTTTGAGTAACTTAAAAGTAACATCTGTCGACGTGTGGCAACGATCGCGTAACGTGCCAACAACACGTTAATCATAGGTAGGAAATAAGTTTCGGGTACTCTAAACACTACCTCGGCGTGTCTCAACTTATGATTAACTTACAAGTAGCATGTGTTGACGTCTGTCAACGATCGCAGACCGTGCCTACAACTTGTGGCCAGCGTAGCGGAACGTGTGAGTCATACGCTGGCATACGTCGTGAAATTTCAAGCATGAAAAAATTTGAGGACAACCGAAAAGTACAACGTTTAAAGCCAACGTACAACGACGTATGGCAACGTACTACGACGTATGCCAGCGTGCTCTCAATGTTATCAAAACTTACCCATAACATATTCAACGTGTGCCAGCGTTTTAGAAAAAAAAATTCAAAAATCGGCATACGTTGGCTAAAACGTCAAGGTGTGACCGGGCCTTTAGGTGAGATATCTCTGTAAGTATATGTGTAGTTAGTCCAAACCCGTTGTTTAGAGGGAATAAATGTCATTCATTCGGGCTGCGACCCTTTTAGATCGCCGTTTTTCTTTTATCATCTTTATTTGGACCAGCCGCCATTACTACCACCACAACCACCACCAACCACGTCTCAACAGCCATCACACAACAACCACCAACCGCAACGCCGCTTCACAACAACAACAACGCCAACAGCCACAACCCTTGCCATCACATCTCGCTCTCGCAACCATCGCATCACCGCCATTCCCGCGCCGCTTGTGGGCACCGATCCTGGACTCGTACAGGGCGCGCACCGAGCAGCGGGTGCAAAAACACCAGCCTTTCCGAAAAATCGGATCAAGAACGATTCACGCCCACTTCTGTTCCGTCCTATCAGCGAGCGTGGGGCGGTTTGGCCCCGCCTCCAGGTGCGTCGGAGTATAATCGCTATATGCAGATTCGCGGATCAAGAATCATTCATGCCCACTTTTCCTCTGTCCAATGGGGAGCGTGGCTCCGCCCCCGAGCGATTCCTGATCCAAAAATCTGCATATGATTTCTCCTGTCGCACTATAAAGCGCCGAGCGCGGGGTAAATCGAGGCAGTTGGGGGGAGTTGGAGAGGTGTGGCAGCGGCAGTTGGGAAGAGTTAGCAGTTGGAGGGAGTTGAGAAGAGGAGGCAGTTGGGAAGAGTTAGCAGTTGGACGGAGTTGAGAAGAGTGGAGAGTGGGAGAGTTGGAGAGTTGTGGCGGTGGCGAAGGCAGTCGAGAGGGCGCTCGTGTCAGAGTCGGGGAGCTGCGGAGAGGGGAGGCCGGTAACGCGACCAAGGTCGCGGTGGAGTCGCTCGTCGTGGGACCCAAGCCAGCGAGATATCCTCATTCCCCCGAGCATCAACAACCCCCTCCTGTTTCCCCCCCCCGCGCTGAGATAGTGTGAGAAGGGGGCCCCGTTCCCACCCCATTCCAGGCAGTGCCAGCGAGGCCCGCGGAGTCGGGGCGCCGCCGCCATTTTGCGGCTCATCACCAGACGGGTAGGCTCGACGCGGTCTCAGCCCCAGGCCCGTCTGCCCCCTTGTTGATGAGGGTGGCCCCTTCCTTTTTCTTTTGCTTTGAGTATATGTGTTGTCGGCGCCGTCTGTGAAGTAAAACTGTATAAGTGTTGCCGTGTGCTCGGTAGTCGGTAGTAGATCTGCATTGTGTCTCTTTTGTTGCAATTGCTTTTGGTGCATAATTGTTGTGTTTCTTCTACTTTTACATTTGCTTTTGGTGTAATTGTATATGTGTGCTTTCCGTTTGCCGCGGAATAAATGTGCTTTATGTTGAACTGTTTTTCCCGTTTCGCTTCGTCTTTTCTTTTATTGAATCTCCATCTTACTTCACGTAAAGGGTTGGTCGTGGGCTAAATACACCCAATAATTAATCGAACCGTCAAGGTTGACGATAACACCGCTCGGTTATCCTGTTAGTACGGAACGGGTCGCTTAAAGTGGCCCGTGTCTGAAGTCGACCTGCGGCGAGGTGCGATCGCCCGGTCTACCCTCCGTGTGGGTACTTAGGTAGGTCGAATTTGGCGAACATCCCTATCCCACGCGGGGGGCCGATTGGCACGATCGTGGTGAGGCCGAAAGGCCCACCCATGACTAGTTCCCGGCGTTAGTCCGAGAGGGTCACGACGGGATTGTCCATCTGGTGGGCGACGTGCCGCGATTCGAGTTACGTGTCCGCTCCCACGCCGGCAGGCGCGAATCCACAACAATATATATATATATATATATATATAGATATATATATATATATATATATATATATATATATATATATATATATATATATATATATATATATATTTTATATATATATATATTTTATATATTTTATATATATATATATATATATATATATATATATATATATATATATATATATAATACCACCTGTCACTTCACTGACGGGAACACTGAGATGGGGGGGGGGGGAAGAGGTGGGCGATAGAGAGGGGAGAGGGAGAGAGTGAAGAGAGAGGAGGGAGGGGGGAGAGAGAAGGAAGCGAGAGTGAGGATGGAGGGAGAGTGAGGAAGGGGGAGATGAAAAGCAGCTTGAGGTGAGAGGAAGGGAAGGCAGATGTGTGGTGGAGCATCAATTACGATTCATAGTCTCATTAAAATTATTCTGCATCGAATAACAGTGAAGATGGAAACGAAATTGCGTCTCAAATCCATTTTCTACCAGTCATGCTATAAATACAACCCAGAGGCAAACGTTGCCCAAATATGTCAGAGATAAACACAGTTCAGAGACAAACACTGCACGGACGCGTCTGGAGCCAAGCCGTCCAGAGCCAAACACAAACACTACCCGGATGCATCCAGAGACAAACACCGCCCAGACGCTACTGGAGACAAACACCACCCAGACGCATCCGAAGACAAACAAAGCCCGGACGCGACCCGAGACAAAAACCACCCGGACGCGTCCAGAGACGAACACCGCCTGGACATGTCCATCGATAAATTCCCACCCAGACATAAACACTGCCCGGGCACGTCCGGAGACAAAATCCTGTCAGGATATAAACACCGCCCGGATGTGTCCGGAGCCAAGCTGTCCGGATACCAACACCGCTCAGACATGTCTGGAGACAAGCTCCTGTCTGAACATAAACACTGTCCGGACACGTCTGGAAATAAACTCCCTTCCGGACACATACAGAAATAAACTCCCTTCCGGACCCGTCCGGAAATAAACTCCCTTGCGGACACGTCCGGAGATAAACTCCCTTCTGGACACATCCGGAAATAAACTCCCTTCTGGATACGTCCAAAAATAAACTCCCCTCTGGACACATCTGGAGATAAACTCCCTTCTGGACACGTCTGGAGACAAACCCTGCCCAGACATAACCACCGTCCAGACATATGGAGATAACCACCATCCTGACATAATGACTGTCTGGATACGTCCAGAGACAGAGAGATAGAGACAGAGAGAGGGGGAAAGGGAGAGAGAGAGAGGGGTGGGGGTAGGGTAGTTATCAGAGAGAATGTTTTGCTTTTTGAACAACACACACACACAAACACACACACACACACACACACACACACACACACACACACACACACACACACACACACACACACACACACACACATAGACACACACACGTGCGCGCTTGGCCGATATCGGCAATTTTTCAGGAATCGGCAGGTTGGAGTCATTGTGATTACTGATTTTAATATGTAATGTATACAGCCCAGAAATATTGAGTATCTTTCACCAAAAAACAACGTTACATTTATATAGACGTTTCAGGGAGATATTCACAAACATTAATCTTTACAAGCAGCTGTGTGTGATGGGTGGACAAAAATTTGGCACGAGTTTAGAAAATACATTAATACGGCAAATTGCTCAGAAATTGGGCGTTATCTCTATTATAATACTAAGCTTGCACACTAAAAACTCGGCTCGCCATCACACGATCCCTATGAAATTGCTGTGGCACTTAGCGGACATGCCGACAATGTTTGGGAAGTCTTGGCGTTCCATCGTACCACTTGCATTTTGCACATTGTGTATTTTTGTCATTCCCCGTGTATGTTCTGTTGTCTGCTACCAGCTATGTTGCACTGCTATCCCGTGCATGTGCACGGGAATCTCTAGTCAAATATATTTTGCTTTGAAACTCACAAAAAGAAACCATATAACCTTTGTAAAGCAAATCCGATAACCAAATGCTTTCGAAACAGGTGTGAGGACAAAGCAAAACCCGATAGAACCTCCATAAGATACGGGATGAACCTTTGTCACCACAGCACCCGCAACAGGCATGACATGTCCACACACCTGCTGAGAGTCCATACAGATCAGATCTACCCATATGTACCACGTCCATGTGTGCTGTGTACATGCCTCGACCTTGTAGTAGCTGTCAACTGTACATCCCGGCTGGGACACAAACTGTACTGCTTGGTAAGTGGCTTAAGCACACAAGCAAGCGCTTCAATGAAACGCCTGGCTTGGCAAGTGATTACCAATTGCTGCGATACAACTATGCACCCGGAAACACCCATGCAATGTCCGAATTGGACAAATAAACACTTTTTTGGGGAGTCGGAACTGCTGATACTTTCAGAACTGGAGCTTACATTTTGTAATTCTGCTTAGCGTAAGAGATTCTCTCAATTATTCATTTGCTCAAATGAAATAAAGCCATGCATGCTGGCATCTCCAGGAGTTTAAAAGCATTACTATATACTCAGCGATTTGTAGCTATGATGAACAGGCATTCGATAATATGAGAAAAGAAAGTAAAAAAAGCCTTTATCATTAAGAAATCGTTGCAGCCTGTTTCAAGTCAAAGCCTGGTTGAGCAGGCCAAAAATATGGCAGCTTTAGACCCCAGCGAGGTTACCCAGGAAACACCTGAAGACCCCAGACAGCAAAGTGGCCAAGGATCATGATGGATATAATTAAATAATGCCATTACTTATCTTCAAAAGGGATGTTTTAATTAACCCAAACACCCAATTTTTATTCTTGCATTTCCTTAGAGTTTTCTTAGTAGGCATGCAAAGTATCAGACTATTTGGCCCTTTACTGACCATGTACAAAAATATCAATAAACCGATATCTGAACTTTTTTATTTTTAATGTTTTGCAGCTTTTCTGTGGGGTGATAATAACTAACCAAATATCCTAATTATAATTAGGCAAAGTATGTATAACCTGGAGGTCCAAAAAATACATGTATGCTCTTTGTCAGCTGATGATGGTTTCTGAGCAAAAACTGAAATGCTTTTTTTTTTCAATCCACCCAGGGTATTTCAGGTCTCAAAACCATTTTGTTGAATAATTTGGATCATAATTGTCTCATGTATGTGCAAAAAGGCTCTTAAGCCAATGGCTCTCCATTATGTTGGCTTTATATGAGCAACAGCGGACAAACATTTCAGAAAACTTTCGCCACATTTTGGTTGAAAATGGTAATGTCAGGTAATGGTTCCTTTTTGTACCAACCAGCTTTCAGTGAAATGTGATTATAAGACAAAATACAGCACTGAAAGTGCACATGGATTTCAAAAGGCAAATATATCTTTCTTTCTTTTTTTCAAAGGCACAGGAAACTGCAGGTATATCGGAAAACAAAAGCAGAGGTCCAGTATTTCCTTCATCAAGAAATGTTTGAGTGATGTGGCCCAGTTCTTATCCAGCCTAACAATGCAGTGAAGGTGTTTCACTCGTTTGCGGAAAGATCATGATATTCACATGGGATTGTGATTTCGGAGGTTGTACGCAACTCACATGCAGGACAGAGACATTAGGAGACATAATTGTACTTTTACAGAGATTACAAAGACGGAAGTAAACAATGGATAAACACGGTATGTAGGACCTGAACCTGGGTTCCCTGTACATCATGATCCAGGGGTTCAGGATGGAACACAAACGGGACTAACTCCATCTCGGCCTTTTGCAGACGTTTGGAGACTGTCGCATCGTATGGTATTATTTAAACCCAATGAAAGCTTTTAATGTAATACCCGATGAAGACTACTTTGTGGTTAAAACGCCGAGGCCCAGCCTTTGGTGTTTCACAAGCGTACAGGTGGATGCAGCATTCGACTCTAATTCCATTATTCATGTTCTCAAAGAAGTTTGAACATGACGTGCCTTAACTACATTCGATTAATCTCCGAAATTCGACTTGTAAGCTGTAGAATTGCACGCCAATTGGATTAAAGAGGTATTTGCATGTTGTAGGATTGTTGTACCTTGATGTGACATTTTGCCAAGCTCTAAGGATCCTGGATCAAATACAATATGTCCTTAATGCTTATAAATGCCACATACGGTTTGAATGAGACACCTGCAGTTTACACTCATTCTGATCCCCCTTTCCCCACTGTCCCTCCAATTCCTCCGGAGAATATGAGCCTGGGAAACACATTAATAATATTTTAAAACCACTGGACATTTCAACGATAAATTTCTCTTTTTATACGAGGCATTTGTCTGCAAGAACAAATCCGCTCATTAGGGGTACGCTAAAAAAAATAATTACTTTGATATCCCTTGGTTTTTAAGTGATCTAACGCTCTGGAAAGCTCAATGTTGTGTTTGTACCAAACAAGTCACATGAGCATGAAGTATCAGAAGCATTAGTGTACTTTTACATGAATTATAAGGACAAGAGTAGGAGGATAGACAATGGACAAATCAATGCAGTACAATACCAGAAAGGCATTAGATAGAGCGCATACCTCCACCAGGCTGAACAGTGAAGGGGTTTTTGGTTTTTTTATACCTTGTCGAGGCTCGTGTGAGAGCTAACACAACTCACAGCAAGGGGGACATGAGACAAAAGGGGCGGGAGTGGGAAGAACAAAACAGTGGGGAACAGAGACATTAGGAGATCTGTGGAAGGGAGAGGGATGGTGTGGGGAACATGGGGTATACAAGATGGACATTACAGGGACTTTCAGGAAGGAAAGCAGGGAATTTGAAGGAGGTGGGCTTGGGTGGATTATCGGGGGTAGAAAAGATCGAGGATTTGGATGGGGGATGATAAGAGGTCTTGGTGAACAGCTGTTTTGAAGGACTGGATGAAAGAATGGGATTGAATAGAGTGAGGGAGTTTATTCCAAAGGCGGGAAATAAGAGGAATGAAAGAGTGAAGGTTAGCAGTGATTCGTGATGTTGGTAGTTTTACCAGAAGGGGGTTGTTGGCGGACCTTTAGCGCCCTGCGGAAATGTGGTGGGGACAAATCGTAGAGAGAGCATGTGGGGGGGGGGGCGAGGCTGGAGAGGAGATGGTGGAAGACAGAAAGCCCACCGACCAGCCTGTGGTGAGAGAGTGAAAGGCCCAAAGACTCAGCCTCATTGAGGGAGATGCCAATGATCCGAAATGCCTTGGTTTCCACAGCGTGAAGCCGAGGAAGGTGGGAGGCAGGAGCACCAGCCCAGAGGGGAGAGCAGTACTCCATCAGGCTGCAGACGAAAGCTTTGTAAGTGGTCAGGAGCTCAGGTGGGCCAAGGAAGTACTTTGCACAATGGAGGATTTCCAGTCGGCAACTGGCTTTGGAGGCGAGGTTTGAAATGTGGCTTTCCCAGGAAAGGTCATGGCAGATATTGAGACCCAGAAGCTTGATAGAAAGGACTTCTTCCAGAGGATTGTTGAGAAAGTGGATGGAGTGTGGATGGGGGTGGGGGGGGGGTTCTAAACGGTCCTTTCGGAGAGACATAGTGAGAGTGTGAGATTTGTCTGGATTGAAAGACATGTTCCAAGTGTTGGACCAGTTTGTGATTTTATCCAGATCTGCAGTGAGCGAAGAAGCTGCTGCTTGCCCATCTGAGGGATGACTGATGGTACAGCAGAGGGTGGAGTCATCGGCAAAGAGAAATAGAGGATTTTCCAGAGAGTCGGAGAGATCATTTATGAAAACCAGAAAAAGAACAGGGCCCAGAACACGACCTTGAGGAACTCCAGCCTGGACAGGAAGAGGGGATGAAAGAACTCAATTTAGGGCCACACATTGACTGCGACAGGAGAGGAAGTCTGCAAGCCATGAGTGGAGATGGCCTTGGATACCATAGGAAGAGAGTTTGGTGAACAGGGCAGGGTGCCAGACCGTGTCAAAAGCACGTGATATGTCCAGGGATACGTCTCGGATTTCCGGTCTGGCATTGAGGACCTCCATCCATTGTTGGGAGAGCAGAAGCAACATATCAAGGGTAGAGTGACCTGGTCTGAAACCAAATTGATGATCGCAAATCAAGCCATTGGAGAAGAGGAAGGATTTAATGTCTGAAGCGATGATGGATTCCATAACCTTGCTGATGATTGGGAGAAGACTGATTGGTCTATAGTTGCAGGGATCTGTTTTTGCACCTTTTTTATGCAGTTAACGTTTTTCTATCTCAATAATAGGCCAGATCTGCATCTGGTCTTTAACCAAAATGTAATTGGCTTGTTGTTGTCACCTCACCAACCCATCCACATAATTTTATCATTACTTGTCCACAACTTTGTTGCATATCATACCACATATCGTTTTTTGTCCCATTTCTCAACGGTGAAGAATCACTTTAAAAAATGTAAAAAAATTATCGTATCCGGATCTGGATTTGGATCTTCACCAAAAGCGAATCAATTCTTCCCTGTCACACACCCAACCTGCTCACCAAGTTTGGTTGGAATCCGTCAACAACGTTTTGAGATATCATATTATATCTTCTTTTGGCCCGACCTCTCAATGGTGAAGAATCACTTTTAAAATTACAATATCCGGATCCGGATCCTCACCAAAAATCTCATGAATTTGGCCATGTCAAACACCCAACCTTTCCATCAAATTTCATCTGAATCCGACCACAAATTTTTGAGATATCCTGTTCACAAAAAGACAATGGGTGAAAACATAACCTCCGTCCACCTTCGGTGGCAGAGTTAATTACCTATGAACCTGGGATTTCAGTAAAATAAGCCATTGGTTTCAGATGAGATTATTAAATAAGCTAACTTGAATAATTTTAAAGCATGGAACAAAGCTGTCCCTAACAAACTGTCCAATAAGAATTCCTAACAAACTAATGGACATTTTTGCAAGAGTGCGAATGCACAGTTTCTCTATAAGTAAAGACTGCATTGGTTTTAGCTGAAAGATAATAATAACCCAGAATATAAATGATTTAGACTTGTTTCAAAATTCCAAAAAATACATATTCGATCCATTCCATATTGTGTCGTTTTTGACATCGACCAGGGCATTTTTGACATCGACATCCCATCGGCGAGAGTTTGGAGTTTAGCCAGACACTGACACATAAGATCTACTCTGTTCAATAGATTTTGAACAGAGTCGGTTCCTATACAGGCTATCTATAATGTCCACCAGGAATTATTCCTAAGAGCAAGACAGTAAAACAAGCTTAATTTCCCAAAGAACGACATACTCCACGATGCAATTCTCTGCCTATGAACCACCAGAACAACGTTTTTTAGTTGTAGCTTATTCTGCATCAACAATTAAACCAAGACTAGACCAACCCAAGGGCAGTATCATCGACGTGTCCACACAATGAAAATTCTCATCTATTCTAGTCATCCATACAATGACAAACTCTAATATTGTACTATCCTGTTTGAAAAACAATAATGGTATGTATACAACCACAATCCTTGTTTTAATGTCAGAATTGCTAACGTATCGAATGGAACCGGAACCACGTGATGCCGAATTCTATTAAAACATCAGCGATCCAATCGTATTGAGGATAGCATCGATAGCTCTTCGCTAAATAAAACTGACAATGTTATTGGTGAAAGGAAAGTCAACCTTGCTCACATAGTTTCTCTATTTGATAATTGTTGCGATGTCATCCACCAAAATAGTATGGTAAATGGAGCAGCATCTTCATATCAATAATCAATCTCTTGCTAAACTAGAGTTGATATAATACCCCATGCAGTGTTCAAGTATATACATCAATTTTAATAAAATAATTATTTCAAAGATCGTTCAAAAAAAATCCGGAAATTTAGCACAACTGAAGCAGTCTTATACATCACCCTTTTACAATGTGATAAGACGACGTTGAGTCACAGTTTAAGAGATGGAGGCTTTATTGGTCACCTTAGAATGTGGCGTCAATCGGCATTGTACATCAGCCATAAAGGCGGCCTCTGCTTCACTCCAACACTGCACCCTCTCACATAACACATACACTTCCCAGCGGCTGTGCTTGACAGCTCCAATTACATACACCACCCTATACAATATCTCCAACTCCTGAAAAGCTGGACGCTCTTGGAAGCATTATAAAGGTTATTTTGTGCTACAGTGTTCAAGTATATAATTCTATTTGAATAAAGGTTTGAAGAGGTTTAAAGCTGCATGAAGAAATTAATTCCAGGTTTTACCCAGTGTCTATTACACCACCCCATCTAACACGTTACATTAGTTATTTGTGCCTGTTGTTTGTGTCCTTTATGACGTCCTTGAAGTTTACTGTCTGGAATAATTTTCAATTTTGTTTGACTGCCAGATAGGCAGACAGAGTAAAAAATATTATCTCATTCCTCTCTGTGCATGTGCGATCGGGACGAGATTTCGTACAATTTGCCAAATTCAGAGCCAAAGTACTGCTAAACTGCAGGTTCCTGTTGTGATTCACGTTCCGATTCACGTTCTACTGTGTTAAAACATAAAATTCAATTGAAACTGATGGACAAAGTTAACCAAATGCTCAACCTGCTTTTTGATTCATGGGCACAGGGTAATTATTTTTCACCGTCTGCTTAATAGATGTTAACCAAACATATTTCGGACCTGCACTAATACCGAGTGATGGTTACAAACCCGATGTTTACTGAGCAGCCATATCAGTTATTAAGTGCACTGTAACAAATGGTAATCCTGCAAAGGTGATCACCTCAAAAATTTGTGTGGCAATGAAGAACCACAAGAAGAAACAATATTTTAATGAAAATGTCAACATGAGATTTTTATCCACTATTTTAATTCATTATATACAGAAATATTGTTTTCAAAAATAACACTGATGTATACAAATAATTGAACACAGTCTATGTCAATCAAGTTGAAATTATTCGACACAATAAGTATCCATCCATCCATTGGGACCATTGGGACTCTGTGCAGAGCGTTGGTGCTGCCTAAGCAGTCTCCTTGGCTATTGGACACAATCCTGGGCAGGTCGCCACTCCGATGCAGAATACCAGTAAGCTAGTAGTCATTTTCCCGACCTCAGAAGGATGACAAGCTGAGTCAACCCCACCGGGTATTAATTCAACAGCCAAGCAGGATTTGAACTCAGGACCCAAGGATCCCAAGCCCACCACGTGAACCATTAAGCCAACACCAGACATGCAATAAGTATACTTATCAGCAATTTACATTTATGGGAAATTAAAACATATTGTGTACTTAAATCTTAAACTTGTACACATAACAAGCATGTAGAGGATGCAAAGAGGAAATGAAAGCAACTTCGTTCACAATCTCCCTCCACAAGAATAAAGTATCTAAAGTCTGTTCTGGGCACAGGTTGTTGAGCAGAATAAGGTAGATGACAAGGTAGCAGATTTGGAGGTTTGGAGGTTCAATCTTTTGAAAGCACTGAACAGGAGCAATAATTCCACCTCCAGTGCCAAACTCAATCAGAGCTGCAGGGCTTTGTGTTAGCCTGGAGCTCAATGGCTCAATCCATCGACTTCTCTGAAAGGTCAATCCGCATTCTCTTGTCCTTAAGCTCCATCTGCATATCTCTGACTCCTTGCCAACTTCTCACAGCTCCTTGATATCCCACAGCTCTAGGCTCTCAAATTCCACTTTGAGCCCCATTCCCATAATCGCTTGTGCACCCAGGTCACATCACCTATCCCTGCTGCCCCAAGACAAAATCTCGACAAGCCAAGGCAGGTCGTGCTTTCTCGAGCTAGTACCGTCAATGTTTGCACTCAAAGATGGCATATGGTTTGTGGCAAGAAGAGATGATAAACAAACAACAAACACAATATGGCCGAACAAACAAGGATGGAATTATAATCTAATAAAGTTCCATGACAATATATTTATAAAACACAAACATTCTTCCATTTTAAACTCAAAGAAAATAGAGCATATCTGATATCTCTTTCATGTCCCACACATATCCCATAACAGGAACACATTCCAAACACAATTTATTTTCACGTCCAGCTCTCAATGTCTTGTATCCTAAGAACATCCCAATAACTGCTTAGCATTGCTTTTGGCTTTCCAATTTATTTTGGCAGCTTACACATTGTGAGTGGTCTCATTATTGGGCAGACTTTAATTAAAGTGTTACAGCTCAACCAACGAGAAGTCTGATCATTGAATCAACTTTCAGCATGCTGACATCTTTAAACTGTCTTTGACTCGGTGAGCATCATCAGGAGCACAGCATGCTCCGTTATTTCAATTGTCTTGTCACGCCATTCTGAGCATAATGCTGCATCTCACACACTCCATGCTGTGAGGTCCTTACAATGACCATTCCTTACCCGCGGGCCACCATTAAGGCCTCTAATACTGGTGCTGTTAGAGACGCTTGAGTGTGAAGAGGACTGGCTTTAACTAATGCTTGATTATATATTCTGAGTTGATTATGGACTACCTTGTTCTTTGATAAACCTCGGCCGAGTCATACCGAAGATTTTTTTTTTTAAATGGTATGTGCTGCTTTCTTGCTTGACGCTCAGCATTTAAAAGGATAGAGCATGTTCAAACAACACTGGAAGGCAATGGCGAATCATCCAGGCTTACTCGAAGCAAGAAACTGCTTCGGCTGCGCCAACACTTTGTAAAGAGTGTGGAACATCAAATCAAATCAAAATGCTTTCATGTTTTGCATTCAAACACAGTAGATCAAACTGTGAGAATATTGTTCAAAACCCACAGAGTATATATTAGCCTGGTCTTAGTCGGCCAAGAAATTGTCATTCATTATTAAACCTGAATATAATCTTATTGGAGGAAACCGGTGGAAACATGTTCCGTTGCTGTTTTTTTCGTTTTGAGACAGTCAGCCAAAGGAATTGTAAGAAGAAAGAAACTTTTCAAAGAATAAATGAGTAAATAAATGAATACGGTGAAGGAACTGGATATTTGGCAATCACGTAGTGCCATCTTTTGGACATATTGTGCAGGTACAATAAACTTTTCAACATTGAGTCTTCTCCGATACAGTGCTGATTGTGCACAAATATTGACGAATGAGAAAAGTTATTAATGAATGTGGAATTTTTGATGCATAACTGAATGTTCAACATAGAAGAGCAATCTAGATCATCTTTAAATTTTAGAAAACACAGCTAAGTGACAATAACTAGTTCGGATGAAGAATTTCCCCAATGAAGGATTGTGTGAAACAAGACTCATGACAGATATATGAGAGCCAAAGACAGTTGCAAGTGAAATTGAAGTTCTTAATTATCGTTCCATAATTCTTCGTATCATACCAGCATTCAATATCAAAAACATTTTAAAGTTAATTATATATTTCATAATAAGTAGATGCAAAGGAACAAGAGAGTTAACGTGTAATCTGAATATCGCTGGTTGAGATTCAATTGCGAATTTGGTCTGCTAGTTACATATAACGAGTGAGGCAGAGGTGAGTTGCTGATGCAGCGCCCCCGCATATTTACACTTGGGCAGGAATTTGGAATTTGTTCACAGTGATGGCGAAAACTCACCCACTCTTTGTTGAAAAACACCGTGGCATCCTCAGTGTCCATCAACAAACGTTAGCAGACGGGGCACCGACTTAACACCCGTCAAAGGAATGGCACGATTTGTGATATAATGCCCCAATTGGACAGTTTAAATTTTGGTTAGGAATTAAACCAAAACTAGACAAGCTCAAAGTTATTCTCGCAAAGGGTTTGGCAAGAAATCTTATCATTTATTATTAAACCTGCCATTGTTCGGATGGACATTAAATCGGTGTCCAGCATAAGCGTAAAATATGTTAAGTTGCATTGTTGACATCCTGTGTTTATTCCCCACCAACCTCAAAACGGTCGAGCCATGGACTTGGAGAGATGTTGGATGGTGGTGTGCTACCTTTGCACCATCCTGTAAGAGCAGAATGTGAGAATGCATACCATTGCAACATTGCATTATTTCATGGGGATTTAAACCGAACAAAATGTTTCATCGTTTTTCCAACAAAAAGTAATTTTAAAATAACTAATAAAGCTCCAATTTGATTTTTTTTTAAATCGCACCTGCGTCCGAAGGAAGCGGGTCAGTTTGGCATTTTTAATATGAAATAGGCAAAGCCGAGAAATGAACGAAACCCATTAGAATTACCCTTTAGAATTACCTTTTAGAATCACCCTTTAGAATCACCCTTTAGAATCACCCTTTAGAATTATCCTGTACAATTGCCCTCAAGAATCACCCTTTAGAATCACCCTTTAGAATAACCCTTTAGAAGCACCCTTTAGAATCACCCTTTAGAATTACTCAACAGAATCACCCTTCAGAATTATCCTACAGAATTACCCTTTAGAATTGCCCCTTAGAATTACCTTCAGAATTACCCTTTAGAATCACCCTTTAGAATCAACCTTAAGAATTACCCTTTAGAATCACCCTTTAGAATTATGCTGGAGAATTACCCTTTAGATTTACCCTTTGGAATTGCCCTTTAGAATCACCCTTTAGAATCAACCATTAGAATTACCATTTAGAATCACCCTTTAGAATTACCCTGTAGAATTACCCTTTAGAATCACCCTTTAGAATTACCATTTAGAATCACCCTTTAGAATTACCCTGTAGAATTACCCTTTAGAATCACCCTTTAGAATTACCCTTTAGAATTATCCTATAGAATTAACCTTTAGAATCACCCTTTAGAATCATCCTTTAGAATTACCCTTTAGAATTACCCTTTAGAATCACCGTTTAGAATCACCCTTAAGAATCACCCTTTAGAATCACCCTTTCGAATTATCCTCCAGAATTACCCTTTAGAATCACCCTTGAGAATCACCCTTTCGAATTACCCTGTAGAATTATCGTTTGGAATTGCCCTTTTGAATCATCCTTTAGAATTACCCTTTAGAATCTTCTTCTTCTTCTTTCGGCTGCTCCCTTTGGGGGTCGCCAAAGCGGATCATCCGTATGATCCGCATAGTGATTTGGCACGTTTTACGCCGGATACCCTTCCTGACGCAACCCTGGTCGCCTCTTACGATACAGGGATCTGGTACACCTATTTTAACCGGGGTATACACCAGCCCAGTACACTGGTACTCATTTCGCTGACCTCGGAAGGATGACAGGCTGAGTCAACCCCCCTGGTGTATTAATTCAGTGGCCCAACGGGGCTTGAACTCAGGACCTTTTGGATCCCAAGCCGCTGCCCTAACCACTGCGCCAACACCAGGCTCAAGAATTACCCTTTGGAATCACCCTTTAGAACTACCCTTTAGAATTATCCTGTAGAATTACCCTTTAGAATCACCCTTTAGAATCACCCTTTAGCATCACCCTTTAGAATCACCCTTTAGAATCACCCTTTAGAATCACCCTTTAGAATCACCCTTTAGAATTACCCTTTAGAATCACCCTTTAGAATCACCCTATAGAATCACCCTTTAGAATCACCCTTAAGAATCACCCTTAAGAATCACCCTTTCAAATTATCCTCAAGAATTACCCTTTAGAATCACCCTATAGAATCACCCTTTAGAATCACCCTTTCAAATTATCCTCGATAATTACCCTTAAGAATTACCCTTCAGAGTCACCCTTTTGAATCACCCTATCAAATTATCCTCAAGAATTACCCTTTAGAATTACCCTTTAGAATTACACTTTAGAATTATCCTCTAGAATTACCCTTCAGAATTACACTTTAGAATTACCCTCTAGAATTACCCTCTAGAATTACCCTTAACAAATACACTTTAGAATTATCCTCTAGAATTACCCTTTGGAATTATCCTCTAGAATTACCTTTAAGAAATACACTTTAGAATTATCCTCTAGAATTACCCTTTAGAATTACACTTTAGAATTATCCTCTAGAATTACCCTTCAGAATTACACTTTAGAATTACCCTCTAGAATTACCCTCTAGAATTACCCTCGAGAATTACCCTTAAGAAATACACTTTAGAATTATCCTCTAGAATTACCCTTTGGAATTATCCTCTAGAATTACCCTTAAGAAATACACTTTAGAATTATCCTCTAGAATTACCCTTTGGAATTATCCTCTCCAATTACCCTTAAGAAATACACTTTAGAATTATCCTCTAGAATTACCCTTTGGAATTACACTTTAGAATTACACTTTCGAATTACCCATTAGAATCACCCTTTCAAATTATCCTCAAGAATTACCATTTAGAATTATCCACTACAATTACCCTTTAGAATTACACTTTAGAATTACCCTTTAGAATTACCCTTTAGAATTACCCTCTAGAATTACCCTTTAGAATTACACTTTAGAATTATCCTCTAGAATTACCCTTCAGAATTACACTTTAGAATTACCCTCTAGAATTACCCTCTAGAATTACCCTTAAGAAATACACTTTAGAATTATCCTCTAGAATTACCCTTTGGAATTATCCTCCAGAATTATCCTCCAGAATTACCCTCTAGAATTACCCTCTAGAATTACCCTTTAGAATTACACTTTAGAATTATCCTCTAGAATTACCCTTTAGAATTACACTTTAGAATTATCCTCTAGAATTACTCTTTGGAATTACACTTTAGAATGACAATTTATAATTATCCTCTAGAATTACCCTCTAGAATTATCCTTTAGAATTACACTTTAGAATTATCCTCGAGAATTACCCTTTAGAATTACCCCTACGAACCATTTAGAATTACATGTTGCGACCCGTTGGTCCATTGGACCAAATTTTCATTGGTCTTCAGGGCCTTGTTGCATACCTGACTGCCATACTGCTTGAGCATTACTTTGCCTTTCACCAAGTCCAGATGTGCTTGGGTCAGGGCGGAGATTATACGTTCGATATTATTCTTGCCAAATGAAACTATTTTTATTTTTGTTGTTAATATTATTTGTATTAATTAATATATGGTTTGTTACAATGTTATCATTATTTTTGTTTCCTATTTTGTAAATAAAATGCTATGTTGCAGAAGGATCTATTAAGTTCAATAACGGATCCAGGGGGGTTCACCAGGTACACATGACCCCCCCACTCCACCCTCACGATTATGTCACATGATCGTCGTGTGAGATATCACTAGACAATGGACAATCGCACGTCCTTTGCTTTCCCTCGGCAATTAATCCGAGCCACGATACTTTTCACCACTGGTTCTCCATTAATCCCTGTTTAGTGTATTCATCCCTGCGACTCAGTGTTCAGCTGTGGCTCCGAAGGAAGAGAAAGGCAACATTTTCAGGATCGCGTCCTCCAGC
>NC_140969.1:76892708-76960208 GCF_056783735.1 Eptatretus burgeri | reverse complement strand
TTTCACTTCTCAAATCATTTGACAAAGGTGAAATGGTGCTTTTCCCTGCACACGAGCAAGATTCATGAAAGTATGAATCCGTCATCAGATCATGTCTCCAAATGCTCAGCAGAGCATAGGAAATGAATCTGTGTGGAGTTTTGTATGCAGTTGACCTCGTTTAGGAGTTTTCTTGAGATGCGGAGAGGTCTTCAGTGGGCAATGCAGTGGGAAAATGTTCCCCTCCCCCAAAAACGAACAAAAAGAGATGCAGAAGAGCTAATTGAGCTTGGGTTGCATTTGCAGGCATGCAAAATAGACAGCTGTTAACAAGTCCCATTTGAATTATCATCCTCAAGCTGAAGACAAAGGCTTTGACAGTATGTAAGAGTTATATTGGTAATTTATTTGTTCTTTATGGGGTTCAAATCCACGGCATAAAGATTCCTTGGCTACAGTAAAACCCTTTACAAGCCGGTTGGCGACATGGGTGGTCGCTAGACTAAGGCGAATTTGAAATATGTCGATAAGAGAACACATCAGATGGCATTTTTGCCGTTCGTTGTTCTTATATCAACATGACGAGCAACTGTCCATTCATAATTTGTATTCGATTCCCTAACCCTACGTTAGGGAATCCCAACATGAACGTTGGGGTGAAAGCATATAGTAATATAATTGCATACTGGTCATAGTTTTTGATGGATCGGGCTGAATTTTTTTGACAAAGAGGTTGATTATAGTGCGCATAAAAGCGCAGAAGCCGATTTTTGATTTTGAAAAAAAAAATTTCTGATGTTTTCAAAAATTTCAAAGTCCCGTTGCTAGGCAACGGTGGCGTCCATAGCAACGGTGCTCAAAAGCATACAACTAGATCCTGGTATGAACCTACCAGTCAAGTTTCATCAAAATCGGTTGACTCCTCTGGCCTCCAGAGCTGTCCATTACATACAAACATACAGACGGAAAACCTAAGAATAACGGTAGTCTAGCGACCACCCAATATAATTTAAGAATGAGTCCATATAATCATGGAGACATCCTCTTTGGATTTGCGTCCTTGTGTTGATGATTTGGACTCATAGGAACACAGGTCAATTCCTTACAATAGTGAGGTGGTGGTGGTGGTTGTTGGTGTTGTTGTTGCTCAGAAAAGCAACACTTATTACAATTTAGAAATAATATTTAACCTTTAAGTATGCTTCCTATCAACTTGCTCAATGTATGTTCTTCCTCAGAAGATCTTGAAATGCATTGATCATCTTGCATCCAGTCCGGAAGAAATAGTAAATTAAGTGGTTAAATTTTGCTCAAATTCAGCAGCTTACTGCTTCTAATAGCATCATAATTTATTCCATCCTTCAAAGAAAGGGATAATATGATATATTAGCAGGGACCCATGGAAATTCCACGTAATGTGAAATGTGACTTCAAGTCCTCAACTCCCCACTGCCCTCACAAGCCCCAATTCCTCAACCTCCACCACCCAACCCCAAGTCCTCACCCTCCCCCTCACAACTCTAAAGCATTAAGCCCCTTCCCACTCCAAGCCTTCACCCCACGCCCCCCCCCATCACGACTCTTCAACCACCCCTCCCCCACACTCTAAGCCTCAACCTCCCCTCCCAACTCTGTCCAATCTTTATGATTACACTCCGCACTTTAAACCTCCCCACCCATCATGCTCGCCTGTCAAACTCACAATCCTGTGAGATATGTGGAAAAGATATGTGACCATGAGCAAGTCATGGCCTATCATTGTCAATGACCAACTCACAATCCCACGAGATATGCGGAAACGATATGTGACCATGAGCAGGTCATCGCCTATCATTGTCAATGTCCAACTCAAAATCCCACGAGATATGCGGAAAAGATATGTGACCATGAGCAAGTCATGACCTATCATTGTCAATGTCCAACTCACAATCCCACGAGATATGCGGAAACGATATGTGACCATGAGCAGGTCATCGCCTATCATTGTCAATGTCCAACTCACAATCCCACGAGATATGTGGAAACGATATGTGACCATGAGCAAGTCATGGCCTGTGATGCTCACCTGTCCAACTCACAATCCCATGTTTTTGTGGAAAAGATGTGTCCATGAGCCGATCATGGCCCGTCACGGTCACCTGTCCAACTCACAATCCTGCAAGATATGCAGAAAGAATGGACAATAAATGACCTGAAACCAATCATCTTCTTCCTGATGCATATACAGTATACACATTGTTAAAAGTAAATAATGAACTTGGCCAAAGACTTTTTATAATGACATGGGTTAAGCCCTGCTTGAGAGAATTCCACATAGATATCTGGGTGGGGTATAAATTAACAGACCGCTGCCTCTATCACAGAGAACGATCTTGATCACAAGACCCATGATGCCTATCAGCATCATTTTAACTGTCGCTTTAGTAGTTTTACAACGAAGGGAAAACCTATAAGGAATGTATGGCAATTGTGAATATGACAGCTCCGAATGTCTTTGACTTCACATCGCAGTGAGCCCCAACATGGCAACCATATGATTTTTTTTTTCAAGTGGAAATTGTGGCTGGAGTCAGGCCAACTGTCCAACCAATGAGTGGAATGGAATGTTACAGAAAGACAGAAGGACAGACACACAAATAAGCATATTATTCAGATAATACACGAGTTCCCTTCCAAGGAACTTCAACACTAAGGGAAGCCATTAAGCCCATCAAAACCTGCACAATTGTTGTTTGTCCTTGCTCTGTCCTTTTTAAATGCCAACCTTCAAGCAAGGAAGCAGCACATATGAAGTCTTTAGTACGACTCGAACGGCCAGGGTTTGAACCACCAACCACCCAACAAGTTAGTAGTTGTTCTCACCATTACACTACCAAGTCTGCCGTGAGTTAACATATATATGTGACCACTGAAAGAAGCACAATCACATGACAGACAATACATTTTGAGATGGAGCCTCAAAATTCTTTCCAAACAATATTCAAACAAACAATAAAGTGTGAACCCCTCGGAGAAATGTATATTCTTCAATAAGCAATCGCGATTCCCCCAAAATGTATGAACTTATACGCACGGAGAGTTCAGCAAGATGGTGTGCGCCGGAGGTCGCACCCACCGAGGCCTTGCCGCGTGGTCAGAACTCTGCAGGGATTGGAGGATAAATTGATTTGCGAGTGGCCGGTAGATTGTTTTGGGTGTTTGGCGATGGAGGGAAGATCCCCAGACACGACAAATCGCTTATAGCGAAACTTGAATGCAATTTTTGTTGTTATTATTATTATTCGTCAACATTTTTTATTTATAACCACCGAAGTAAACTTAAAGTTGTTGCTGCACATAAGTCCAAATTACACAAAAACACATCTTGATTTAGACCCCGTTGTCAAAGGGAAACTGGAATTCGGTGAACAATCATAAATATTGAAAACACCTGCATCTGAATTGGCAGACTGTTAGTCAATTGGTTAATGCGACAATTATGAACATACGAGGAACGTTACGAGAAGACCCTTCAAAAGATAGAACAAAGTGTGACAATGTTTTTTTTTTACTTTTCGGTATATTTACCTAAATATTAAAAAAATATAAAAAGGTTTAGGTATTAACATAGACATCATTGTACTTTCTCGAGTTCGTATTGAACGATTGTGAGTATCTCGTTCAGATAACTTTTTAATGCTCGAACTATCGACCGAATTAATAACCAATGTTGTAAATCATTAGGTAAGTATGTAGTTCATTCTCAGTAGTACTAAGCCAGATGTCTGATCTTCTTGCACTTTCTATTCCTTTCGAGGGATTTTGGGAGTTGAGCTGCATTTTCATATGGATCACTTCAGAACCCAACCATGGCTGGCAGGATGCCTGAAGGTATGCGCACTTCTTGTTTCGTATGCAGCGTATGGCTGCTGGTTGCATCATTTTTCTGGTGCCACTGTTCCCAGTAAGCTGGTACTCATTTTGCTGACCTCGGAAGGATGACAGGCTGAGTCAACCCACCTGGTGTTATTTCAATGATAAAAGTAGCTCGAACTCAACACCCAAAGATCTTAAGCCAACCACCTTATAACCATTAAGTCAACACCAGGCTGCTTTGTGCACATGTCTTCAAGCTAACTAACGTGTGTTCGAATCTCGACCCAAATATAAACTGTGCCAGCCATCCTGCGAGGCAACAATGGACATTAAACTGTGTGTCCTGTCTTCCAGCATTAGTTTTGGTGGACAAAAACAGATCCCGTGGTGTCGTTCGTGAAGAATAAGGCATACCGCGCGTGGAGGGTCACACCTGCATGTGCACGGACTCGCCCTGTGTGCGCAGATACATGTGCACAGACACAAACACACAGCTGCACAGACATCCACACATGTACACAAAGAGGCACACATAAAAACATACACAAAAACACACACACACACACACACACGCCTCTTATCAATGTATGTTGGAAACAAAATATTTCCCAATCACAAATTATGGTATCATTGTATTTGCTTGCGTTGCAGTCACGTGACCCACACTCATCTGTCCCCTCTCCATGATGCCTGCACAGTTCCGGATAAAGACCACATGGTGGTCGAAACGTCGGACTCGGACCTGAGCCGAGCCTGCTGGGCAGCTCTCCGTGTTATCAGTACCTTCAGTGCTGACTATGGATCTTGCCAACTACAACCAGTTATTTTCTAAGTATACTTCTCCATTTATTTACAAGTATAATTTAGGCCACATGGCAATATCTACAAATCTTAGCTCTGTGCTGAATTACTGCATACACTTAATTCAATGATGTCAGCACATGCTTCCAAGTGAGTCGTCAGTCGTGCGATCACAGATGAATGCAAAACTGTGCGAAAAATGAAGCGCTTTGGCTAGGTAACAGGAAATATGATTTTCGGCAAGATGTCAGCTTAGCGAGATGTGAAACCACAAGAGCATGCCTTCTTTGTTATCCAACAGTTTACATATTGAAGTGCAAAAAAAACCTGCAACGAAAACAACAGATCAGCTTCCTCTTGTGGCAAATTGGCACCTGCTGACTGCTGTGATGTGCCTATTCAGTGTGGCTCATCATTGCTAGTTTGTTACATCACATCCTTGGAGTTTGCATGGTGAGTGTCGAGAGCCTTGAAATCATTGCAAGTTATCTTTGCATCTCATAAGACATGGTTAGGTTTAGCTCAATCATGAGACATTGAGTCATAATCCCCAAATGCACTTTATTTAACATTATAATGTGCAAGTCTTGATCGGAGCTCGTTCAGATAACTGGGTGGTGTTGCACTTGCAAGAAGATAACCCTTGCAAGAAGTTGATCGTTAGGTATTTTTTTATGTTATTATTTTTTGCTATCGGAAATCCCATGACAGGTGCTACGCTGTATTCTCCAGAGCTTGGGGCTTTAACCGTCAAGTTTTGAAGGATCATGATGATGATGTATTATGACGTCATGAGCAGAACAATTAAAGATTGTGATGCGCACATATTTTGGATCTGACATTAACATGCTAAAACAAGCAGTTTATCATCAAATTGGAAATGGAAGCATACTGTATGGTATTAATTAATCTAGGCACACTATCCCATGTTAAGATTTCGCATCCTTCCCTATTTTGTCAACTCCCTGTTTATGGTGTTCAAGCTCTCTCCATAACGAGGATCCACAAAGACTCTCCAAAACAGTGTGCGGCTCTTGATGGAATCTTCTCATTCGCTCTACCTGTCAAGGCCCGTGTACTCCAAAGTAAAGTGTTCCTGTCGATTTTCCACATCAGTAATGTAGACTAAAAATAGGTCAAGAACATGTAAGAGACGTGTGTGTGTGTGTGTGTGTGTGTGTGTGTGTGTGTGTGTGTGTGTGTGTGTGTGTGTGTGTGTGTGTGTGTGTGTATATATGTGTGTGTCAGTGTGTGTAAGTGTGTGTAAGTGTGTGTAAGTGTGTGCTCGTGAAAGCCCTCCCAGGTTTCTATTTTTGGTCAACATCACCTATTTTGTCTGTGTCTCCTGAAAATACTCCTTTCCCATTTGTCTGCTGATTCCACCATATTTTTGATTGCTTTTTGTTCCTCCAATAATGTGGCAGCAGCTGCTCTTCCATCACAACTTAGGAAGGAAAATTAGAAGTTGGCCAGACAACTGGAATAAAAACAGACAAGTCTTACATTACAACTATATCCCCAATGAAGGATAACATCAATCCCCCAATCCTCTTATATAATCAACATTTGGAAGATGTTCACTTCCTTGAACTCTTACATCTCATTATCAGCCAGGAGCTCTCTCTGACGGATCACGTGTCCAAACTAGCATCCATAGCCTCGAGTATATTAGACATTCTCCCTCAGCCCAGGTCTTTCCCTAGCACCTCAAAACTCCTTATAGCTGAGAAAGCATTCGTACAAAAACAATAGAGTATCATTTCTCTTGTGGACCATTCCATTGTATTACACCACTCCCGGATCGTGTTGTCATCGATGTTCGTTGGCATCACCCATGAAGATTAAGCCAAGGGACAGGGCCTTCTGTTCTCTCACCAAAGACAGGTTTGTGGCCTTTTAAGTTTTCTATAGCATCTCATGTGTTGTTGCACCTCCTGCACTTTCAGCCTTCCACCCCACACAAGCCCTTTTAGGATGAACCCTTATTGTTAACCTTTCAAGTGTAATTGTAAATTGTAAATTATAATGATCATTCATTGTAGAAATCATTGCCTGAAACTATGACTTTCTGCTCACCTGCACTCTTACACCATTTTACTCACCTGCTGATGGAATCACCTTCTTCAATCTGCACAATCACACTCTTCCCTCCAATACTTCAAGGTTACAGCTCACGACCATCTCATCTCTCATACAATTATACATTTGGGATATCATGTTCGCTATCCCTCTTTATATCCACCTCTTCTTTGCAGGCATTTATTATTGTTTCAGTGATTCATTTTTCACCTTTCTTATACGACTTATATTTCACTTTAAAGCTCCATTCACACATGTTTTTGATGGAAACAATAAAATTTGCGAATAAAAGATTATCTTGTTAGCAGGGCAATGGATCTGCATATGATCACTGATAATGTGATCTCAACTTTCACTAATGCACAGATGTTTGGTGTGTGTGTGTGTGTGTGTGTGTGTGTGTGTGTGTGTGTGTGTGTGTGTGTGTGTGTGTGTGTGTGTGTGTGTGTGTGTGTGTGTGTGTGTGTTGTTGTTGGTTGTTATCTCTATATGCATGTTTCAGAAGGTGGAACAGAGCCCTTCCAGGTCTCAAAGTATCCACCTTCATACGATCAAGTGTGTATATATATATATATATATATATATATATATATATATATATATATATATATATATATATATATATATATATATATATATATATATATGTATATATATATATAGTTTAAAAAATAACAATAATTTCAATGTACAGTATTATGCACATGTGAGTAAGTGTGTACGCGTGACAGTTGCTGTTGTTGACTGCTGACTTCCACACGTGGGTGAGTTTCAGGAGATGGTACTTTCAACTTAACTCTGGGCCCTCCCAGGTCTGGAAGTATCCACCACCATTTGTGCGTTCATTCATGTGCATGCATGTGTGTTCTGAACATCAATTTAATATTTCTCAATAAATTAATATCGGTTCGCGGGTGCCAGCAGTGACCACTATTTTTGTTGTGTCTGAGTGTCTGTCTGTCTGTTTGTGACTCTTTCCAGAGCACAGCTCCATGACGTTTGATATGATATTGATGAAACTTGGACACAAGCTAGATATCATGGTCTAGTTGTGTCTTTTTGTATGAGGGGCATCCCACGCCCACTTGAACTTTATATTTATTTTTATTTTTTCTCGATTTTTTTTTCTCGCAATTTCATTTCCTAGAAACTGTGCATAATGTCCATAAGTACAACATATAAAAAGATCCGATTTGATTTGGTTAATTTTGATGGAAGAGATAGGTTTTTAGGGTAGGGCTTCCTCAATAATTCCCGCGAACCATCGTCGCCTCCCGGCTTCTCCTGTTTTTTAATCGTTTCCAAATAGCTGTCAAAACCTACATATTTCCCAAGAATGTTTTGTCCATCTCGAGTGTAAGAACATTCAGAGCATGAAATGTTTGACGATTAATGTGTGCAATAAAAATGCATTTTCTAGTGACAAATGAAATGCCTCAACAAGAACGGCTTCGTTAGATCTCGATTGTTGCAATGGCCATCAAAGGTGAGACATGATTGTGCAATAATTTGACGTTTTAACTATACATTGTGAATATTTCTTTGAAATATTATTTCCATTACATAAATTGGAGGCCAACCCAGGGATGTTGTCAGATTCGGCGAGAGACAAGGAGTTGCACAGATATGTGTCGGTCATTACCAAAATTACTAGAACGTTTCCCAAATGCAACTCTGGCCCGGAGTCAGTCAAACCATTTTTAATGGCACTGAACCCCGGTGTCAGTGGTGCAGTAAACTTGCCTCTGCAGTGTGGTTTAAAGCCACCGTACAGCCACAGGCGAGCTGCTGGAAGCAGATGGATCCGCGTGCATTTTATAATCCCTGGGATAACGGCTCTGGGATAGCATCAAACTCCAAAGGTACCCGGCATGCATGCAGATGAGCGCAACCGTACGCGCATATTGCTTGGGTTGTGATGCAAGTGCTTCGAGATGGGCGAGAAAGTGTAGCTCAAGATTTGCATGTCAATCAACTACAATTCACATGTATATAGGACAAAAGTTTTTCCTTACCTTTGCATAGAATTAGAAAGTTCATTTGATATTATGAGTTATCTCGTTTTCTAAAACTGGATTTTTATTTTCACATTTTTTCTATCTCCTGGTTGATAATCCCAATCCCCTTATAACCATTCACCTCACGATACTTCACAGCATCAGCAGCTTCATGGTGCCATCACTTATTGCCAAAATAAACTCCACTAGATGACACTGCTGTGTCTGACAGGATGGTGTGGAGGTAGTGTGCACTTTGCTTTGAGCTTAGTAATAGTTCAACTACAGATATGTGTTGGTCATTTCTGATTTGACTGTAAACTGTCTGATTGGTGCCTTGCCAGTAAGGAGTTGCATCACAAAGTATGGAGTGCACCATCCTTCAGATGGATGATAAGCTGGGTGTCCCATCTGTGAGCATTAGTTATAACTAGATGACCGGTGAACCCGTTGGGTTCCCATTGTGACAGCGGTTAATGAAAAAAAATCACTTCAGCTCCAGCAAACTATACTGCTGAGGTTGTTTGGATTGATCAAATACTCCTGAAGAGTACTTGACTGAATCGGGAATTGATTTTTTAATAATTTTTTTCATTGCCTGATTTGAACGAAACGTGATACTGCACACTGCAGGCGAATGGTGAGTAAGGTGGCCCTAAAATTTTTGCGCTATCATGTACCGTTTTGGCTGTATGTTGGGAACATACATACATACAAGATGAGAGTTTTAGTAATATATAGATGATACAAGTTCCCTTGCAAGGAACTTCAATGTAGGAGGAGGACATTTCCCCTCTTCACTTCAAAAATATATAAACAAACAAAAACAAGCATTATTTGTCCAATCACAATCATCTCATTCTACTTGAATTTCCTTCTGCCTATACCTCCTGTTCTCCATTCTTTTTCTCTGTTTTTTTTTTTTTCTCAATATCTCCAAACTGAATCTTCATTGAATATGAAAGCATCTTCCTTCAAAAACATTTTTAAATGCTTCAATTTCCTTATTTCTCCCACATGAGTAATCTAATGTTATTCTTCTTCACCATGATCTATTCCTTTTCTTAACAAAGATTAATTCCAAAACTGTCTGTCAACTAAGGACTTGGTCCACAAACCCTCCTCCCACATCTACAGCACCACCTTTCTTCATGCCTTAAAATTTTTTTACCTCCCATCCCATGATATTTATCTCCACTTGTCCAATTTGGGAATTTGGAATCAGCATCCCTCCACTTCATGGCCCCTCTTTCTGATTCCCCCAAACTCCATCCTCTCAAAGCTTCATGTCCACCTTGATGCATCCCTCCTCACCCCACACTCTCAATGCTTTCCACTCACCCCACCACCTCAATGCTTTGCCCTGACCTCACCCACTCAAACCTTCCCCTGCCTCCTCAAAACTTCCCTCTCACCCTACCCCGCAAAGCTTGTCCCCTCTTCCCCCACCCAACGCCTCCTCTCCAGCCCCTACCTGTGTGGACCTTAAACGTCTGAGGTGTCCACTCCAACCTGAGACATCTTTCAATCCAGGCTACTGCTGATAAACCAGACATCGTCTGTTTAACAGAATCCTTCCTCCTGCAGGATGTCCCTGGCTTTTAAGCATGGAAGAAAAGATGGCCAAGACATTCGGATTCTGGGTCAATTATTTTATTAAACTGCAACGGTAAAAAACAACCCTCTAAAAACCCCTGGAGTGCCACAGGAACAAAAGGACATGACTCTCCTGTCGATGTATCACACATGAGCGTAGCATTTGTCCCTGGATTTGGTACCTCAAAAAATGTAAGCGAATGGGTTGCAGAGTATAGACAGTGGAGCTCCATGTCCTCCCATTGCACTGCAGACTGTAGAGGGTAGAGCTCCGTGTCCTCCCATTGCACTGCAGACTGTAGATGGTGGAGCTCTGTGTCCTCCTTTTGCACCGCTGGAAGTAGATTAAATTTGATGTCGAGCGTGTTGGAAGAAGACAACAACAAGTCCTCGAACAGCACTCAGTAGAGTGTAAAGGTATGCATGCTACAGAGTGCAGTTCTTGTTTTCCATGCTTTATCCTTTTCAAATGCCAAGCGTCAAGCAAGAAAGCAGCACATACCATTCTTAAGTCTTTGGTATGACTCAGCCAGGGTTCGAACCATCGACCTCCCAGACTTAGAGCGGATTCTCTAACCCAAGAGTCAGCAACATATGGCACGTGTGCCATGAGTAGCAGGTCAGATGAATTTGAGTGGCATGCACAATAAAACACTAATTAACTGCAAAGAAACGATGTTGATAAAAACCTGATAAAAACTATGCTTGACTATTCTGTAAATCTCTAAAATAAAAAAAATATTCCGGTTCCGGTTCCGGTTTTTGAGCAGCAAGAGGTCTCCTTCGGGGCTCCCTGCTGACGTTCTCAAAGCTAAGTTTCCGGTTGTTATTTGTCCCGTTTTAACTGTTTAATTTTCTCACCTACATGTTACTGTGTGTTGCTAGTTCGGTTTTGATTCAAAAATCGTGCTATTTTGTGAGTATTTTTGTCGACGTTCTTACCTGTGCTTGAGGCCTAGGCCTAGACTTGAGGCCTACCAGTTCCACTCGGTGTTCGATCGTTTTTTTTTTGTTTGTTTGTTTTTTCTCCCCATTACCTTCAATTTCTATCCTCCCCATTACCTTCAATTTTGATCCTCCCCACTTTCCAAACATCCCCCATTCTCCCAACTAATCTTTCTTATCTAAAAAAAATAAAAAAAACCCAACAACAACAACAACACGCTCACCTTCTCCCGATTTTGCTTCTTCTTCTTCCTCTTAACTTCCTCCTCGTCTTCTTCCTCGATTTTTTTTTTTTTACACTTCCATGACCTAATCTGTTGAACTCTCTCATACATTAATATTAACAACAAAAAAAAAAAATATATATATATATATATATATATATATATATATATATATATATATATATATATATATATACCCAACAACAACAACACGCTCACCTTCTCCCGATTCTTCTTCCTCTTAACTTCGTCCTCGTCTTCTTCCTCGATTTTTTATTTATTTTTTTATTTTTATTTTTTTATTTTTTTTTTATTTTTTATTTTTTATTTTTACACTTCCATGACCTCATCTGTTGAACTCTCTCATACATTAATATTAACAAAAAAAAAAAATATATATATACCCAACAAGAGCAACAACACGCTCACCTTCTCCCGATTCTTCTTCCTCTTAACTTCCTCCTCGTCTTCTTCCTCGATTTTTTATTTTTTTATTTTTTTTTTTATTTTTTATTTTTTATTTTTTATTTTTTATTTTTTATTTTTTTTACACTTCCATGACCTAATCTGTTGAACTCTCTCATACATTATTTTTAACAACAAAAACGAACTTATAATGCTTCATCTTCCTCTCTCACACATGTGGTACTCTTTACTGTTTCACAATGCACTACTCTTCTGCTATTTTAACAGACTGCTCTCATTTCGAGCTCTCCTTCATTCCTTGCCTAAAAAATCCAACTATTACAGCGCTTCTTCTCTCCATTCTCTGAATTCACCTTCATTGCATCCATCAAGAATTGTGTTAAATCGCATCTCTGACCTAAAACTTTTAAAAACCACAGTTTGCCATGGATGCTCGCTTTCCATCAACCATTCTTTTTTTCCAACTTCAGTGCCAACTCACCCCCCTCACCCCTCACTCTCACTCTCAAAGCAACCATCCCACTCTTCTCCCTCCAAGCCTCCCTCTCACCTCTCTCAAAAATTCCCCCTCACCTTTCTCCCACCTTTCATCCCCCTCACTCTTCCTTCTCAAAGTTGCCCCCTCTCTCATCCACCAACCTGCCTCCCTCCACTGCCCTCTCACCTCCATCTCTTCACTTCACCTCCTCAAATCCTCAACTGCCTTCTTCCTTGTCTCTTGTCCCCCCTCTCCCCCAGCACCACAGAGCCTTTTCTCCTCCTCATTCGGCCCCCTCCCCTCGTTATTCTGCAATACCCCACACTCCTTCAGCAACCCTCCTTACCTGCCCCCTCGTCCCTTGTCCTACCCTCCCCCTCCCCCTCCACCTCCTGCACCCAAAGCCTCCTCCCCTTCCTCTTCATTAAAAGTGTGGACCTCAAATATCCGGGGCCTTCGCTCAAACCTTTCAGATCTTTCCATACAGGTTGCCACTGACAAACCAGACATTATCTGCCTAACAGAAACTTTCCTCTCCCAAGACGTGTCTGACTCCCAAGTATCTCTCCCTGGCTACTCCCTCTTACGGTATGACAGACCTGAGCCTCGTCCTGGTGGAGGTGTTGCTCTCTTCATCAAAGACTCTATTCCTCACTCTCCATGCACTGCTCTCACTCCCCCACACCCCCAGGAATACCTCTGGCTTCGGCTTCCCCTCCACTCCCACCTCATGTTTATATGTGTACTGTACCGTCCACCGAACAGTGATGACTCCATCTACACCTCACTATCCAAAAACATGGACCATCTTCTATCTTCTCATCCAAACTCTCTCTTCCTCTTATGTAGTGACTTCAATTGTCATCACGCCAGTTGGCTAGGTGTGGGTACCTCTCTCACCTACCATGGCACCTCAGCAAAAGCTTTCTGCGACTCATTGGGACTGACTCAATCGGTCAACTTCCCGACCCGGATCTCAACCAATGGTACTCCATCTCTTCTGGATCTGGTTTTGACAAATTTCCCTGACAATATCTGCTGCTCTTCCTTCGCTCCAATTGGTTCTTCTGACCACGTCCTTGTCAAAGTGGACATCTCTCTGGCTGTTATCAGAGAACCACCTCACCGCCGTCGAGTCTGGCATTTCACTCAAGCCGACTGGCAGGGTCTCCGAGCAGCCATCAAACTTACAGACTGGTCTCCTATCACTACTTTCTCAAACATCAACTCATCCTGGGAATTCTTTCAAAGAAACTTGCTCTCCCTCATGCACAGATTTATCCCCTCTCGTGTTCAGTTGTCTTACCCTTCCTCCCGCCCTTGGTTTACTGAAGCTTGTGGCGAGGCAGTTGCCCTGAAACAACTTGCCTTTGCCTCATGGAAAGCAAACCCAACTGAGGGCAATCTCAGTTCTTTCCACAAAGCTCGGAACAAGTGTGCATCTACCCTCAGGAGAGCCAGAAAACAACATCTTTCTCATCTCAAGTCTGAACTCTCAAACCTCTCTCCCTCCTCAAAATCCTGGTGGCATCTAATCAAATCTGTTTCTGGTGTATGTTCCCCCTCCATCCCCTCCCTTACCTCAAATGGCCGCACTGCTGATTCCACACGTGATAAAGCTGAATGTCTAAACTCGGTGTTTGCAGATAAATCTTGTGTCCTAAACCCATCACTATCTCTACCCACTTTACCCAGTCACACTCAACTGTCCCTGGACTCTGTATCCTTTTCTCCTGACAAGGTGGAGAGCTTGCTTTCAAACCTCGAGACAGATTCTGCAACCGGTCCAGACGGCATCAGCCCACGTGTCCTCAAAGCCTGCTCTTCTGCTCTTGCTCACCCTCTCTCTGTTCTATTCACCCTCTCATTTGCCCAAGGTCATCTGCCATCTGCTTGGAAATCTGCTAACATCACTGCCCTGCATAAAAAAGGTGCAAAAACAGATCCCTATAACTACAGACCAATCAGCCTTCTCCCAATCATCAGCAAGGTGATGGAATCCATCATCGCTTCAGATATGAAATCCTTCCTCTTCTCCAATGGCTTGATTTCCAATCATCAATTTGGTTTCAGACCAGGTCACTCTACCCTGGATATGCTGCTTCTGCTCTCCCATCAATGGATGGAGGTCCTCAATGCCAGACAGGAAATCCGAGCCGTATCCCTGGACATATCACGTGCTTTTGACACAGTCTGGCACCCTGCCCTACTCACCAAACTATCTTCCCATGGTATTCAAGGCCATCTCCACTCATGGCTCGCAGACTTCCTCTCCTGTCGCAGTCAACGTGTGGCCCTAAATGGAGTTCTTTCATCCCCTCTTCCTGTGCAGGCTGGAGTTCCTCAAGGTAGCGTTCTGGGCCCTGTTCTTTTTCTGGTTTTTATCAATGATCTCTCGGACTATCTGGAAAATCCTCTATTTCTCTTTGCCGATGACTCCACCCTCTGCCGTACCATCTGTCATCCCTCAGACCGGCAAGCAGCAGCTTCTTCGCTCACTGCAGATCTGGATAAAATCACAAACTGGTCCAACACGTGGAACATGTCTTTCAATCCAGACAAATCTCACACTCTCACTATGTCTCTTCGAGAGGACCGTTTACAAAACCCCCCCATCCACTTTCTCAACAATCCTCTGGAAGAAGTCTTTTCTTTCAAGCTTCTAGGTCTCACTATCTGCCATGACCTTTCCTGGGAAAGTCACATTTCCAACCTCGCCTCAAAAGCCAGTCGCCGACTGGGAATCCTCCGTCGTGCTAAGTCCTTCCTCGGCCCTCTTGAGCTCCTGACCACTTACAAAGCTTTTGTCCGTAGCCTGATGGAGTACTGCTCTCCCCTCTGGGCTGGTGCTCCTGCCTCCCACCTTTCTCGGCTTAACGCTGTCGAAACCAGGGCATTTAAGATCATCGGCATCTCCCGCAATGAAGCTAAGTCTTTGGGCCTCTCACTCAATCACCGCAGGTTGGTCGGTGGTCTTTCTGTCTTCTACCGACTCCTCTCCAGCCTTGCCCCCCCTGCTCTCTCTGCGATTTGTCCCCACCACATTTCCACAGGGCGCTCAAGGTCCGCCAACAACCCCCTTCTGGTAAAACTACCAAAATCACGAATCACTGCTCATCTTCACTCTTTCATTCCTCTTTTTTCCCGCCTTTGGAATAAACTTCCTCACTCTATTCTTTCCCATTCTTCCCTACAGGCTTTCAAAACAGCTGTTCACCACCACCTCTTATCTTCCCCCTTCCAAATCCTCGATCTTTTCTACCCCCGATAATCCACCCAAGCCCACTTCCTTCATTTCTCCTGCTTTCCTTCCTGAAAGTCCCTGAAATGTCCATCTTCTCTTCGCCATGTTCCCCGTCCCATCCCCATCCCTCTCCCTTCCACAGTTCACCTAATGTGTCTGTTCCCCACTGTTTTGTCCCTTCCACTCCCGCCCCTCTTGTCTCATGCCTCCTTGCTGTGAGTTGTGTGTTTGCTCTCATACGAGCCTCGACCAAGGTATACAAAAAAAAAAAAAAAAAAAAAAAAAAGCTTTCATTGGGGAGCATGATTTGGAATCTAACTTATGCTTTCCAATGAAAGCTATTTGATGGAGAAAGAAAAACGATTCGATTGGTTTATGTTTAGTGGGGTCAGCCAATCTCTTTGTGTGAAGAGCTCAATAATCTTTATGCAAAGAGCCAAATAGTGCAAATATACATTACTTTGAGCAGGGTTAGCCAATGTTGATTCACAAGAAATGTCGTGATAAGTGTTATTGATTACGGGGTGTTTTTTGACAAAATGGTGGTTCCTAAGAAAGCAAAGTTGCTGTAGATGTTCGCTCCTTCCAGCCCTCTTGGAGAGACAAATACGGATTTGTTTAACTTAAAGACCGTGCTGTTTGTACTCTATGTTTGTGAGGGCGTTGTTTGCCACACATCAAGTATCCAACAACATTTTCAGACAAAGCATGAGAAACACTTCAAGGATGAAGTGGACAAGGCTGAGTCAATCGAATGGGCCATAGCGAGGTAGGAAAAGCAAATCGGTGTCTTTACCGACGTCCATGTCAGTAAAAATCGAGTCACAGAGGGGTTACAAAATTGCATAATGTGTTGCAAAATATGGAAAGCCATTTACAGATGGGGAATATATAGAAGAGGCTTTTCTCAGTTGTTCAGAGGTTTTGTTCAATGGTTTGCCCAGTAAAGACACAGTCACCTCCAGAATTAAAGACAGACATTCCCGTGTCTGCCAGATCAGTGGAGAGATGTATAAGTGAAATGGCAGAAAACAACAGACGGTGGCATTAAAAGATGCAGTGGTATTTAGTGTTGTGCTTGATGAGAGTATCGATATAAATGACGTACCATGGTTAGCAATTGTTGTGAGATGTTGTGTCTCAGGTGAAGTTCGAGAAGAGGTATGCTGCCTAAAAATACATGCACGACACAACAACAGGGGAAGATGTTGTGAAGATGTTTGTTAATCATTTTGAGGAAAGAAAAATTGACATCAGAAAAATATTTTCTGACAACACATGGTGTCCCTGCTATGGTTGGAAAACATAAGCGATTTGTAAAGATCATCGAGGATCAAATTGGCCACCCGACGGTATAGTAAATTTTCATTGCGTTGTCATCAAGAAAATCTTTGTGCGAAGAGCTTAATAATGTAATGACTACATTGGTGAAGACAGTGAATTTTCTTGTTGCTCAATCTGCCTTGATGTACAGGCAATTTCAAGCTCTGCTTGAGGAGATGTACAGTCCACACAAGGACATTCTGCTTCATAGCAATGTTCGTTGCCTTTGCCATGGGAATGTTTTGGCACACTTCGTGGACTCTCTTGACACAATCAAGATCTTTTTGTCAGAAAAAGGTTAAAATTACCTCAAACTAGTTGATGACAAATGGGTCATGCAAATGTTTCCAACTGGCATCACCGCACATCTAAATAAACTCAACCTCCATCTGCAGGGTGCAGGCCAAATGGTTATGGCTCTTTTTGAAACATTTCTTGCAAAACTTGTCATTTTATCCTCAAGACATTGACATCTCGACTTTCCACTCTTTCCAACATGTTAAAGAACTATCGACACATCGCACCGTCGGTGTTGCCGAGATTGGAATGTACACGCAAGAACTCACATCAGAATTTTCTGTCAGATTTCAATATTTCCAACGTTTTGGCCTGATGTTTTCCTTTCTAGTGAAACCAGACAATTTTGATACCAGCGACATGGATTTGACTGTCAGTGGATGGGTGTTGAGGATTTTGAAGTTTCGCTCGTCGAGTTACAATGCTCAGACTTATGGGCCTCAACATTTCGGGATCTGCGGTGTACACTTAAGGCTACTGACAGAGACCACGGAGTCATGATCCTGACATGGTGGAATTCCCTGCCTATGAAATTTGACTTTTACGAAAGTGACATTTTCACTGCTCTCAGCATTTGGATCTACATACCTCTGGGAAGAGATATTTTCACATACGAAGTCAGATCTCTGTATGTCCCGGAGCCAGTTTATAACTGAACACTCAGAGGCTTGTGGGCTGCTGAAAGTGTCAAACAAAGGATTCAAGATAGGAAAACTTAGCAAGGGAAAGCAAAGACAAGGATAACACAAAATGGTAAGATCTGCCTTTTAATCCATTTATTAATGAAGCTGATAAAATGTAAGTAGGACTATTATTGATGATAAAAATGTATCGATGCCACATAAATCTGTAAATAAGAGTGAATAAGTTAACTATCGGCACACCACTTATGAAAGGTTGCTGACCCCTGCTCGAACCATTACGCTACCAGGTTTGCTAGTTGGTGGACATCACATCAGACCTGGCCAGACAATTTATCAGGCATCGACAGTCAGTTTGTCAGGCCTGGTAATTTCTTCATTGAAAGATACTGGGGCATTGCAGCTCACAATGACATCATTAGGTTTAAGGATATTTAACTTCCATTAAGTAATGCTAATTTACAGGACACACAACTTTACATACTTTCAAGGATAGTGCTCATATTGATGCCAACTCCTGAATATGAAACAACAGAATGACAGTATATCTTAGCTGGGTCAGGATTCAGACCCAGGCTGAACAGCTCAGAGGAAAGTGTGCACAACTCGAGGCGATCCTAACAGTCCTGAGAGATACCATGCAATCTTTAAGGTCCACTTTTTAAACGTATACAGAAGTGATGGCTTTATGTTCTCCACCAACCGAAGTATACTTCCACATTTCGAACTGGAACCAATTCCATAGAAGAAAAAATCCAGAGGCAACAGCTCTGAGGTGAGTTCGCTGCCAACTTTCCTGTCCTGTAGCCTCCAGAACCACCATGGAGGTCTCTTCTCCAACTGCCTCTTCAAAGAGGTCTCCTATGAAAGTGCTCCCAATGGAGATCTCATATCCAAGTACTTCCCATTATAATCTCCCATTGAAATGTTTCGCATGTTGATCTCCTATCCCAAGTACCGAATGGGCTAAGCTATATAATGCTATGTTTCTGAGATCTAATGGCAGCAAATACATACTAAACCATAAGTCACAGGTCAAGTTTTCATGATAACATGGCAATCACTTGGGAATTATTGCTCAATTGTAGTGTCGGCCCACTCGTTCACTTCATGCTTAAAGTGTATTCACATAGCCAGCACACAGCAGGCAAACTCCTTGTAGAGCCATGTTCTTTTTTTTTTGCCACCTTAATAATTACTGCTCGTGTTTACACAGACATGTGACGTGCAATATAAATATAATCATGTCTGCATTTACACCAGTACTCCAGGGTATGGTTGCACCCAGGCATCGTGTTAACGAAAATGACAAGCCCTCCATGTTTCTCACTGTACAAAGGATCATACTTTGTACAACGAGAAACACACAGGTATCAAATAATATTTTACACAATCACATGGATTTCAGTCACCCAGTGCCTTCGTGGCGACATGGTCAGGGTTGAGTGATTCAAGTTAATCCTTCATGCATTAAGGCACATTGACAATAAGCATGAGCCACATTTAATTAATCGTTGTATTGGGAGCAAGTGACATTCATATAAATAGTTAAGTCCAATGCACAAACAACCCCATTGGCTTTAAACATTGTAAATAATAAAAACTGAAGATTATTTCTCCACCTAACATCTTGATTGAAGAAAATACATAATGGAGGAGTGTTCACACAGACGTGTGTTAACTTGATGGATTTTCTGAGCAATTAGTGGGAAAAAACACATCTTTAATTCTGGGTTGGTGATTGGCTGTGAAACCCCAATTGTTTTCCCAGCCAATCGTGGACAATCGTCAGCGAAAACTTCTGACAATATGATGCAGAGGTAGTGCACTTATCTTTGAGCTGTCCATCCTGGTTTTGATTCCTGACTCGACTACAAATTGTCCGATTGGTGCCTTGCAGGTCGGGTGCCGCTGCACCGTGTGTGCTGCTGCACCTTGTGTGCCATCTCTCAGATGAATGTTAAACTGGGTCTGCTGGCATTAGTTGGTGAACGATAAATATCCGAGTTATCGCCGGCATCCTCAACTAATTAGACGTTCCTGCATTAACATACAAGGGTGCACTGCATCAGCAGCACAGGTGCATTTCCAGAAATGATACAAACCGGCAGCCATGTGCTGCACATGAATAAATGCAGTGAAAACAAGGTATTCCTGCTGTATTTTCTTGCCAATAACCTGAGAGCTTAAGGATTTACACTTTTTGGTGTCTCCAGTGATGATTGAGCGTGCCATGCAGATAGGTTAAGGTTATGTACATACCGAAGTCACTAGAAGCGCCATCAATTTATTCATTTTTAAAAGGGATGGGGGGGATCAGAAAGAGGGGTCATTCTCTTCCTTATACAAATGATCTTCTTAAATGAACTCATCATAACATGTCCACCCCTTGATAATTAATTTTCGGATTTATAAATTAACAATATTATAATGGTCCTGCAACTTTCACGTACCTTCCATCACTCTCACCAAGCTTTGGTTTCCCTAGTTCCAACATTTACATGCTCTGCCAAAAGGTTTTGTTTCGTTAATTATTTATTTTCTCAATATAAATTAGTCCTTTCTTTCTTGTACGATTCCCAATCTACCTTGTCCTTTGCTCTGTTATTTGAAACAAAGACAGAGCCCCCTGTGTTTGCCCTAAGTATTAATGATGACAAGGATGTCTGGCAGTGTCCGATATCGATCGGTGAATCCTAAGTTCCAACGCATACATTTGGAGGGCTCAAAACAGATACACACATGGCACATGCAGGTGTCAGGAATGGAGGGATTGTTGGAGGGGGGGGGGGTTTGATAAAAAAAAAAATTTCCACCACATTGGCAGATGCATTATAAAGTCCCTAAGCACCTTGTCATGGCACGACTTGAAGGTGGAAATGTGGAGCGGCACTCATAGCAATTTGTCAAGCCATTATTATACGACGTTGATTTGAAGGAAAAAATTCTCCTAAGTTCCGATTTGTCAATTGAGAAGCAGCAGCAGCGTTGTTGCCGTTACCAGGTTGTGATAATATACCCCAATGGCAGGAACATGATTACCATTACACGCTTGATGTCAAATTATCCGCTTCTCAGGGCACACAGAAGTTATTGGATTCATCTGGAAAATGTCTGCAAGCGTTCGTATATTGTTTCCTCAATGGGATCTTTCCATGTTACTTTCCTTTCCCCATTTCGCACACACTTCAATCGGCCATCCAATCTTCACCGGGTGTAGAAGTCATAGGATTTGGAAGGCGTAGTGGAACGAAAGCTTGCCCACAGCCTTTCGGGCACAGTACGATAAGGATGTGATGAGCAGATGCGCTGAATGTTTACCGCATAAAAGATGGATAAAAGCGAGCTATAATACTCTTCCTGTAAACACCTGCCAATATCGTGATGATACAGCAACAACTGCACAATGCATTGCTCACCTATGGCGTCACTCTTGCTCCGATGATTATGGATACTCAACGCTGTTTCTTCAAAGGAGATGATCATGTACCTGTGTGTAATTAAAACGTTCATTGACATTTATTTATTTATTTATTTATTTATTTATTTACAGTTAGCATGTCACTTTTAAAATACACCTTTCAAAGCTACCTGGAATGAAAAAAAAAAAGGAGAATAAAGCAAGCTTTTAAACACGAAGAAAACAGTCTTTTTAATTATCCAGTCAGTTCATTTCATGTTAGTGCTTTCAATTAGCTAGAGCAATTAAAAATAATGAAAGCCAAAATTACTTGCTTTAATTTCTTGCTTCCTGCACATTAGCGAAGCGAAATATAATTCTGCAAATGCTCCATTATTTAGTTGCAAACTCTGCAGGATAGGATAGGCAAACTATATAATAATGCTTCTGCAGAGGCAAAGAAGAAGCCTCGTCATGCTTCTCCAGATTTGATAGATTTCCCATCGTGCGAGTGTCTGCATTTCATGAAATCTCTCTCAACACTCTCTCAACACTCTCTCTCTCTGTCTCTGTCTCTGTCTCTGTCTCTGTCTCTGTCTCTGTCTCTGTCTCTGTCTCTGTCTCTCTCTCTCTCTCTCTCTCTCTCTCTCTCTCTCTCTCTCTCTCTCTCTCTCTCTCTCTCTCTCTCTCTCTCTCTTTCTCTCTCTCTGTCTCTCTCTCTCTCTCTCTCTCTCTCTCTCTCTCTCTCTCTCCGAATAGATGCTCCACCAGGAGAACCTAAATGATTGGGGTATTAGGTGCAAACTATTTCCATAATCAATGGCCCTTTTTGTCAAGCGTGGCATGCTACATCTACTTTTGTGGGCCAATTAGAGGGATTGTCTCCTAATGCTTTTGTAAAAATGGCCACCACTGCATCGATGCGCCATTGATCCTGCCAGAGACTTTTGTCATTTAAACTTCACCTTGCCTCAGTGTAACCCTTTTCCATTGCATTTTACCAAAGCCAACTTTAATCAACAACAACAACAACAAAAACTAATCATGAGGAAAGGCTTTACGCTAATACCTCCTAAGTACCTTGTTTGAATTACACTGCTTGCACATTTTTGGAATTGTTTAGGATTCTATTTCCATGAAGAGCTCCCGCCAATGCACATTTAAATTCACCAATAAATCATAAAACATGTTCCTTTACTTTTTAAACCCACGTTTTTGTTTCAGGGCATTAAAAATAAATTTCAGAATTGTTGCAAACAGTGCAAGCTCCATGAGGATTGTACAAGTTTTTGTACAATCCGCTTCTCAGGGTGCATAAATATGCCGTCCGAGCACATGGAAGTCGTCGTTTGCAACAAAAGTAAAACTTTCTGTAGAATAAAAGACTTCAGTTATTTGATTAAAATTTGAATTTTTTTTTCAATCTTGTCCTTTATTTTCCTTGGTGGTTTAAATGTGGGCATGCATTGACCACCATATTGTGTCGAGCATGTTTCTTGAGGTTGCGTACAACTGTTGTTGTATCCAAAACAAGCTGGCAACTGCATATAAAGACCTATTTACCCCCTGAACTCTCTATCTCTCTCTCACACTGCTCAGCTGCAGCCGACCCCCACCACAACTCTCTCTCCAATACCTTTACCTACTGGCAAAAGTCATGGACACGTCATCGTGGCGACATAAAACAGGTCCGATTTCACAATGACACACAATATAAAGTACGAGATGTTATGAGGTTGCACACACTGGCTAACCTTGCAGACATAACAAAACAACAAATCGGGTAAAGTTGAAAAGTGCATTTTGGGGGGAGAATTATAAAAATCAAGGACAATACAGGAGACATAAAAATACTTTTGCATGAATTACAATAGCATTAACATATACAATGGGCAAGCCAATATAGTATATGATATTCAAACATATAATCCAAGAAATATGAGTGACATGCTCAAATGGGAACACCAAAAACACCCACACAACAATCTTTGTAAATATAAAAGGCTTACCATGGTGATGTGTGGAGTACAAAATAAATAAAGAATGTTTCCCATGGCTTGTCCATCAATATAAATTGCTTGCACATGTTGAAGTCTTTTGTGTTTTTGTCGTTGTGCCATGGCTGGATGCAAGTCATGTTGGATGGCTTAGGGCAATGCTCTAGTAGTAAGTTGTTGAACTATCCTGTGGCTTTTTTTAAAATGCAAGTCATGTATGTTGCATTTTATAGTAAATTACAATTAAGGTCATGCTCTTGGCAAACTTCTCTGTAACATTGTCCTCGAGAACTAGGCCACCTTGGCCTGGTATCATCTCCTTGTTTTTTGTTACTTTGGCATAAGGATTCCTGATAAAGAGGGTCTGGACTCCCCTGATGTCTCATTGACTTCTAAAGTCAAGCATCAAGTGGCACATTTTTTGGCAAAGGACGTCTTGCCACCGCTTTCAGTCGTCCTTTCTGGCAACTCCACAATTAAGCCTCATAAAGCCAATAACTCTCAACATATCAACAGAAGGCTGAAAGCAAAATTTGCCAATATGGATATCAAAGAGGCCATCAGAGAGTTGGCGTCTTAAGAGAGGCACACCCTGCAATCAGCCAAAATGACCGAAGCCCTCAAAGCCAAACACCCAGCTGCCCCGACTGACCTCAAGCTACCGGCCACACCCGATGGTGAATTAGCCACACCGGTGGTTCCTTCTTAGCATTCCATCCAAATTGCCGTGAACCTTTTTCCATCTGGGTCAGCTGCAGGCTCTGCTAGGCTCAGACCAGGACATCTTCAGGCTCTTATGGGCAAGGAATCTGCCAATGTGGGGGCACGCTTTCTCTCTTCTCTTACCCTGTTTATTAACATGGTTCTGCAGGGAGAGGTTTTCGAAGCCGTAGGTCCTGCCTTTTTTGGTTCAAATTTATTTGCTTTTACCAAGGACGGTGGTGGTCATCTGATCACTGTGGGCAATACTTTGCGTAATCTCGAGACCAAAGCTGCAGTCCAATCTTTTTCTGAAGATCTCGGGGCTAAGCTATGTCTTGTCCAGTTGGGCTATTCAACTGAAGATGGGTGTGAAGCGGCTGCCAGACTTTATCTGACAAATCCGCCTTCTAATTGCATCTTTCTTAAGATGAACGTGCATAATGCATTTAATTGCTCGAGGCGTGACTTTTTTGTATGTAGTACGAAGGCGCATCCCCAGTATCAATCCGTTCATCTGACAAGCATAGGTCAGGCCTGATTTGTTGTATGGCAATGATGCCATTTATTCAGCAACTGGCATTCAACAGGATGACGCCTTCGGGCCAGGTCATTTTTCCATGGGCATCGACCCAATAGCCAGGGGGGTTCAGTCAGAGTTCAACATATGGTACCGACGATGCATCATTTGGGGATGAACCCATGAAAGCGCTGGCTGACCTCCACAATGTCATTGCCCGGTTGACCGACATTGGCATCATGATCAATGGTGGCAAGTGTGAGTTGACCATCAACCATGCATCGCGGGATGACTGTCAACTTACCGAGGCCATATTTAAGATAGTGCTCCATGATATTAAGATTGTTTTGATCAATAACTATACTCTTGTTGGTGCTTCAATCTCCCCAAGGCCTTCACCAAAAACTATTATCAAGCAGCACGACGACTTGATCCATATGGCAGACCGTCTAGAGCAAATTGACGCACACAAAGCATTTGTGCTGCTCAAAAACTGTTTCACACTGCCCAAGCTCCTGTGTATCTTGTGTGCATCTCCCTCCTACCTGAATGGTGCACAGCTAGGAGTTTTTGACTACACCATTTGCAAAACCGTTTGTAAAATCTCAATGTTGCTTTCAACGATTCAGCTTGGATGCAAGCTGTGCTCCCAGTTAAGCAGGGAGGTCTGGGTTTCAGGAGGGCTATTGATATCGCTCTCCCTGGCTTCATCTCCTCTTTGCTGGCAGTCTGCCCCTTAATCGATGCCGTTCTGTCCTGCATAAGTGGTTTGGTGCAAATGGGGAAGTTGACAATGGCGGAGTTGTCATGGAGTTCAGCCCATATCGGTGTTTGCAAAACAAAAGGCCTGTCCAGGCTTCACCAAAAGGCATGGGACATTGAGGTGGCAAGAGTTTCTTTTATCAGCCTGTTGAACAGTGTGGATCAGGTCAACAGAGGCAGTCTTTTGGCTGCAGCCACTAAGGAAAGCGGGATATGGTTTCACGCAGTCACTATTCCCTCTTTGGGAACACAGCTTGACCCTGAGTCTTTACGGGTTGCAGTTGTACTACGAGTTGGAGCATCAGTCTGTGAGCAGCATAAACGTCGATGCAGCAGTATGATGGATACACTTGGACACCATGGTCTGTCATGCCGTTTCAGTGCCGGTCGATCTTTAAGACATTCGGCCTTAAACAATGTGGTCAAACATGCCCTTTACGAGGCAGGGATACCATTTGTCCTGGAACCTCTTGATGTAGACTTTGGCAAAAACACCCACCCGGATGGCTTGACCATTGTCCCATGCAAGAATTGGAAAAGCCTAACATGGGACTGCACTTGTGTCAACACTTTCGCCAAATCACATGTTTACAATACAGCCTCAACGGCTGGCATGGCTGCCACCGATGTGGAAGTTCTGAAACGTAATAAATATGCCAGCCTAAGCCAAACTTATTTATTTGATCTACGCCCAACATCATGAGTGACATCGGTAGAAAGCTCATTGCATCCACTGGTAATATAAGGCAACTGGTCTGGTTCAAGCAGTGATTGAGCTTGGCCGTCCAGTGGGGAAACGCCATTAGCATTCTGGGGTGTGGGGGGTTTTCTCATTTATTTTGTTTTACTTTCTATATTTTTGAAAACTTCCATTAACTTGGTTGGAGTTTAATTAATTTTATTTTTTTAAATAAGTACATTTAAAGAATTTTTTTTAAATAAAAATAAAAATAAATGAAGGTCACGTAAATCAAATGCAGTTACACAGGTTTTTCACATACTTAAGCGCACTTGTGTACTTTGTGTGAAAAACAAACTTTTCCTCCACCCAATATTGTTGGTGTTACATAATTTATGTTTCTTGAATCCAAATACATAATCTATCTTATTACAATGGAGCAAATGTATATGGTTATGGATGAATATGTGTGACCAAAACGTCTTCGTCTTCAAAATTACTTCTACAAATTCCACCATGTTGTTCATATTTGTAAAGCAAACCGAAGAAACACATTCGTGACTTACCTGCATTCAACAGCGCAAATGTTTTTTGTTTTTTTTAACTTTAACTTGATTAATAAAGATAGTGATTGAGAAATGGACAATATAAAATATACAACGTAAAAACCCGGCCAGAAGTCCAAGGGAAGTGGTGTATTGAGGGCACGTCTGCTCTGAAAGGCTGGCAGTTCGAATTATCATTCCAGTTTTTGATATTGTGTTGTCCTTCCCTTCCATCTCTAACTGATAATATAAAATAAATATAAATTTGTGTTCAGTTCCTTTTTATTTATACGTGTTGGGTTCTGACTTCTGATTTACAGTACATATTCAGGCAAAGCACAAAATATATTTGGCTGACCTCACCCACCATCCCCCACCCCCACCAGTACCATCTACACCATCCCCTCCCCCTACCCACCATTCCCCCTCACCTCACAAACCCTGATACACCATCACTCCACAACCCTCGATTCAATATCACCCCCACGACCAGCACCCACCATTCCCCCCTTCCCTCTCCCAGAGAAAGCAGGCCTGGTCAAAGATATCTATGCCTCTGCAGTGACATGTGGTGAGGTACGCAGCACGCCGATCCACACGAATATATATATATATATATATATATATATATATATATATATATATATATATATATATATATATATATATATATATATATATATATATATATATACACACATACACATTCATATACATATACAGTATACATATAAAGATTCATATACATATTGTTGCGGATCCGGGGTGGTGGGATTCTCACCCGACTCTTGGCGCAACCCTCACCACTGACGTCTCTGGGATTTATAATGCCGGCTGGCTCGGCAGAGGCCTCAGGTCACGCATCTTCAATCGCGATACCAACGTAAACCTGGACCTTACCATTTGGGGAAATAGAACCCCGATTATAGACTGGTTTTGTCAGATGCCGAGCGTTTTCTGCCAGTCTGTAACCATTTTGGTTTTATATGCCAATCGAACAGATCGTTTGACGCGACACAAATTAATCCATAGCGGCAACTTCATACGAACCAATCAGATTTATTGGGGAACATCGAGGAACACAACACAAGCAAAATATTCACGACGCTGTTATTAACAATCTATAACCCGTTCTTAACTAAGGAACTACGAATTATGGGTTTCGAGGTGGTCCCTACCGAGATATGCCTTCAACAACATGCAGACATGACAGACAGACAGCATGCAGACAAGACAGAGTACTTGGTGATGTTTCATGGATGAGAGGAAAGTGTCAAAAGCACGAATGTCGCTCGTAACAAGCCCATGTCCATGGATTCAAGCCCAAGCTCAAACACGCCGCGTGGCGAGATGACGCTCGCCTTCCTTTTTCACACCACATGCGGTCTCCGCACGCTCTGACCCCGCGTAAGGTCGACGGCACAAGACCGCCAGATCGACGATGGGTCCCAGCTGGTTTCTCTCAAGGTCCAGCATACAAGTCCAGGCCTGGCCTGTTCACCAGACAAGGCCAAATCAAGGCTCCGTGCTCCGGCAGGCTGGGTCCATGGGATTCCAAGACGTTGTCGAGCCGCGACGCGAGCAGGGACAGACAGAGGCTCTGTCGTTAAAATGCAGGTTGAACCTGTCTGACCTCTGCTTGAAGCCGACTCCAGACTCACACAGCAACCAACTCCTCTCCCCGCCGATCGCACCACCCACTTTACTTTTTCCTCTCAGCGTTCGTGTCCTCAAAACCAACTGCCGTCTTTGTACTTCTCCAAAAACTGTACCACTCCAAGAGGTCTCCGTTCGCTGCCGAGGGCAGAAAGACCTCCTGAAGTCCTCTCCCTGCCTTTCCTTTGGCCCTGGCTCGCTTCTCCAGGCCACAGAAGGCAGATCCGGCGCACCCAAGTCCAGTTTCCTCCCAGCAGAATCACCACTGTCTCTTCTTCGTTCGCTTGCTTCGAAGCCACTCGCTCCTCCCCCTTTATGAAGCCTACAAACTCCTCCCCCCAGCTCCACCTCCCTCTCCAGGCCACTCCCCCTCAGCCGACTGGGCAGGGCCTATCGTCCGGAGAGGGGAAGGAAGAAGAGGGAGCTCTCGATCCACCACCACAGCACAAACAATAAACAGCCTCTTATACCTCCCGACACACATGTAACGTCCATTTTACCGAACAGCCTAGCTAAACATGCATTTAATGGGGGATTTGAGCGAATCCTATATTTAGTAGCCCACTAAGGGCCATTTCTGTAACACTACCCCCACCTTTCTCCCGAGGCTCTCCCTAGCCTCCATCTGGGCAGCCCACCGCAATGGCCCTGTCTAACGTACAGCACAGATCTCCCATTTACTCTAACCCACAACATGGGAAGCACTTAACTCCAAAAACCAAAGTGTCACAGTCAGATTGGCATGGCCCTATCCTAGTGTGTCGGGTCAACAATCTAACAAACAAATTCACACGCTATGCACACTACTTAACATTCTAATTATGGATTTGAACGGGAGGGCACTCAATTTTACTTTTAACACCACATTTGCATAGGAGCAGAACATTCAAAGGCTCAAAGTTATTTCACGTGTTCTCTCCTTCATGCCACCCCCCCCCCTCCCGGCAGTATTGTCCATTCACCCCTGAGGGTTTCCTCACTTCGTGGCCTTATTGGCCTCTCACCAGGTGAGTTCAGTCAGCCCAGTGGCCTAATCTCACAAAGAGTTCTTCGGCCCACTGAGCCCACAAAATGGCATGAATCTTCGGCCGCAACGGCCCAGAAAATGGCATGAATCTTCAGCCCATATGGCCTACTCACAAGCAGCAGCAGGCAACAAGCCCTACATTGGACAGTAGGTGACACAGCAATGGTGGCACGATGATATCGATGGCAAGCAAATGCAGTTTGGAGGTGTTATTTAGGATGCAAATGGGTGTGATGACCTCAGACCAGGTGAGATGGAGTGTAGCCTTAACATTCCTTACCTGACTTGTTTTGGTTAAGTTCTCTCTTCCTTTTTTTTCTTCCTTTCTCTTTTTTTTTCTTTTATTTTACAGACAGGATGGTGTGTTTCTTACTCAACTGTTATCTTCGTGGATGTATGCTCATGGCATACTGATGGCCTCTCTGGCACTTGAAGAGGGTGCCCGAGCCTGGCCCTTACCAACAATTTCTCCCATCAACACTACTCGTACCAGGTGTCACACATGAATGGTGCAGAGGAGAGTCCATCGAACCTAACCATTTACTTTTAGCTCTAGATAATGCAACAAACCCTGATATGGCAAGAATGATCATAATGACCCATTTTTCCCAACCTGGCACACTGTTCCATTCTATTAAACCTGGGCAAGGCCCTTATTTGTCTTTTTCCATTTGGTGGTACTAGGCATAACTCGCTGGCTGTGGAGTGTGACTACTACTAGGCCTCTTTGGCTGCGTCCAATCGGGAGTGGAGGACACCCAGTGACTACGGGGTTCACCTGAGCGTGCTTCTGTCGCTCCTAACTAAGGGGTGGCTCTCTCTAGCCCCCATACTGTGCCCTCCTAGCACCCACACTGGCTCTCATAGCACCTATACTGTGCTCTCACAGCACCCATACTGTGCTCTCATAGCACCTACACTGTGCTCTCACAGCACCCATACTGTGCTCTCACAGCACCCACACTGTGCTCTCATAGCACCTATACTGTGCTTTCACAGCACCTATACTGTGCTTTCACAGCACCCATACTGTGCTCTCATAGCACCTACACTGCTCCTCTGGCACTAAACCTACCGTGCTCTCCTGGCACTGAACCTACAGTGCTCTCCTGGCACTGAACCCTACTGTGCTCTCCTGGAACCTCTGACAGCCTTCACCTGCGAGGAACCCCCAAAGCCCTGGTGCCCTATTTCGAGACTCACCAACTTCCAATACCATGTCACACTACCAGCCAGTATCCCCATACCTTGGCCTGCACCTACCCCTCACAGTCCGCCTGCACAATGGAACAGCAGCCAGAATCCATGTCAAATCCTCCAAGTCCCCCTAACCTACACTAACTTGGTTAAGAGACTCCTACCGACAGGGTACGTCGTTCGCACTCACTCTCCTCATCAGCACCATCACGCCATTCACTCAAACACTTTAGTCATTCATTCCACAGTGCCACAGACCCAGCCCACAACACCATCCAACACCTTTCACGTTTACGTGAAAACAAAAACACACCAGTCCCTCGGATATCACTTGGTCATCAAATATAACCAGTACACTTTTTCATCAAACCCCAATTAATTTGTCACTATGACCGTCGTCGGCTGGCCTAATCGATAATTCCCTAATGGTTTATTTCCAACAGTTTAAACCAAACATCAAAATCTCTTCACCAGCCCCATGGAACCTCTGCACGACTCCAACCAGGTATTTCAGTCTTTCCTCAAACAAGCCACTCTTTGTCATCCACTTGTTTCAGGTGTGTTTAACGCTCTGCCTGTAATGTCTCAACCACTCTTTTTTCAATAATCAACCAAATCCACTCATGCCACTCTTATGCTTTCTGTCATCTCTCAATTTTCAATCACTTTCGGTACAATTTCCAGACAAAATTTCTTGCATCCCCATATGGCCTGCTTCTTTGGCTCATTAGAAGGGGAGTGAGGGAACAAATCCCTCATTTCCCATTACATGACCCCGCCGCCTTTCCACCAGGCTCAAAGGGGTCACACCTCAATGGGGGCTGTGATCTACCCCCTCCTTTTCTCCAGGATTCGCAGAAATCAGGTAAACCACAATCAGTGGAACGGCCTCCCCTCTTCTCCAGGGTTCACGGAAATCAGGTAAACCCCAATCGGTGGAATGGCCTCCCCCTCTTCTCCATAACTCTCTGAAGATGGATAAACCCCATTCAGCTAGCCAAACCCCTTGTTTGCTCAGAAAGGTTTGAAGACCAAGTGACACATGCCAGTGCCACTTGCGACTCATCTGCGCACTACCCCAAAGTTCCTGTGAGGCTGATAGAGAAATTAAAATCCAATTTCTAAAGCCTGCTCCTGGATACAGCACCTACAATTCTGTAAGAACCCATGTGGAGCTGTCCATCATGGTATTTGTCCCCTGGCTCAAGTTCTGTCCTGGTGGCATTTCTATTTCCCCTTGCACCTCTAACCTATTTCCTATGTCACCACTCATTCCATGCTCAGGACTCCCACACACACAGCAGGCTGCACACATTCCAAGGTTATGTGTTGACATTCCACACCTTCAACCTTGCCTGTGTACTGAACAACTGCCTCGCACTCCAGGGCTACATTCTCGACCGCCAGGTGAGTACTCACATACACTTCGGCCTCGGCAGCACATACCGGTGCTGTAGTCTGGAGTGTGGGTTCACAGCATTCGTTCACAGGCACTCCACACACACATCCAGGGGTCACGCATATGTGCACCCCATCGGACAGAGTCTCTTCATTAACATAAAATTCAATTTCTACCTTAAGCTCCTCGTCCGCACCATGTATGCATGTGCCCACGGACCTGCTTCGTTCCAGAGTCACCTCTGTCTGGTCACTTCTCTCCAGCAGGTTGCTCATCATCGGTTCGCCACACTCCTGTGGGGCTGTCAGCTCCACATGCTGGACCTGCTCAAAATGTGTTTCATTCGTCAACAACCCCGTATGCTCCCTCAATGTTTCCATCACCAGGGTTTGCTCTAATAGACCGGTAAAAATAGTGATTTACCCACCACAAATTGCAATAGTAATCATTCATGTTTTTTTCCACTCCAAATATGTTGTAGAATGACATACTAAAAGTCACCTTAAATCGGAGCATTGGAACATTTCCATTTTGACCTCAGTTTGCGGCAGCATTTTTTCCACAAATATCATAAAATAAAATTTTGGGGTAGGGTCGAGATTTATGGTAATATTGTGAACAATTCAAAACTTATCCCTAATATAGAGGTATCATCAGATTCATAATGAAAATACATTTCTAACAATACCATATGTAATGGTATTGACCTAAGATTAGTGTTTTTAGAGTTGATAATGTTTGGAGAATCTGACCAAAATAGTTATTTTTGGATGTATGACAATTTCAGATTTAATTCCCCAGTAAAGATAACTGAATGGTCTATTTACTTTGTCCTATGTTATTGTGGTTGCCATAGAAGATACAATGAATGTACTAATGATTGAAAGGGGCTGAGGGCTGTTCAATTAAATATGCAAAGGGGAGAGAGAATCAGAAGGGTGTGGGGGTAGGGTAAAATTATATCCAGGGGATAGGTGAGAATTCTGAAAAGGTTCTCACTCACCTAAAAGTCTGGAACATCTTTATTTACAATTCTAATCATGCTTTTGTTTCTCTCAGGTTGAAGTAATATATTAAAGATGGACAAGTGTGTCTTCTGGAAGGATCCTCTTTGAGTAGACAAAAAACTGCAACGTTAGGTACCAAAGGATGTGAAGGCATTGCAAAAGCTAATGCATTGTGGTCTAGCAGTACAAGTACTGTTCCTGGACAAGTTGTGCATGTCAAGTGTAGAAAGGACTTCTGTTCTCCAAAGTGTTTCGCTAGTGCCAGCAGAAAGCGAGAATGTGACTCTGTTTCTTTCAGTAATACACCAAGTACACGCCAATCCACAGGAAATACATTTATTTATAAAGATAACTGCATATTCTGTGGGCATCCAGATCAATTCCATGGCAAGGTAAAAAGTCATAAACTTATTCCAGTCAGATCAATGGATTTTCAAGATAAAATTAAGAAGTGTTGCAATGAACACAAGGATCTGTGGTCAGTAATTGTGAATGGTAGACTTGAGTTTGCACAAGATTTGCATGCTGCAGATGCAGTATACCACAACCTTTGCAGCACAAATTTCAGAACAGGAAAGCAGGTACCACAACAGTTTATGGCAGATGATAAAATCCACCCGAAATGATTTAAGCAGGGTAGACCTCCTGATTCGGCAAGGGAAGATGCTTTTAATCAGGGGGCCATGTATTTGGAGGTCAGTGATGAGGAACAAATCTCAATACAGGATCTTATAAACAAAATGGAAGAGATATTGGTTGAGACTGGAATTGAACTATATGGATTTACCTACATGAAACATAGACTTGAGAAACATTTTCGAGACAAGATAACCATCACTGAGATTAGTGGAAAAGAAAATGTGGTTACATTTCGACGTAAAGCATCTTCTATCATCCATGACTTCAACTCCAAACCCAAGAAGTATGACCATGATGAAGAGAAATTAAGAATTATAGAAACCGCAGCCAAACTTATTAAAAGTGATGTAAAATTACTGAAGCAGCCACAGGAATTTTATCCAAGTGCAATTGAAATATCTTCGACTGACAAGGCTATGTCATCAATGGTAAGATGGTGCCTGTGGACATTAACTTGAAGCCTGCACCTGACAATCTTCTGGAAGCCTTCAACTGCAATTGCAGAACTAACTGTAGTCCACAGAGATGCTCATGTGGGAAATTTAACCTAGAATGTTCTCCAGCATGTGGAGAATGTAAAGGCCTACACTGCTCTAACACAATCCTGCCTGATCCAGAAAGTGATACTGAGGATGTATTATAATGTTTAATTTGTGACTCTTTGTTTTTTTCAAGGTGTTGTTTCAAAGTGACTTACGTAAAGTAGTTTAAATATTTATTGTTCTTCATTAGATATACATGACAGCTCTTAATAGCACTATAAAATCGTGATTGTGATGTAGTTTTAACAAATAATGTAGTACTAGTTTACTAGTTACATGTAGTATTGAAAAGAAAATGGCTACCCTGGAATTGGACTGTTAAGATTCACATGTACATATTACAAAATGTGTTTTATATTTGCTTTTAGTAGCTCAGTACTTCTGGCTAGAATAGCTTTTTAAGTTTGGTGTTTTGCTATTTTAAATTCCATAGCAATAAATGGAGATAAACTATAACACATCAGCACCCAGGAGGATTCCAAACTTCTAAGCATAAACTAATTGTCTGATTTATTTTCTAGGAATATTCATTCGTGAAATTCCAGTCACAAACTTGGGGGGACACTTGGGGGGTCTGGGTGCTTTGGGGGGTCCTGAAGAGTTGTGGAGCGCCTTCAAGACCACCGTCCTTGATGTTGCCGGTGGATGCCTTGGAGCTCACCACAGGGCAAAGAAGAATTTTGTCTCTCAAGGGACACTGGATACCATTGACCAGAGTCGCAGGGCCAGGCTGAATGGCAGAGCTGAGCTGTTCAGGGAGCTGAGGCGTAAAACTGTACGTGCACTGAGGGTGGACAAGGAGGCCTATGTGCGAGGAATCTGTGAGGGGGTAGAGCATGACCTGTGGACAGGTGATTCTCGTCCCGCTTACAGGGGAATTCGCGCATTACGTTCATCCAAGCCCATCCCTCGGAGCACTACAGTTCGAGCAGAGAGTGGTAGGCTCTTGACAGAGGAGTCTGAAGTGAAGGCCCGCTGGGCCGGTTACTTTGAGCGGTTGTACCAGGCTGATCCCCCAACTGTCGAGTTGGACGTCAAGGGTGTTACAATCCCTGTTGCTGACCCTCGAATCAACTGTGGTCCACCTACGCTTGTGGAAACACGGGCTGCGGTGAACCAGTTGAAACGGGGCAAAGCTCCAGGGATCTGTGGCATCCATGCTGAACTTCTCAAGGCTGGTGGAAATGCTGCACTCGTGTCGTTGCATGCAGTTTTGTGCTCTGCCTGGAACACAGGCATCATCCCAACTGACTGGAAGAGGGGCCTTGTTGTCCCTCTCTGGAAAGGGAAGGGTGATCGCCAAGACTGCAACAACTACCGAGGGGTGACGCTGCTCTCAGTGCCGGGCAAGGTCTTTGCTCGGATAATTCTCGATAGGGTTCGCCACCATCTGCTTGAGCACCAGCGTCCAGAGCAGTCAGGCTTTACACCAAAGAGGTCAACGATTGACCGTATCCTTGCACTTCGTGTCCTCACCGAACGCAGACGAGAGTTTCGGCAGGGGCTGCTTGCAGCCTATGTTGATCTCTGTAAAGCGTTCGATTCAGTGAATCGGGATGTCCTCTGGAGGATTCTTGGTCTTCGTGGGGTGCCACCAAAACTGATCGATCTGATGTCTGAACTCTACTCTGGTACTGAGAGTGCTGTGAAGTGTGGTGGAACCATCTCTGACTTATTTCCAGTTGTTACTGGAGTTCGTCAGGGATGTGTACTTGCCCCCACACTTTTCAGCATTTGTATGGACTGGATTCTAGGGAGGATGTCGGAGAGATCAAGTTGCGGTGCGTCATTTGGGAATGTCAAGATCTCGGACCTTGACTTTGCAGATGATGCAGTCATCTTTGCGGAGACTTTAGACATCCTCTTGGGGGCCCTCGAGGTGCTGAATGAGGAGTCGGAGCCGTTGGGATTACGGGTTTCTTGGGTCAAAACTAAGATCCAGGCTTTCGGTGACATCTTGGATGCTGCTGTCCTGTCTGTGTCTGTTTGTGGTGAGGATGTTGAGGTCGTGGAGAGATTCACTTACCTTGGCAGTGATATTCATGTCTCTGCTGGCTGCGAGTCAGAGGACAATAGACGTCTGGGTCGGGCCTGGGGAGTCATGGATTCACTGGATCATGGGGTGTGGCGCTGCCGGTACCTGTGCGGGAGGACGAAAGTCCGAGTCTTCAGGTCCTTGGTACTTCCAGTCTTGCTCTATGGGTGCGAGACTTGGACTCTGACCAAGGATCTGAGACGGAGACTTAATTCCTTTGGTACCAGGTCTCTTCGGAGAATCCTTGGCTATCGCTGGTCAGATTTTGTGTCCAACGAGCGGTTGCTGAGAGAGACTCGGATGAGATTTGTTACCTGCATAGTCTGTGAGCGTCAGTTGCGGCTGTATGGACATGTGGCTCGTTTTCCTGACTCTGATCCTGCTCACCAGATTCTCTCAGCGAGGGAGTCTCATGAGTGGAGGAGGCCAGTGGGTTGACCACGTGCCTCATGGTTGCAACAGGTTGACCATCATCTCAAGGAGATGGGGATGGGCCTGGCATCTGCCTGGGGGATGGCCAGACGGAGGCCCCTGGAGTACCGGCAGAAAGTGGACGCAGCGACGTGCTGTTCTGGCACATGCTCCCATACCTGACCTGAGTCACAAAATAATTGTGTTTTCTTTGTATAATGATTCATCATAGTATTTTATTTATGTTGGTAACTTTATATTCTGTAAATATGTTGAGGTTTTGCAGTAATATGACTTATGCCGAAATGGCCATTTGAAGGGAAGAATTTTGGAATATGTTAACCCTCCTTCAATGTTCAGTACATTGGTTATAGGCTTGTAGCAAGATATTATGTACACATTGAGGACACGGGGGACCAAAAATGAAAGTCATAGTATGATTAAGTTTTGCATATCATTTGTTAGCCAACATCATGGGGATTCAGGATCTATTTTGGCAGAGCTTAATTCTTCCTCTTTCTATTGCTCTGACAGGTTCAAGGTCAAATAGACCCAAAGAGTATCAATTATCTGTGTCAAGGAACCACTCATATCATTCTAAAATTGGTCTGATGGCTTAGATATGTATTATACACTAATTGGAAACCACATATATAGAGAATATTTTGTTTACCTGATATTTAACCTTGAGCGAAGAGGTCAAGGTCATATGAAATTAACAAATTGATCAAATTGATCAGTGTTCATTCAGGTCATAAATATAATATGCACATAAACTTAACCATAGAAATACATGCTGTTCTGTATACTGAACACAAACTGGCCTTTGGTATTGATTTTTTTTCATAGGGCCATCTTGGTAAATTTATTCTATGGCTATAAAATCAAGCTTATAGCTACCAGTAATTTTGTAGCAGCTTGGTAAATGCAATTTGTTACATACTTCCTAACATTTTTGACCCAATCATGGGAGTGAACCTAAAAACTGGTATGTAGTAATGATCCATGTTGAAACTTGCCATTTTAAATCATCACTTTATGCAGAAGTAAATTGCTATTTAAGATGTTCTATCTGATGCATTTCAAATTTCTGGAATAAGATTTTGTAAGCTTCACTATGACTGGGGGAAATTTTGCAAAATCTGAGATTTTACACATTTGAAGGTGCCAATATATGCAGAAGGTCATAAGAAATGTACTGTTTCGAGGAATTGTTCTATTCTTATGTATAATGATATATATAAAACAAAAAAAATGCATTTTCAACCATTTTGGACAACATATACAATCATACATGTAACCCATTTCTAAAAAATGAGCTATAAAAATGGAAAAAATAGCCTGTGTTTGGATTAAAAAAAACATGCGTTGTGAGTAACTATATCCATAGGACCCATAGCAAAGTATACATTTTCTGAAAGCACAGACACTTGGGCATTATATAACATTAAGATTGTTTATCTTATTAAAACTGGGTTCAATTTATCAGCTTTCTCCTCATTTAGGACCACAGTGTACACAATACTATGCTACAAGCCTATATCTCACTAACTACATTACATATTGGCAAAATTTAAAAACTGTGACAGTCAGAAAACATGTATATAGATATTCAGACCAATTGCGAACCTACTTTGGAAATTAAAAAATTGTGAATTTGAAAATGTCAACATATATGTCTAAATTCGATAATTTTTAGTGATTGGCAGAAATGTTTTTCTTCCGTCATGATGTTAATTTTAGGTCTACATCATTACTTGTGGTGTTGTTTGAAAGGGAATTTTATTGTGAATCTACTGATATCTTAATATTGAGAATCAGCCAGTAATTTCTCATGATATGGTCATGTTACTATACCCTCCCCCTATATTTTGGCTGTCAATTTTTTTCTTCGTCACCTTAAACTGAGGTCAAAATGAAGTTGTTCCAATGCCCCGATTTAAGGTGACTTTTAGTTTGTCATTCTATGATATATTTGGAGTGAAAAAAAAACTTGAATGATTACTATTGCAATTTGTGGTGGGTTTGACCCTAAAATGGCCTATTTTGACCGGTCTATAATTGTGGTGTCATCCGACTAGTGATATCAATCCAGTTCCGCACCACTCACATTACTCCCTGTGGTGATATCACACATCCCACATTATTGTGCTGTTCTACTTCCTGGCTCCATTTTCCTTCCCATTTGAGTCTTTCTTCCTCTCTGAGCCTTCTTAGTTGTTTGTTATCTTTCCGGAGTTTTTCCATCTCCGTGTACTCCAACCTTGCTCTCTCCTTTAGTTGGTAAGTTTCAAATTCATTTTCTTTTTGTTTTCTATCCCACTGTCTCTCATGTTCTTCATTCTCCAATCTCACCGTTTCCTTCAATTTGTTGATTTCTTTTTCCTGTTTCATTCCTTGTTATTTTTGTTTCTCATCCCACTGTCTCTCTTGTTCTTCCTTCTCCAATCTCATTGTTTCCCTCAATTGGTTGATCTCCCTTTCCTGCTTCATTCCTTGTTCTTTTTGTTTCTTATTCCACTGTCTCCCTTATTCCTCATTCTCCAATCTCATCGTTTCCTTCAATTTATTGATTTCCCTTTCCTGCTTCATTGATTGTTCATCCAACATCTCCGCATACTCCAACCTTGCTTTCTCCTTTAATTATTCTTGTCCTTTATGTTTCCTCTCCCACTGTCTCTCATGTTCTTCCTTCTCCAATCTCGTCGTTTCCTTCAATTGGTTGATTTCCTTTTCCTGTTTCATTCGTTGTTCTTTCACTACTCCTTCTGGCATCTCATTCTTTAATCTTAACAACCACAGCTCGTTTTGTAATTCCGTCTCTTTGTTTTGGTGTTTCTGTAACTCAGAAGCTTTTTCCCCTTATTCCTTTCTCATCTCCACAACTCTTTTCAATGCTTCCCTCCTCATTTCGTCCATTTTCTTACCGTATTCCTTCAGTTGTTCCTGAAATTCCTTTTTTATTTTTATCTTCCGTTCTAGGCTTTTTCTTTTCTGATTGCCTGTTCTTACCTCTTCCTTCAGTTGTCTCAATTCCAAATCGTGTTCCTGTTTTTATCTCTTCCAGCTTTGTTTTTTTCCCGATTTTCCTTTTCCAGCTTTGTTTTCCATTCTTCTTCCAAGTTCTTCCTATCCTGAGAATTACTAATTTACTCTTCCTCTATTCTTTTGTTCAGTTTGCTCTTTTCTTGTTCCAACTCATGGGTGAGTACTCCACTCTACTTCCCTCATTTGTTCCTGTAGTTCTTCGAACTGTCTTGACTTTTCCAACAATTCTTCCTTCCTTTGCTCCAGATATTTCTCTCCTCTTTTTATCTTCTGTTCTCGGCTTTCTCTTATCTGATTGCCTGATCTTACCTCTTCCTTCAGTTTTTCCAATTCCAAATCGTGTTCACATTTTTCCTTTTCTAGCTTTTTCCCCCATTTTTCCTCCAAGCTCTTCCTATCCTGGGAGATACCAATCTGCTCTTCCTCTATTCTTTTGTTCAGTTTGCTCTTCTCATATTCCAACTGATGGGTAAACAACACTAGTTTATTCTTTTCTCCACATAGTTCGTTGACTCTGATGGCTAAGTCCTCTTTCAGCCAACGAGTTCGTTCCCGTACATCAGCCAATTGTTGTAACCCACCGTACACATCCTTTTTCTGAAGCTCGTATGCGTGCCATTGTTCCTCGTCCAATTCAATTTTACCTCCTTTATATAATTCTCATAACTCCTCACCTGTTCCAAGGCATCCCCCAATCGTATCTGAAATTTGCCAATGTTCATGTAGTCGTCCTGCCTTGCCTGCCATGGCACATGCCATGACCACGTGGTTTGAACTGGTGGTTGGGAGCCTCCGCCTCGTGTTGTGCCGTTCGTTGCGCTATTAATAGCCAGTCCCGCTTCGTGGCGCGCCAAGGTGGAGCTGCGCCACCATTTTGCAACTCCATTTTCTCTATAATTTCCAAGTTTTTCACCTGATCCACTCAAAATAAAATAAAATTTGCGAGCGTGTTTTTTTTAACTTAATATGATTTTATTTTATTCTCACGCCTCTCGCAACCAATGTTCAGGGTGATAAATGCAGCACAGGTCCAAATATCCTGCTCCTGACTCCAAATTGTTGAGGATCCACAACGGAGGGATTCTCAATCCACTCCGGACAACAATTGTTAATGGCTTCCACGGTGTCAGGATTCGAGCGGTGTTGGCAATCACAGTCCATCATCAGTTCTTTTTTTTTCTTTCTTTCTTTCTTTCTTTTTTAAGGAATCGGGCGAATTTATTCCTCTGGGGCACATCGGGGAACACAACACAAGCAAAATATTCACGATAACGTTATTAACAATCTATAACCGGTTCTTAACTAAGGAACTCCGGATTATGGGTTTTGAGGGGGTCCCTACCGAGATATGCCTTAAACAACATGCAGACATGACAGACACACAGCATGCAGACAAGGCAGAGTACTTGGTGATGTTTCATGGACGAGAGGAAAGTGTCAAAAGCGCTAATGTCGCTCATAACAAGTCGATGTCCACGGATTCAAGCCCAAGCTCAAACACGCCATGTGGCGAGACGGAGCTCACCTTCCTTTTTCGCACCACATGCGGTCTCCGCACGCTCTGACCCCACGTAAGGTCAATGGCACAAAACCGCCAGATCGACGATGGGTCCCAGCTGGTTTCTCTCAAGGTCCAGCATACAAGTCCAGTCCTGGCCTGTTCACCAGACAAGGCCAAATCGAGGTTCCGGGCTCCAGCAGGCTGGGTCCATGGGATTCCAAGACTTCGTCAAGCCGTGAGGTGAGTAGGGACAGAGGCTCCGTCGTTAAAACGCAGGTTGAACCTGTCGATGACCTCCGCTTGAAGCCGACTCCAGACTCACACAGCAGCCAGGTCCTCTCTTCTCCGATCGCACCACCCGCTTTCCATTTTCCTCTCGGCACTCGTGGCCTCAAAACCGACTGCCGTCTTTGTACTTCTCCTAAAACTGAACCACTCCAAGAGGTCTCCGTTCACTGCCGAGGGCAGACACACCTCCTGCAGTCCTCTCCCTGCCTTTCCTTCGGCCCTGGCTCGCTTCTCCAGGCCACAGAAGGCAGACCCGGCGCACCCAAGTCCAGTTTCTCTCCCAGGAGAATCACCACTGTCTCTTCTTTGTTCACTCTCTTCAAAGCCACTCGCTCCTCCCCCTTTACGAAGCCGACAAACTCCTCCCCCCCAGCTCCACCTCCCTCTCCGCCGACTGGGGGGGGGCTATCGTCTGGAGAGGGGAAGGAAGAAGAGGGAGCTCTCGATCCACCACCACCGCACAAACAATAAACAGCCTCTGACACCTCCCGACACATGTGTAACGTCCATTTTACCGAACAGCCTAGCTAAACATGCAATTAATGGGGGATCTGAGCTAATCCTATATTTAGTAGCCTTCCAAGGGCCATTTCCATGACAATATATACATATATACATATATACATATCTACCTATCGACATATATACAAATCTACATATATACATATCTACATATATAAGTATTTACATATATACATATCTACATATATACATATCTACATATCTACGTAACTGCAAATCTAAAAAAATACAAATCTACATATATACATACGTATATACAAATCTACATATATACATATCTACATATCTACATATATACAAATCTACATATATACAAATCTACATATATACATATCTACATATATATCTACATATATACATACGTATATACAAATCTACATATATATCTACATATATACATACGTATATACAAATTTACATATATACATATCTACATATATACATACGTATATACAAATCTACATATATATATATATATATATATATATATATATATATATATATATATATATATATATTGTCCACCTGTTTTTGTGCAACATTTCTTCCATGCATTGAAGACATAATTTGAAACCATGTTGGTCTTATGTGAAGCCAAAGACCTTTTCGAAGCAGTCATATTCACATTTGTCATGCCCTCCCTCTACGTTTTCCCTTTTGTGTAAAAGGACCAATGAGACTGTTAAAATAATCATCAAATATCAAAATGTTGGAGCCCTTTGGCATCACTGGCCTTTGTAATGTTGCAAGCCTCATGCTTCAGGCCTCTGGTGAGTGCAATTGGAATTTATCTGAGCTCTATAACCATAATGTATTTTGTATGCACATCGGCAGTGAACATGTTTTTCCTTCAAACGCAGGGTTTTTTTTGTTTCTTTTTGGTTTTTTAATTTTTGGAGTGATTTTCGCAGCTCTCTGTTTCTGATTATTCTCTCTTTATAAACTCAACTGGGGACCACACCAGGGACAGAAGATTCATCAGTAAGTCCATAGCCTGATATGAAAGTCAATGACACGAGGGCAAAATTATTTGATTGTTATGAGAATCTTTACTTCCATTTTACCATCAATTTAAAATTATATTTATACTTCTTACAACCGATTACATGATTTATTTCGTTTTGCAAATCACAAAGTTCATTTTTACTTTGTGTTGCAATGATTTTCTCTTTTTACAAATATATTTCAGGAATTTCTTGAAAGAAGTGTGGGCCTACTTCGAGTGTTCAGAATGCTTACCATGAAAAGCGTTGCTTTTCCAGATCACTGAGCAGCCAGCTAGATCGTCGCCTTCTCAAAAAGCACAACGCTTTTCACCAAGTCACTCTTACATTGAATGAATCTTTACGCTCTGTAGAATTATTGATTGAAAATGGGAGTTTAACCAACCTCCGCAGTCCAAGTTTCTTCACCTAAAGCAGTGTGTTGGGAAGTTTAAGGGTCTCAGAAATCACACAATTGGGATCCGTTAATTGCCGGTTTATTTTATTAAATTATTTATTTGCAAATTCACAATATGCCCTGAAAAAAAAAAAAAGACAGAAAAAAAAGAATGTGAACCGGAACACCTGTTCCAAGTCATTATCTTGATATTCTTCAGCATCTCTGTATGACTATTTCAAAGAATCATCACCAGAATATTTCAAAGAATTCTGAAGTGATCTTTTGCCACTTGACAATCACTTATATTGATGTTTTTTTAACTCTTACAATTAGAGTTTAGTGATTTATTTAGTTGGGTAGTTAGATTACATCAGTGCCAACTGATAACAAAATGCAAATGTGGCCATCAGAGAGATCATCTCAAGTGTGCACTTGAATCCTATAATTTGTCATGGAAGGGACCCACTGATTTCCACACGTCATGAGATATTGTTCTTGGTTTTTCTAACTGCTGAGACATGTAAACTTTGTGTTAAAATAGTCAAAACTCCATAATTCTTTATTCCAAACAAAGGTTGAATGAAGCATACATGCATCAAGCCAAAATGATGTGATGAATCATCAGATCTTGACAGAAGGACGATGTCTTCGCATCAATGAAGGCTCCTCTTGAAATTATCACATCTCCAATCTGGTCTTAAAAAATTGATTGATCACCATGTCATTGAGTATGCAAAAATATGTTTTTACCCAAAACTCTCGTATCAAATATGGTGTTTCAATAATCCTTTGGAATCATATGGTACATGCACAATCAACATCCCTCACCATAATATGGAGACTACAAGCCTGCTGCTTGCTCAATGGTGGCAGATTGTTGACTACTGTGATTGAATGATGATGAATCATGAGATAATTTTAATGCAAAATACAAAATGGGTACCATTCACAAGATTATTTTTGCAATCATTTTAAAAGTTTGAGCTGATTTTATCTCCGCTGCTTTGAGCATTTTATGGTCTGCCTTTCATTTAAACACAGGTATTAAACACTTAGTGGAGACATAGGTGGACTGTTACTTTCCTGGGAATCAAAGCAGTCTGGAGCCTGTGCTGAAGGACAGTTCCCTTGGTTTCTATCACTTTGTAACCTCAAGGGTATATTGTCAATATCACTTTGCACCTGACCTAGTACATGAGGGATTGACTGCCTTGACAAGTGCTGGTTTCCTTGTGGATGCATGTGGGAGATGGCTGACTTATCGTAATGAGCTTTCAATTGCTCTGCTGTTTGTGGTGCAATTGACTTGGCACTGAAGTCATGGGAAACTTCAGAGGTTACAGGGGAATTCTCACAGTCCAGATCCTCTGAATAACAAACGGTCGGGGGGAGCGGTACATGCTCCAAATCAGCATTAAATGGTCGGAATCTCTGAGATGAAAAACGTGGATTGCAATGCCGAGCATAGCGTGGAGGTCTTTGGAAGCCCCAAGGGTGGAAGGGTGGACGAAAGGGGAAAAATCGCATGCGAGGAGGCCAAAATGCTGGATATCCAGGGTTTGTAAAAGGGGGTGGATTGAAAGGAGGAAATGGATACCCATGTGGCTCAGACCTCATAGGCTGAAATGGTGGTGGCGGTGGTGGTGGCAGTGGTGGTGGCAGTGGTGGCGGCGGTATTACTGGGCCGTGATGCTGGATGGATAAATCAGTCGGAGGTGTGGGAAGAAGACCACGGCTTTGTTTTGAAAGATAGTTTGAATGAACCATCTCATCAAGTGATGATGAAGGCTGAAGGCGTTTAAGTGATGGCCGGCTCATTTTTTGCTGCTGCTGCCAGTCCAATTCTGAACCATGACTCATCTCCCGATAACTCTCCATCTGTCCTGTATCCAGCTTGTGTGTGGCTGTTGAAGCAGGTCTGGAAAAAGGTGTTTTCACCAATGATTCATGCTCTGTATTATATTTACTCGGAAGCTTGGATTGCAGGCCATGCTGATAATCAAACGTCTGATAGTCAACCAAGTTAAAGTTGTTGTCAGATTCTTTGTGCATCTCTGAGTCGCTGCTCCAAATGCGTTTGTTACAACTGCTCTTCACATCTTGCTCTACAATCTGTTCTGCTAAGGTGGCAGATTCACGCAATTTACAATCAATATTTTTACTCAGAAGCCTTTGGATTTCTTGCAGTAAATCGAGTGAAAGTCTCTGACTATCACCTTTGACGCTTTGTGTACAAACATCGTCACTTTGCAAAGTGTTTCGGGGCAGGTATCCTTCTTTTGTTAAGGTAAGTCGATTAATTCTCGGATCACTGATGGAATTTGATCTCACTACATCCCATTTTTCAAAATCAAAGCAATCGCCACTCCCTGTTGCTTTGTCTTTTGTTGCAGAGTGAGAGGAATGACTTTGCCTTCTGGGTACTGGATCAATGGCAATGTTGGTTTCTTTAATAATGCGTTTCCCATCATTTGGTTGGAACTTCGTGGCTATTCCTTCATCTCTCTCGAAATTAAGTCCGGAACACATTTTACCACCTTGGAAACTGCCTTTCTGGGCATCAACAGTGCCCCTCTCAGGAAATGTCGACACACAGTCACCCAACTCTGATGGACAGGAATACTCCGTCGAAGTATGTTCAAATCGTTCATTTCTGATCCCAGATTTATCAGGGCCCTTCGCACTTTCAGAGCTTGACAGATCTGCTTTTCTAGCTGTTGGTGTTTCATTATTCTCTGCTTTTTCAGCAGCAGGAATAGCACAATGGCTTTTTGTGGCTGTAGATGACTTCGGAGCCTGTTGGGAAAAATAAATCATGAATATATTGATTGCACATGTAACAAATTAACCTAAACTCAACGATTCTACAGTGTAAGACAGGTCAGAGATAGATGAATACTAGACTGTCGACGATAAGCTGACGTTTCAGGCATTGGCCCCTTGTTGGAAATGTTAATGACATACTGCAGAAATATATACTATTCTGATCTATATCATCCATCTGGGTGAAAAAGAGGGGTTGGGGGAGAGATGCTGCCACAGCAGTACCTTGACAAGGAATATGCTGTGTGGCTTGCTATTGCCCTGACGATGGTAAATCAGAGCTGACAGGATAGCCTCGAGCTATGCACGCTCACCTATAAGCTGTCTCGCCTCGGTACGAATCCTGACCCAGCTATAAGCTGTCATCCTGGTGTTTCACAGGCAGTGTGATTCAGTAATGTGTGTGCCGTCCTTATGATGAACGTTAAACAGACGTTTCGTGTGCCATCAATAGTTGGTGGATGTTAAAGATACCACGGTGTCCTTCGCGAAGAGTAGGCGAACTATCGCCGGCACCATGAACAGATTCTAAAGTCCTACACTAACCAGGGGAGGCATTGCATCAGCGGCACAGCCACACACGAAGCCAATGATGCTACCCCGCAGCCTTGTGCTGCATACGAACGAACAAGTGGCGCATCAGGAGGGACATATGGAATTTGGCCAGGATACTAGCTCAGAACAGCCGACGTTTTACATAGATACTGTGTGATTCTAACAGAATCTCATCTGTTATGAATGATGTTCATAACTTTCTCTAATAGTTGGTCTGCTGTTAGGGTGGGAGGGGTACAACAACCCAAGTTGTTTGACTTGAGTCTGAATCAAGGCTTCTAACAAAGCCTGGTGTTGGTGCAGTGGTTAGGGCAGCGGCTTGGGATCCAAAAGGTCCTGAGTTCAAACCCCGTTGGGCCACTAAATTAATACACCAGGGGGTTGACTCAGCCTGTCATCCTTCCGAGGTCGGCGAAATGAGTACCAGTTTACTGGGCCGGTGTATACCCCGGTTAAAATAGGTGTACCATATCCCTGTGTCATAAGAGGCGACCAGGGTTGCATCAGGAAGGGCATCCGGCGTAAAACATGTGCCAAATCACTATGCAGATCATACGGATGATCCGCTGTGGCGACCCCTAACGGGAGCAGCCGAAAGAAGAAGAAGAAGAAGAAGAAGAAGAAGAAGAAGAAGAAGAAGAAGAAGAAGAAGATGATGATGATTGTGTGATTCCAACACACATCGGTACAACCATCTAAACATCTCTCCATAAGGTTGGCATACTTAGAACATTATTGGAAAACATAAGACTGAGAGTACATAGTTGGATCCTGCTCCATGATAGAACGTACCCAGATTGAATCGCTCAAAGGTTGTGCTATCACTGTGAGGAGATAATACATTAATTGTGCACCAAGTATGTTCACAAGAATCCCCCCCCCCAAAAAAAAAAATAACATGAGATCATTAAACTATAATTGGCTATAAGTTTTTTTTTTTTCCTCCATAAAAATGTAGAATTAATAATTGAGATTTAAAAACAAACAAACAAACCAAATGCAAAGCAGATTCTTTTGACTTGTCTCCTTTTGCTGCTTTCTTTAATTCTCCAGCCGCAGATTCCGAGCCACTCATGACACATGCACTTGTTTCATTCTGTTTGCACTTCCTGCTGGCTCGTGAAGTCATCTTTTGTTCTGAATAACTCGGTGTGCTGCTTTGTTCATCAGCAGGTTCTCTTCTGACGCGCACTTGCACGAGAACTCCCAGGATGCTTTCCGCGTATGTGGTATCTAGGTACAAATACCGAATTGGTGAATATTTAAATTGAGAAACAGTATAAAGAAAACGTTTAAAGTAAAACAAAACTTTGAAGATCACTATATTTGATCTTTGTTTTAATTTATCGGTCCTAAGGCTCACAGAGAAATAAATATTGTTACAGAGACATGAGATAACACCAGACTTGTCTTCAGACAAAGACAGCCAGTGACCTTGTGGAAAGTGACACAACTTCCTGGTGCATTGTGTGCCAGAAATGCCATTTTGACAAGTCTCGTTTCAGTTTGCACTCATTTTGGCAGTTATACTTCTCTCCTCACCCCCGCCCACCCCCTCTCCCGCCCCTCTCGCCCCCACTCCCCGATGGGTTGCTAACCTTCAGGGTTTGTCCGTGGCCTCTAAATGCTAAGCATCAGCAAAGGTCAGAATCAAATTGCCGGCCCAGCAGAGTCAGAGCGGACACTCCAACCACAATACCACTGAGTTTGGTAATATAATTATAGAATAATTACAGAATATGCTAGTAGATCAATATGTATTTTTTTGCACTTTAAATTCTAAAGTGAAACAATGCAACAATGCAAAAACAAACAAACAATGCATCGAAAGTTAACAACCAAAGCAGATTTTCCAGTAGTTTCATTGGAGGAAGCCTTATCAAGTGCAGAATTCGCCAAAATCGAAATGTGATGTCATGTGTTTCACAGCCAATCCGATTGGATGTGAAGTAGAAAAATAAATGAAAGGATTCAAAAACAAAATTGATCATTAAAAATGTGAAGTGGACAATTCAATAATGAGAGGACAAGTGTTTCTCAATTTTTGACATTTGGCTTTTGCTTCAATTGAAATTGACAAACGACTTAAAAACAGCTTTTGCATTTTACTATACTCATACAATGCAGGATAATTTATTATAAAATAAATATTTGCTTTTGAACAATATTTCATTTGAGGCCTACAAATCGTGGCTCCCAGGTCCACCATGGTTTGTAAACCAGAAATAAACACTAAAATAAACGAGGTAAGGTGACAAAAACATATGTCGAATTTGTCTGTTGTATTAAATTGTCCAAAGACCAACTAATGCAGCAGGTATCACGCAATCGTTAACCTCCACATTACAGGTGAAACAACCGACTTAACATGGCTTGCTTCACGATTGGCAATGCACAAGATGGTGGTTTGGCTTGAGTCTGAATATTCCTGGAATCGAACCCAAAATCAGACAGCTCAAAGACAAACCTGCTATCAGTTCATATTTCTCAATCTGTCTAATGTGAGCAGTGTTTTAACTGCAGAGGACCTTAATAGTTGAGTGGGTTAAAGCCTTGATGTACATCCTGCACTTGCAAGGGTGAGTTTAATTCCCATGGTTGTTCAGTGGCAATATCCCCACCATGTGACAAAGTTGAAACACGTCGAAGATTAATCCTAGCAATTGAGACATCCATGACTTATGAGCACCCCATTTCTCTATCAAGAGTGTAGGACTCAACCACCACACTGAAGAACTGGACACCATGAGTTGCCATGTTTGTGCTACGTAATTTATTATCTAATCTTTTCTTTCTTGTTTTTTTATATATACATGATCGAGGCTGGTGGAAGAGTGAGAGTAGAATGGAAGAGAACAAAATGGAAAGGGGGAAACAGCAACATCAGAGTATAAGTGACAGTGAGATGAAGGGGGTGGGGAGGAGGACACATGGAGTGAACAAGCTGCACTCAAGCTGAATGAAACACAGCAAGAAGTGGAAGGGGAAGGTTGAGAGGAAACAGTAAAGGAATGAAGCAATTGACAACTAACAATGGAAAAGAGGTGAGGCAGAGGGAGGAAAATCACAATAACTGGAAAAGTGGAATGCTTGGGAATGGGGTAATTTGGGGTAGAAGAGGTCATGAGTATGGATGGGAGATAGCATGAGATGGAGGTGAACAGCTTGGAGGGAAGAATGGGATTGAACAGGCTGGGGAAATTGGTTCCACAGGTGAGAGAAAAGAGGAAAAAAGGAGTGGAGGTGAGCAGTGAGCCTGGATTTTGGAAGTTTAATAATAAGTAAGAGGGTTAATAAGTAACAAAATAAGAGGGTTGCTGGCAGACTGTGTTCACCTGCAGAAACCTTGGAGGGACAGAGCCAAGAAAAAGCAGAGGGTAAAAGACAAAGAAGGAGGCGGTATAATACAAAGAGGCCAACAACCTGTCCGCGATGTGAAAGTAACAGACCTAGACACTCAGCTTTGTCGTGGGAGTTCTCAATTATTTTGAGGGCCTTACTTTCCTTGGCATCAAGAAGGGCAAGGTGCAAGGCAAGGGCACAATCCCAAAGGGAATAGCAGTACTCCATCAAGCTAAGAATAAAGGCCTTGTAGGTTGTCAAACGTTTAGACTGGTTAAGGAAAGACCTTGCACGATGAAGGATTCACAGTCAGTGGTTGACTTTGGAGGCCATCTTGGAAATATGGTCTGCCAAAGAAAGATCATGACTGATGGTGAGAACCCAAAGTTTGAGTGACTCAACCTCTTCAAGTGTTTGTTTTTTTAGGAAGCAGATGGGAGGTTTTTCCTGATGATCCTTTCAGAGAGACAGAGCGAGTGGGTGGGATTTGTGGAGGATGACATATTCCGAGTGTTGGACCAGCTCTGGATTCCATCAAGGTCTGCAGAGAGGGAAGAGGCTGCTGCCTTCCTGTCTGAAGGGTGGGAAATGGTACAGCAGAGGGTTGAATCATCATCAATGAGATAAGCAGGATTTTCCAGGGAAACAGAAAGATCATTGTTGAAGATGAGGAACAAGACTGGGCTCAAGACACCACCCGAGGGCACTCGTGCCTCGACAGGGAGAGGAGATAGGTTCTTCCAATATTCATTATTTTGTCACAGCAATTTATTTATCAAGCAGAATATATCAAATTATCATCAGATATAATAAATCACAATTTCACATGTAAGAATGATGTAGCATTTGGGTAGTATTTTATCCCGCTGATATATAGTATTTATGTAAAATAATGTAAACATAATTATTGTGTATATTATAGAATTTAACTTTTGAATTTAAACTTCAAAACTTGTTCCAATTTATACCACACACAATGTCCAAAGGGGCATTTGAGACGATGACAGCTCGAGTTGTGAAATTTAATATCATTTGCTTGGGGCAGGACTCAGGAGACGCTTCGACAGTTATAGAACAATAGTACGCACGGTCAAAATTACTTACACAAAAAGGTATTTTTAATACATCAATCTGTTCCGCATCTTCCTATAATATTGATATCTGGCTTACTTGAAGTGGATAGAAAGGGCATTTAAACAAGCAATAAAAACAGCAAAAAATGAAAATCCTACGTACTGGCCTGGATTTGTGGCAGGAGGTTTGCGGGAACTTCATTAGATGTGCCATATGGGACAATGTACAAATCTTTAACAGCCTGAGAGCTAGCTGAGATGACTCCGCAGCGCTGACGTTTGCTCAGATATGTGAATAAAGCAGAATAGCCTTCCTGCTCGTCTTCAGAGGCAGGGTGGAAGTGAATGATTGAAATCCCCTGCAGAGAGTGAGAGAGGAACAGCTTGAGGGCAAGCCCTGAGGTTGGACAAGGGACCGAGTCAACGACTATACATAGACTCACTTGGGGTCCCTCGAGTCTCATTAGTATCACAATGAAACTCAGAGAGCAGCAGGAAGCGACCCAAACCTGGATACTTGCCATGGGTAAGACTGCACATGGCATGTACATTTACATTGGATAAAGCATATGCATGAACAGGACATATGGAATATTGTGCCAAGGACAAGTGCATTGAAAGGATATTAACTATTAAAAGTCAGGGTGATCCCCCCACCCCCCCATCCCTCATCCCTGCCCCGAAAAAAAAAAAGCACTTAATTTCAGCATTTTAAGCATCTATCTTGGACAAGTATTTTTTTCTTTTGATAAATGGCTTTTTATTTAAAGAGGTGAAAATTCAAAGCATTAGGACAAGCTCATCACATGCACTTCATGTCAACGATAAAACTTTGTCAAGTGGTCATGAAAAGCTTGTCAAACAAAAACACATACATCTTTACCCCTGAGACCAAAATGATGCACCATGCTTTCAGGGGTTGTGTTGTTTGCTTTCAGCTTTTTATCAGCAAGACAAAAATAAAATTAAAATGAAAGACTGCCTCAATGAACTTATGTGCTCTATTATACAACATGAACTAGTGTAAAAGCCCGACGAAAATGACAGGTTGGAGTTATTTTATTAAGCTGGAAGATATGATGTTTCGGAGCAAGAAGCGTTATATTAAAACACGATGTATAAATGTGACCCTATTTTCTTTATATTCTGGGACGTTTCATTTTGACGGTACAGCCTCGTGAGCGTGCCAAAGTCTGAAGCCTCGGCCTAACGTCAGGTGTGTTTCTATCTTCTTTATTTATGAGACATCCTACAGATGTAATTGAGCACTCATTTTACTAGACGCACATTGCGTATCACGTGCAGTGAATCTCACCTCCCTGCACCTTGTATTTACTGGTATTTAAAAAAACAAAAAAAGCTTCTGTACACCGCCCTTGAGCTCAGTTTGCTCATCACCATCTACAATTCCAATAGAAGAGATGTAATTAATCCTTTATAGAAAATGTTTTTTGAGTTTTTTTATCTTCAAAAATCGACTGCAATGAACACACAGTTGCGTTAAAAGATTGGCCATTAAAAGCCTATTCAAATCATCCTCATAGGGGGCCAGCGCCAGACAAATACACAAATACAAAAGGAAGTAGATCGTTTCATTTCCACACGTGAAAAACTTATCCAAGTAATAATCATCCACTTGGCCTAAAATTAAAATAAAACATGTCATTATGGGTTGAGAGATATCTGTGGAATTCCTTAATTCAATGAACAACTGGATAATCAACAGGAAACTATCATCAAGGGTTCGACCCTTTAATCGGAGAATCTCTCCAAACAGCAACTTCACAACATTAGTTGAGGCAGAGAGACGTATGTGAGAAAGAGAGATACAGAATGAGAGAGAGAGGGGGATACAGAGAGAGGGAGAGAGAGAGAGAGGGGGTGGTACAGGGAGAGAGAGAGAGAGAGAGAGAGAGAGAGAGAGAGAGAGAGAGAGAGAGAGAGAGAGAGAGAGAGAGAGAGAGAGAGAGAGAGAGAGAGAGAGAGAGAGAGAGAGAGAGAGGGAGAGAGAGAGAGAGGGGGTACAGGGAGAGGGAGAGAGAGAGAGAGGGGTACAGGGAGGGAGAGAGAGAGAGAGGGAGGGAGAGAGAGAGAGAGGGGGTACAGGGAGGGAGAGAGAGAGGGAGTGGGTACAGGGAGGGAGAGAGAGAGGGGTACAGGAGAGAGAGAGAGAGAGAGAGAGAGAGAGAGAGAGAGAGAGAGAGAGAGAGAGAGAGAGAGAGAGAGAGAGAGAGAGAGAGTACAGGGAGAGAGAGAGAGGGGGGTACAGGGAGAGAGAGAGGGGGTACAGGGAGAGACAGAGAGGGGTACAGGGAGGGAGAGAGAGAGAGAGAGAGAGAGAGAGAGAGAGAGAGAGAGAGAGAGAGAGAGAGAGAGAGAGAGAGAGAGAGAGAGAGAGAGAGAGAGAGAGAGAGGTAGAAGAGAGAGGGGTACAGGGAGTAAGAATATGGTTGATAAAGCAATAATAATCATGCATATACTTAATTACTTTTCCTATAAAATCAATAATTACATCATCAACTCTTTCAATCAATCATGGCAAAACATCAAAACAATGGATATAAATTGTCATTATTTTTAACAATATCATGAGGAAGGAAATAGAATTTCTTACTGATTATATGCACATTTATTGAGGAGTCGAAGAAAACGTTTAATGTTTATTGGACTGTTAGGAATGTTTCTTTCCAAAACATTGTGAACTCCACATGTTAGTACATAGTGAAAACCAGAATGGCACTCGGTGGAGTACATACCTCTGCCAGGCTGAACGGATTACGTTTTGTGTCCCACTGATAGGCCTGATCAGGATACAGACCTGAACCAAAATCTAATCAGCTTGTTCTCATCACCTATCCAACACATCCACAAAGGTTCATCCAAATCCGTTGATCACTTTTTGAAATTCCATGCTTTATATGGTTTTTTGACATATCTCTCAAAGGTGAAGAATCACTTAAAACATTCTCTTGTCCAGATCCAGATCTTCACCAAAAACAAATCAGTTGGTCCTTTTCACACACCCAACCTGTCCATCAAGTTTTGACATAACCTGTCCATAACTTTTTGAGATATCCTGCTCACAGACAAACAAACAGACAGACAGACAAATAGTGGTAAAAAAATATATAACCTCCGTCCACCTACAGTGGCAGAGGTAATAATGTTGTAATCGCCGTTAACACCATGCACTCCATTTGATCGTAAGAACTGTATCACATTCATTTGCAATGAAACGATAATGTTGATGCCTCATAGAGAATCTCCTGTAGTCACATACTTGCTCGTCAAATTAGTTAGCAAACTGCATTTAAGAATAGGCCTCAAAGAAAATTTGTACAAACATAGTTCAAACTGACAAAACGAAGGCAAGAAGAGGTTCTTGACAGAGATAAATAATATTTTCTTTAATTATTATTATTATTATTATTATTATTATTATTATTATTATTATTATTATTCCATCACGTCACTCTTGCCTTTGTTGCCACAGTCTTCACTTTCTCCAGGTAATCCCAAACGATGTGTGGAGATATTCTTCCTCCGATTAAGATGGAGTCCGGTAAATCCTGCAACAATAAATAACACCCAAAATACATGGTGGCGACAGCTTTGAAGATGGAAGCACAAGGTTTTGACTGTTCCCTCACACGCGATGATGCACTGTTAAATTAAAAGGTATTTCTGAAGTCACATTAAAAGCAGTAAGGCACAGAGCCTGATAGACTTGGAATAAATAACCAGAATCGCAGACATACATAAGCGATTGCAAATTTCTCCTCAGCTTGCTCTGCTCTCATCAAGAAACATAACGGAACAACAACAGGATGATGCAAAATCTGTGTCATCGCAGTCCTAAACTAGAAGAGCACTCAGTAGAGCGCAATGTCTGATCAACGAGAACATTTCGGGACTAATACATTATTAACTATCATGCTATACAGTACTATATAGTTTTTGGCCCGATCTCTCAATGGTGAATTAACTTTAAAGATTAAAAAAAAAAAATCTCGTATAGAGATCCTGATAGAGATCTTCACAAAAAACGAAGCAATTCGTCCTTGCGACACATCCAACAAGTCCACCATGTTTCATCTGAATCCGTCCATAACTTTTTGAGATATTGTGCTATTTATCGTTTTTTGCCCAATCTCTCAAAGGTAAAGAATCACTTTAAAAATGCTAGTAGCTGGATCCGGGTCTGAATCGTCAACAAAATCTAATCAGTTTGTCCGTGTCGCACACCCAACCTCTCCACAAAATTTCATCTGGATGCGTCCACAACTTTTTGAGATATCCTGCACACAAACAAACCGACAAACAAACAAATAAGAAGTCATCGTGCAGAGCACTATACTTGCAAAATCCATAAAACAAAATTGACCTCAAAAATAATTGACTGGTTCAATTCAATGACCAAATATGCAACTCCTCTTCAAATTTCAAGTCAATCGGAGGAAAATTGAGGATTTTAGAAACACCACCTTAGTTGTTGACCTTGGGACTATGTTGACCATTTGGTCAATATTGACCTCAAAAATAATTGGCTGGTTTAATTAATTGACCTGAAATACAAATCCTCTTCAAATTTCAAGTCAATCAGAGGAAAATTGAGGATTTTAGAAATCTCACATAAGTTGTCGACCTTTGGCCTATGTTGACATTTTGACCTCAAAAACAATAGTCTTCTTCCTTATGACAAACTCTACCATGTAGTGAAGTTTAGTGAAGATCTGTTTAAAATTGGGACCTGTAGGCGACAAACAGACAAACAGACAGACAAACAGATAGAATAACAAACTCGACTGACCAATATACTTGAAAAATCTTCCATTTTGCAAGTAACAAGAGGAAGACGTGATGTAGAGCATGATACTTGCAAAATCCATGAAACAAATTTGACCTCAAACATAATTGGTGGTTAATTCAATGACCAAATATGAAACTCCTCTTCAAATTTCAAGTCAATCGGATGAAGATTGAGGACTTTAGAAATACCACCTTAGTTGTTGACCTTGGGCCTATGTTGACCTGTTGGTTGATGTTGACCTCCAAAATAATTGGCGACTTGAATTCAGTGACCTGAAATATAAATCTTCTTCAAATTTCAAGTGAATCGGATGAAAATTGAGGATTTTAGAAATACCACCTTAGTTGTTGACCTTGGGTTTACATTGACCTTTTTGACCTTTTGACCTCAAAAACAGTAGCCTTCTTCCTTATGTCAAAGTCTACCAGGTGGTGAAGTTTTGTGAAGATCGGTTTAAAATTGTGACCTGTAGGTGACAAACAGACAGAGAGACAAACCCAAACGCATACCCCTCTCCTTCGGTGTGGTGAGGGTAAAAATGCTGGGTGGGGTGATGTCGTTATTGTAACCTTTGATCTTACCTTTTTGGCATCAACAGAGATAATTTAAACACTCAATCCAGCACATATTTTGAAATAAAAAAATTAAAATAATTTCATTAAAGTGAATCCCATGAACTATGCATGTTCCTTTCAACACCATCACTAATCTCTCGAAGTATCCAATGAAGGTCAACCGTCCCATCACTCATGTTCCCATATAATGCTAATCCAATCTCCCATTTTATTTAACTTATGCTCATCCCCCCATAAGGTTATTGCTACTGAACTCACACTTGGACACAAATTTATGAGTGTCCCACGTGGGTTCCAAACCTTCTCTGATTTCCTCTTCCCGACTGGGATCCCACAGAAAACCCAGCCGTGTTCGCCACGTTTGTTCCTCCTCCCGCTCTCTGCACACAGTCGTCCCGTGCAGCCTTCCTCACACCACTTACACACACGAGCAGTCTTGAAGCCTTTCTCACACCCAATCTTACACCGCTTGAGCCCTGTAGCACACCGTTACCCTCCCCACCCCCCACACACTGGTTCCTGTGGGACCGGCGTCGAAACAAAACTCATTAACAATTTTTAAATTTCCAATCGTCCACACACAGGTGGCTTGCATTCACCCTGCATCATGCTTTGCACTCCGCAAAACCAAAATGAGTGAACTTTTTCAATATTCTGCACTCGGGCGGTTCCCAGCATGGATCGGTTTCAACCTATGTCACGCCGTGCCTCACACGCCGGCTGTGGATGCAAAATTTAGCAACATGTGAAGCAAAGGAGCCAGCCCAGAGGGGAGAGCAGAACTCCACTAAGCTACGGATGAAGGTCTTGTGGGTGGATAGGAGTTCAGGTGTGCCAAGGAAGGACTTCTTGTACGACGGAAGGTGTCCAGTCGGTGAATAGCTTTGGAGGCCGACTTTGAAATGTGGTTTCCCCAAGAAAAATCATGGCTAATATTGTGATCCAGGAATTTGAACGAGTCACTGAATTTCTTCATGAGGATTTTAAAGAAAGCAGATCGGAGGGTTTTCCAGATTGTCATTTTGGAGAGACAGTGAGAGTTTGAGATTTGTCTGGCTGGATTGAAAGACATATTCCAAGTGTTTGACCACCTTTCAATCCTTTTAACGTCTCCAGAGAGATGTCCAGTCTTGTGGGTCTCAATGGTCTGAGGAGGCTTCAAGTCTTAAGGTTCTAGAGAGTCTTAGGTGTCGATAGGGTCTCAAGGGTTATAAATGTACAGAGGGGTCTAGAGAAAGGAAATATTTAACAGTATCTAGAGGGTCTTAAAGGGTCTTCAAAGGACTAAGGGGTCTCAGCAGTCTAAAGGATCGAAAGATTTAAAAGGTAGTTCAAATAGTACATAATTAATAGACTATGTATATTCAGGGTGCAGTACATAATTAAGAGACATATACCGAGGCTTCACGGATGGACAGACGGAATGTGTTTTTAGCATATATATATATATATATATATATATATATATATATATATATATATATATATATATATATATATATATATATATATATATATAAAAATATATATAAAAAATATATATATATATATATATATATAAACATACATATAGTTTTATATACCATATATATATAAACATACATATATATATATACATATATATATATATATATACCATATATATATATATATATATATATATATATATATATATATATATACATATACATATACATACATATACGAGGTGTGTTCAAAAAGTATCCAACCTTAATTTTTCGTGTGTAAACAAATTAAGCTAGGGAGGCAGGTTTGGTGCAGGTATGTAGGCGATCCTAATTCGTATGCGTGAATATTTTCCCGCCTGCAGAAGCTGTTAGTCGCCGACAGACCGCCGATGAGTGAGGAAGTGTAAGTGAGCGCCATCGGATTTTTGTTTTTGACAAAATGACGGAAAAACTTGAACAACGCTACTGCATCAAATTTTGTGTAAAGCTTGGCGATTCCCAAGTGGAAACGATCCGCAAGATTCAACAGGCCTTCGGGAACGAAGCAATGGGCACCACACAGATAAAAGAGTGGTACAACTGTTTCAAAGATGGTTGTACATCAGTGGAAAGTGAAGCACGTTCTGGTAGGCCCTGAACATCCCGAAATGAGATCGTCATTGACCAAGTGAGGACCCTGCTGATGCAGGATCATCGAATCACGATCAGAGAACTTGCAGACGAGGTGGGCGTCAGCATTGGATCCATTCATTCCATTGTGACTGAGGATTTGGGCTTAAGGAGAATCTCAGCGAAGTTCGTGCCAAAGCTGCTAACGATCGAGCAGAAGCAACTCCATTTGGAGATCGCACAGGACATGATGGAGACTGTGAACAGCGATCCCAACTTCTTCAACACAGTGATCACTGGCGATGAGACCACAGTGACCCGTCATTTTGTCAAAAACGAAAATCTGATGGCGCTCACTTACACTTCCTCACTCGTCGGCGGTCTGTTGGCGACTGACAGCTTCTGCAGGTGGGGACAATATTCACGCATACGGATTAGGATCGCCTACATACGTGCACCAAACCACACCTCCCTAGCTTCATTTGTTTATGCACGAAAAATTAAGGTTGGATACTTTTTGAACACACCTCGTATACCATAATTATATATACATATATATATATATATATATATATATATATATATATATATATATATATATACATATATATGTTACATATATATGTTACATACTTTCGAACACACACATGCAGGGTTTGCCAAGTAGGTGTGTAAAATATCGGCCATTATAAAGGTTTCAGTGTTATTGTGAGAAAGTCTTGAGGCTATCTTGAAGATTCAATAGCTCAGTGGGCTGTCGCTGTATTAACAATGAGGTCCGTGGGTTTGAGTCAGGATTTTTTCACATGAGCCCCATTTTTTTCTGATTATTCAATTATAATATATATATATATATATATATATATATATATATATATATATATATATATATATATAATATTGGACTATTGGACACAATCCTGGACGGGTCACCACTCCAACACAGTATACCAGCAGGCTGGCACTCATTTTGCCGACCTCAGAAGGATGACAGGCAGTCAACCCCACCTGGTATTAATTCAACAGCTGAGTGGGATTTTAACTCAGAATCCTAGGATCCCAAGCCCACCACCCGAACCATTAAGCCAACACCAGGCATACACCTATACAGTACTGTACTAAATATTTATTAGTAAGTCTGTGGTGGAAATAACTTTACATGTTCGATGCACACATACATATGAATAACGTTGGCACATGTTGAGATAAAATCTCATTCCGAAAATTCTTTCAATGCCCTTTGTAATTGATTCGAACATTCCACAGAACAGCCGTGGCAGTGCAATTATCTTTTAACAAAAGGTATTGAGTGGTTGTAAAAAAAATAAAAAAATAAAGTAACTGCATTTTTAATGTCTGAAGCAGTCATGCAAAAAGAGGGTTTCTCGACCATATTGTACATTTCCATACTGCAGGAGCAAGCAAGCCTCCCTCGATCACAAACACACATCATTACTCTTCTACCAGCAAATCTTTCCCCAATCAGCCCTTTCTTTCCTCATGTCATGCCCCAGGGGGGACCGGGATGCAACTCAATAGTCCTAAACCTTACACGTTCACAACAACAAAAAAAAACGTGTTTAAATACAGACTTAAAACATACTTTCATAAAAGCAGAAAGCAGGCTGAGTTGTCTACTTATTACAAACGCAAAGTCAAAGAGTCAACGACAACAAAACGTTATCGATGCACTTCGTTGATAAAAATCCCCTATCCGAGTGGCATATAAAAGAAAATCCCATCGGAAATCCCTGGGGGATGTAAAACTCGGTGTCCAAAGGGTCACATCAGTCCAACCCCAGGTTTGTAACATCACTATAGGCTGTAATAAATAATAATGTTTAAAAAAAAATGCAAAATACTTTGTTCATAGAAATACTTTTTAAAAAAGCAGATTGCAAAGCTATTTTCACAGATATGATCGAAGAAGGCTGATTTGAGGATGGGGATGCAAAGGGGGGAAAGGGGCAATGGAGGCTGGATGGGGAGGGTTAAAAAAATTTTTTAACCACATAACATCATGACCTGATGAAAGCGGAACAGAGGGCTGATACTCTCGGTCCCCCACATTTTGGGTGGTATGGGGAATATATCTGCGTAATATGTAAGCTATTTAGTAACGTAACAAGAAAGTTCAACAGTTTTTGAAATATCACAATACACAAACCAAGTTACATATATGGTTGCCATGGGAAAATAATTCAGCCAATCACCTCCGTGATCTAATCAGGTTGAGATAATGTCATGAGGAATAGATTTCTGCAATATGAAAGCGAAATGTTCATCAGTTTTTCGAAATATCATGTAGACAATAGTACATGGACAGATGATCGGTCGGTCGGTTGGACGGAGCTCAATTTGACGTCCCCAGTCTCAGACCTTGTCGGAGGGGTGGGTGACAAAAATGAATTTGTAAATTGACCATTTGAAAGAGGAGACCATCACATTGACAAACACATCATGGACAAATTGCCTGATTGGTTTATTGTTTGCATCCATGGCCTCCTGCCCCATGTTTTGAATCCTATGTACCATGTGAATGTACAAGGCACATGTTGTGTGATCGTCATTGATTTTCATCCCATAGTATTGTAAGCTACTCCATGATCCTGTCTGAAAAGTGGACAAAAATTTTCCAATAGAAAAAGTTGCACGAACAAAATTAAAGGCTCCATCTTTGAGAGTCGACGACAATGCTTCAGTTTTGATTAAACCATTCAAACTGCCCATTACGGTGTTATAAGCAACTAATACGATTAGACACAAAAGACCCTTTCCTCAATTGACAGTCTGAACAATAGGAAAGAAAAAGAGATCCAGTATGCTTCGACATTTCTATAATATGGAAACCAAGAAGCTGGTCGCAGCAACAGTGCAATAAATACAAGAAATTATGTGGTATAGCTCCTCCATGAGCCTCGACGTTGTATATAAAAGGTGTTTTGTAAAGGGCAGTACATTTCATGGAGTGTTACGGTGCAACTCACAACATTGCCTTACCTCTGTGAGGTTGTCAAATAATCCTGTAACAGGGTACGCCTTCACAACTACCTTTGCCACGTTAGGTAGGCACAAAAATCCCTTCCAGATGTATCCACAGCCATGTTTCGCACCGAGAATCTCACTAGAGATACAAAAGAAGAGAGTTAGCCACTCGAAGTCAAGCCGAGTGCTTGTGGTGGCACACACAGAAAAGCAGCCATAATTTTAACCAACAGAGCCGACACTTTTTGATTCTATCTCCAGAGCCTCTGGGCTACCCTTAATGAAATGGCCGCTTTATCTACTTTTATCCCGTTTGCCAGAATGAAAGTCATTCCAAGTCCATAAAGAATGGAGAAGCGATATCTGTCAACCAGGCTTCTTTTTTGATGACAGTGTTGGTAGTTTAAGAAATGAATGCCATAAGTGAGGGTTTCCTCTTGGATAAAATACAGTGACAAATCATATGGCGTCATATACGTCAGAAAAATTGCCCATGGCTGCTCATTACATGAAAAACCAAGTCGTGATTTATGTTCGAGCTAAAGTGTGTCAGTTCTGTGGGATGATGTTTGGTTAGATAGCTTGGGTCGTGTGTCAGTGGTTTGTAATATAATACCTGGGATGCTGTTCTTTGGCCTGAAGTACAATGGCATCCTTGCTCAAGCCCCCTTGGGTGGCTTCAGGGCAGGAGTCATCATTTGTTTTCTCTTCACTCCTGTCTGTTCCCTCCAACTGATTGTCTCCCATTCCATCTGTTTGACAAGGCACTGACCCTGGCAAGGCTTCAAATCCGACACCCGTTCCTTCAGCTTTACTGGGCTGTGGCTGTGGGACAGGCCAAGGAGAGCCGGGGAAGGCCTTCTCATGACCACACTCTTGAGGCGATGTTCTACATGAGCAATCCGAATGCTCTGAAGGTTGTTCGTCAGAGACCTTTGATGTAGTGCCATCACAATCGTTGTCATGCTCAAACGATCCCTCTTGGCCTCCCGTCACCTCCATCTTATTCTTGCCTGAGCGTTCCTTACCTGGAGGAATCGGGGGTCATCAAGAAATATGGTATAATCTTCGCTGATGTAAAAAGTTACATTACATTGAAATACAAATGGAGAAATAATGCATGAGTTGCAATCTGATGGAAAATTGTGATAAAGCACCTTTTTATGTAAATTACAGTGTAGCTTCAAATGATGTGGGTAACTGCCATTTTGGAATAGAAAATTGGCTTGCCTATTTCACCTGATGGGTCCAATCAACAAAACAAGGTCACACCAAACTCGAAGTACAAGATTCCACCTTCTTGTCTTACACAAATATCACTTGACCACCTGAAAGTGGTTATGTGACCTTTAATTTGTTTTCATGAAATGTAAAAGAAACGATTTAATCATATTTGATTTTCATACACATTATTATTCTTCATTCGTCGGACAGGAATGATTTGAGGTAGCTGACTGTACTCTCATAACTCTTGCCAACTCTGGCTTTGGTTCCCAGCCCGATAAACTGCCGGACTGGTGATTCATAGCGAGGGCGCTGGATCAACGAGGACCACTGTCCTATAGAGGGAACTTTAAGCCGAGCTGTCTCATTTGAATTGATAGAATTTACTTGTGGACATTAAAGATGCCACAATACCTTTTGAAAGGAGGTCATTGTATGATGGTACCTTGACCAAATTTAGAATTCCTAACCAAATATACAGTGGTCACTGCATCAGCAATGTCGTTGCACCCTCCCCTCAACTCCCCTTACTTCCCTCCAGAAAATCATAATCATCATGATTAATTTGTCATAATCTTCATAGAGCATCAGTGCTGCTGAAGCAGTCCTTTGGCAGGGTTTATGGATAGGGTTACACTGGGAGGTTTGCCATTGCCTTCCCTGCAGTCAGTGCAGGAATTTGTAATTTGTTCAGGGTGCTGCCAATAGCTCGCATATTCTTCACAAAGGACACCATGGGATCTTTAACATCCATCAACTAATGCTGGCAAACGGGACACCCAGTTTGTCATCCATCCGAGGGACAGCATGAAAGTATGTGAGACACCAGGATGACAGCTTACAGCTGGGTCAGGATTCGAACCCAGGGGAGCCAACTCAGAGGTGACTGTGCACACCTCTGGACGATCCTGCCAGCCCAACCAGATAATGAATTCAACACAAAGATTTCCTTCTTACACCTTGGCTTTTCACATATTTTAATTTATTCCCAACCACTTTACTTCATTCCCACCTGATCATCATATTTTCCTCATAACCTTTCAGCTGTCACATCACATCTCCTATAGCCTTCTAATCCTCCCCCTCTCCCTCACCACTCGCACGCACTCACACATACGACACACCCTCCTCCCCAACATTTTTATCCCTCTCTCATACATTTCTTCTATTCTCATATTTTCTCTTCCTTCCTCCAATTTACCTTCATCCCATCCAATGTCATCCTTATTCCACTCTCTCTCCTTCTCAAACAGCCTCTTTCTCAGTTCACACATGATTCATTTGATGGGTGTTTGAATCATGTATGAAATCAAATTTTTTTTTATTTTTTTTTCTTGAATGAGAATGCAAATGTGAGCAGAAAATGAGGAGATGGTTCACACGAATTGAAGAGAAGGAGGAAAATACAGTGACACATCCAGCTTTATTATTTACTTATTTATCATCTCAAACGATATATTCGTATCGGACTCGAGGATCGAGACTCCAGGACTGTGGAGCATTCAGCAGGAGACCGTTAATAGGTGTTTATAATCGGAACAGTAAATCTTGCTTTCATTAACCCAATTTCCAGGAGATCATGTCAAATGAGAGGCTGTCTCCAAAGTAAGGTTAATGAGGGAGATTGGAATGCAAGGCCTTGGGGTGATTGCAATTTGAAGCAGCATGTATAGGTGTAATTGTCTCAGCTGTGTGTCGGCAATGCTACCTTTGTGAAGCTTTTCGGTAAGTGGCATTTCTGAAGCACTTAGGGAATCCTGCAGGAAACAATAAAAGGATCATGAATCTTTCAAGGCTCCGTCAAAGCCCAAGCCATGTTTGTGAAAAGCTTTTGTTTTTGCCCCCAGATGAAACGCATTCATCTTTCTTTGGAAATAAATTGGAAACATCTTAATCTTTATCTCACCTTACCTGCAAATCGACTAGTGATGCTGGCTCTCCAATCTCCACCAGCCCTTTGTGGGTTATTTTTGCAGTAGGTCTGTGTTCTTTCAGCTGCTGCTCCTTTTCTATGAGTTCGATCATCTGAAAATGGAGTTTTTGAAGCATCCTCAGACATCAGAGCAGCCATGCCTCATTGTGGAAGGGAAATGAGCATTTTTATTTTTTTACAGACAAAGTAGAACTTATCAATGGAAAAAAAAATTTAAAAGAAAAAAAATAGAACACCAGGTTTGCTCACGTGTTCGTTTTCCCGTTTTCTCCAGCCCGCCAGTTCTGGTGATGCGAGCTGCTCTGGGGTGGCATTCACTAGTTCACTTGGAGAAATGTCACGAGTGAGAACCCGATGAGACAAGCCCTGCACCACGGAAGGGGAACATGCCATTCAGAATAACACAACTGATTAGTGCCAAATATACCTTAGTGATTCCAAACTCGGGAGTAGGCCTATTGGAGTTCTGTTCGAGCTTGTTATAGCCAGAGTTACCACATTGAAATTAAACGAGTGATGCAGGTGATTATAGTGAGATTACAGGTGAATCAAACTAAAGACTTCAAAAGCCCGAGAATTTACACGAAGGTAGTCAAATTAATATACCTTAAGTAATGTACATGTCTGGGTGTATCGCAGAACACTCATGTCAATCAAATGGAAAATGTCACAAGAAAAAAAACCCCCCACAATGTCTGGGAGGTAATGTATAGGGCAGGTGTGCAGACATGTGACATTGTTTGTCCTTTTAAAATTCATTGCATAGGAATCCAAGGTGCATAAAAAGTATATAAAAACAACTCAATTTTAGTGTAAATGAAATTGGGGTGGCGTGGTGGGGGAAGAGGATGGGCAAAGAGGGGTGGCGTGGTGGGAGGGGGGGGGGTGACCAATCTTAGCTCGGCCGAGAGGCATTACAATGCAGCGTGAATCCCCATCTATATGGCAGAGGGCTTGTCATGTGTGTTTTTGACAAAACGAGACAGACACGAATAATGGAGTTGGAATTACCACTTGACTGTCGATATTAAAAGGGTGGTGAAGCGATGGTGTGTAAAATGAGCAGTACATTTTCCTTTTGATCCACATCCCGTATGGCGGCGTTCTTGGGATCAACGATCAAGACTGACCTTTTGGCATCAGACAATTGGGTCTCGCAATGTTCTTGAACCAGTACCAAAAGATGATTACAAATTGAGTGGTTATTTAAAGCTATTGTACAGGGCTGGTTGGATAGCCTAGAGGAGTGTGCACTCACCTCTTAGCTGTCTAGCCTGGGTTTCTTGAATACTGGACACAATGAGCTAACACATCACGTATCTTAGGGCCGTTGCTGGGTTTCATGTCCTTTGAGTTTGTGTTTGTGTTTGTGTGTATGCAGGGCCAATACTGATGGTGCACATCACCCTGGTATTTTGCAGGCAGATGGAGATTGAGCTCGATGACCGACTGTTTAATTTCCCAGAATTAGGCAAACTATCACCAGTGACCTGAACAAATTATAAATTCCGGTCACTTTCAGTCGTACCTCAGGCCTGGAATGCCAGTTAGTGAACGACTTGGTTCAAAAACGTTCCTCGACGCACCCCACAAGAAGGTGCCGATAAATGCGGCTGTTAAAAATTACTAGTTGTAATCGTACTTAAAACTATTGAAGAGGTATTCCTGTTTTAAATCAGTTCGATTTTCACAAATTGGCTTCACATATATCAAGATACGTCTTCGGTTTTTATCTCGGAAGACATGACATGGTATTTCCCTCGGCATACTGACTGTGCTGTGCTGAACAATAATAACTCGATATCTGCGATCACAAAGCAATTGCCAAAGGTAAACCTCCCAGCGATCCAATGATGGCTATTATTATTTCATAATATTATTTTCAAACTAGCAGATATCCTTGACCTTCAACATTTAGGGACAGAGTGTAAATTAAGAAAAAGTGTCTCCATCTACAATCTATCCATATAACTCAACATCATTAAAATTGGAGGGAAATTATTAAAGTTACAATCAAAAAGGTGTTTTTTCTTAAATATGTCACAATCCCCAAAAAGTATGTCAAGGACACTAATCAAATATCAGGTGCACAATTTCAGTGGAGATACGCAATTATAATAGAATAACATGGAAAGCCAAGTGGTCTTTGAGATTCCGCATTGGAAAATTGACCGATAACAAAAAAAAAAGTGTTTTTTTTTCAGACCGCCATTTGACTTTGACCTTTAACCCAGAGGGGTATGATGTAAATTATGCATTAATGTGCCTTGCTGTAGCCTATCTAGAGAGAGCACTTTCGTTCTAATTTGACAAACCTTAGTCGACTAATGCTGAGAAATGTATAAATGCCGATAATTAGGTCATGCCCTTAAAATTTAGTCAAGGTCAAAAAAATTAAGTCAACCCCACATACTTTTTATTCCCAATATTGATGCAAAAATTAATTCTGAAAGTCCCAGCTGGATCTGATATACAGCTCAAATATTGGCAGAAACAAAAACAACCTAAATGGTCGTTTAGTACCCCTACGGGTCGAAGAAACTGTGGGGTACAATTAAAGATTGGGGGCACTAATTGTCTAAACATCCCCTACATCAGTTATCAGCCTTTCCCTATCATATAGAGGGAGCCTTAATTACAAGAATTAGAACAACAACCAGAAAATTCATTTTTAAAGCAACAAAAGAATTGGCCTTGAAAATTTGTTGCCGAATTATTCTCTCCAGGTTACTTTGGATAGTTTTGGGAAGATGACATTTTATAGAGAAAAATCATTCGGTGTGTGGCGCCACCACATCGGGCAGGGGCAGCAATATCTACTCCCACATGAGAAATCTGCTCTCTCCAGTGAACCTTAAATCCAATAATTCAACAAGCGAAATTAAAAGCATACACCATCATGAACAATGTTAACTGCCCGATGATGATCAAAATAGAAAGACACAGAAGTGTCATTAGCA
>NC_140969.1:76837708-76887708 GCF_056783735.1 Eptatretus burgeri | reverse complement strand
CCTTACCACTAAATGCCAAAATTAATTGGAAAATTAGAAAACACAATGGGCCGAATTTACGAAACGCACTTAGCGAGTGTCTTGCTAACACACACATAACCCTTAAACGGTGAGAAAAACATCGTTGTACGGCACAGTTAATCCCCTGCACAAAGGTAATCACCCATCTTCATTCCAATTTAAGAAGGGAGGTAAACAGCCAATTAGTTGTGTGTGCCCCCTAAACAACCGATTAGTTGTGCTCACCACCGAAATAGAGGATTAAATATGCACGCCGCCGAAACAGCTGATAAGTTGTGTGCACCGCCTAAACAGCCGATTAGTTGTGTGCACCGCCTAAACAGCAGATAAACTGGGTGTGCTTCCGAAACAACCGAGTCCTTGTACACACCACCTAAACATCCAATTATTTGTGCGTAGCACCTCAACAGCCGATTAGTTGTACACATCACCGAAACATCCAATTATTTGTGCACACCGCCAAAACAGCCAAAGCTTTGTGTGCACTGCCAAAACAGCTGATTATTTATGTGTGAGCCAAAACAGCCAAGTAGTTGTGCGTGCCACCTCAGCAGCCGATTAGTTGTGTGCACCAGCTAAACAGCCAATTCTTTGTGTGGGCTGCTAAAACAGCTGATTATTTATGTGCGCAACCAAAACAGCCTATTAGTTGTACACACCACCTAAACATCCAATTATTTGTGCGTACCGCCTAAACAGCCGATTAGTTGGACACATCACTGCAACATCCAATTATTTGTGCATACCGCCTAAACAGCCGATTCGTTGAACACATCACTGAAGCATCCAATTATTTGTGCATACCGCCTAAACAGCCGATTCGTTGAACACATCACTGAAGCATCCAATTATTTGTGCACACCGCCTAAACAGCCAATTCTTTGTGTCTGCTGCCAAAACAGCTGATTATTTATGTATGAAACCAAAACAGCCGATTAGTTGTGCGCACTGCCAAAACAGCCAATTAGTTGTGTGCACCACCTTAAGAGCCGATTAGTTGGGCATGCTGCCAAAACAGCCGATTTTTTGTGCACTCCACCTAAAGAGCCGATTGCCAAAACAGTCGATTATTTGTGTGCACCGCCTAAACAGCCGATTATATATTTGTGTGTGCCACCAAAACAGACGATTATTTGTGTGTGCCGCCTAAACATACAAATATTTGTTTCACAAATAATTTTGTGGATTCACAAGGATTCACAAACAATTGATGTCACATGGTCTGACAAGCATATCGGATTGAGCAAAAATCTTTAAATATATATATATATATATATATATATATATATATATATATATATTTCTCTTGAACCGCTTAATCAATCGATGTGAAACTTCAAAATTATGATCTCGTAGTGATGGGGAATAAATGTTTTAAATTTCAACCAGACCGGGCATATAGTCTGACAGCCAGAATTATTTATTTTTTTGATCTGGGTTCTTTTGAGCTTATATTTTTGTTTGTTTTTCAATAAGGCTCACTTGGCTGTACCTGGTTGGGTTTGTGGGTAGAGTAGCAGCAGCTGAAACGTGAATCCTATACAGGTTCCTCCTAATGAGTTAATCTTTGGGTTTTTTTGCTTGTTTGGGTTCCTTTTGATGACTCCAATGTAGGACTGTTCCTATTTGGTCTTCCATTCGATTTGAATTCAATTAATTTTAATCCCATTCTAAATTCTGTTGAATAAAAATAAACGTCATGGGTCAGGGCTATGTGTCCGATCAAGGCGGGATGTCTTGGTACGCGGAGAGCACTGCAAAAAGATATAAAGTGGCAGTTGTACTTATCTCTATCATTAATTACTTAACACACCAGTACACAAATACACAAACACCACACAAAACTACACAAACACTACACAAAACTACACAAACACCACACAAAACAAGTCCTGGCGAGGGTCTGCGATCTCTGATTGCTCTTTTTCTTGTTTTTAGTCTGCAATCCAAGGATTTTCAGATCACTGGTATCTCACACAGTGAGGCTGAATCTTTGGGTCTCTCACTCTCTCAGCGCAGGCAGGTCTTTCTGTCGTCTACCATCTCATCTTCGGTCTAACCCCTGCTGCTCTGTCTGCGATATGTCCCCCACTCCCCCACCCCCCCCATATTTCCACAGTGTGCTCAAGGTCCGCCAGCAACCCCCCTCTGGTAAAACTACCAAAATCACGAATCACTGCTCACCTTCACTCTTTCATTCCCTTTTTTCCCGCTGTTGGAACAAACTCACACACTCTTTTCAATCCCATTCTTTCCTCCAGGTCTTCAAAACAGCTGTTCACCACCACCTTCCCCCATCTAAAACCACGTTTTTTTTAAACCCCATTAATCCACCCCAAACCCACCTCCTTCAAATTGACTCCATAACCCGGCATTGACTCCATAACCCAGTAAGTAACATCCTCCAAATGTCAAGACGGAACTCTTGGTCCAGAGTTAACTTATCCAACTAAGATATTCTAGTTTTGTATTTTTAATTAATTTTCTGAAATTTGTGGAATTTGTTTTTAACTTGAAAGTTGTGGGTTACGATGTGTAAATAAAGATGGAAAAGTCTGATTTAATGTAATTTAATTCCAGGTGATAAGGCAACAAAAGGTGAAAATTTTGAGAGGGGGTGTAGACTTTCGAAATATAGGGTGTCCCAAAAAAATGTACAACTTTTAAAATGCTTTGTTTGATCCTAAAAAAACAGTAATTTTGTCACTAATGCTTAATTTCTTGTTGCAGAGACCCTGAAGTTTATTTTGATACCAAGCAAGCACCAAAAAAATGCCAAGACTGACCATACAATGACGGACAAAATTTGTTGAACTTTGGCACCAGATGAAAAGTGTCATATAGGTGCAACGTCTTTATTCGAGATATTTCGGTATCCACTTGCGCCATGCACCAAATTTTCGGACAATAAAGTGCACCATCGCAAAGTTTACCAATGTGGGAACAATCTGTGACCTTCACAAGGGTCACAGTGGTCGGAAGAGGACAGGTCGTAGTGAAGAAAATGTGGAAATGGTGAGACAGGCAGTCGTTCAGAGTCCAAAAAAATCGATTTGACGACTTTCTGCCAAGACAAACATTCATAAGAGCACCGTTCAGAGGATCCTTCGCCAAGACATTCATGCCTTTCCATACAAAATTCAAATGGAAACGGTGCTTACTGATCAACAGAAATGCAAACGACTATACTTTGCAAATTGGTTGAGTGGCCACCGTATTCCCCTGACCTTACTCCTCCAGACTTCTTCTTGTGGGGGGTATCTCATCTCAAGGACAGGATCTATGGAAACACTAAGCTTCAGACTCTTGATCAGCTGAAGGAAAACATCCACCGAGAAATCCAGAACATTCCTCAGGAAACGTTTCCCAAAGTGATGGAGAACATGACAACGCATTTGCAGGCAGTGATCGGACAACGTGGAGCCTACGTCGAACATGTGGTCTAAAAGAAAACGACGATTCTATACCAAAATTTAAATTTTGGTGGCAATTTTGACATTGGTACAATAAACATCAACGTTTCAGCTTTCTATCCAGCCATATATATATTTTTAAAATATATGTTATGACCATCCTCTTTGCAGATGAAAAGTTGTATATTTTTATGGGTATATGTGATCGAGTCCACTGTTAACATGAAGAACAATTTGTACGTGTGTGTATGTGTGTGTGTGTGTGTGTGTGTGTGTGTGTGTGTGTGTGTGTGTGTGTGTGTGTGTGTGTGTGTGTATGTGTGTGTGTGTGTGTGTGCTTAATTTACATCCATACATGTAAATGTTCTCATTATACATGTTTAAATTATCATTAGCACACACATGATGTCAGACCTTGGACCAAGCACATTTAGTCAGTCACTAACTACATAATCGCTCACCAAGCTGGTCAGCCTGGCTGGTCTTGTCAACTCACTTAATCCGATTCCGCTTAGCCAATTGGAGTAATAAAAACACACTTTCAGGTCCTTCTGCTCTGAGGTTCAACAATGTATATCGCTGCAGGTTATTGTCTTGATCCAGCAAAATGACTCATTACCGTGAAGGAAGGTATGTTTTCACTCCTTTCTGTCGGTTTGTTTATCTGTCTGTGTGCAGGATATGTATGTATGTATATATATATATATATATATATATATATATATATATATATATATATATATATATATATATATATATATATATATATATATATATATATATATACATATACATATACATATATATATATATATATATATATATATATATACATATACATATACATATACATATATATATATATATAGCAGGATATCTCAAAAAGTTGTAGATAGAGTCAGACGACAAAAGTGGACAGGTTGGGAGTGTGGTAAGGACAAATTGATTCAACTGTGGTGAAGATCTGAATATGGATCTGGAAAAGAGTATTATTTAATTTTTAGAGTGATTCTTCACCATTGAGAGATAGAGCGAAAAACGATATTGTACTGTATCGCATGATATTTCAAAAAATATATTGGGCCCGATATGTTCTTGTGGATCAGGAATTACGTGGCGGAGTTATGCCATCTACCGAGTGCCCTTCGAGTTTGAATGTGCAAATATCTAGCGGGAGAGAGAGGAACTGTTTTCATAAATTCTGAGCACTGATTTTAGAACCGTAGTAACATATTTCGACATTTCTCTATTTTTATTTTGTGGGAAACATTCCTTGACCTGACCTGCAAGAGGTGAAAACCTTCAACGAGCACACAAGTCCAATTAATACCTACGTCGGATTGTAAACATTTATGTTTGACCAAACTTGTTCTGTAATAAAAGTGCAAATTGGAGTGTCCAACAGAATTCTAGTTTTGCTCAAAAAATTGATACTAACCTATCTGCATATGTAGCTTATGTTTCTACCCATTAATCCATAAACATTGTCTTTATCTTCCATCCCAACGTGAACAACTGTACAAATTAACAAGCTTTTCCACATAATCAAAGGATTTTTGTTTTCCTTTGATCTCACATTTCACACATTTCCATGCACCTAAATTACACATTTGTTTTATCATGAGCTTATAATGTATTCTTTTACCCATATTGTTTTTGTGCAATTAATTATCCGCATTTGCACCAAATGTTTTCTTTTCAGCCAGACGAGCCAACTTGTGAGCATCGCCACGTTTTTCTTCTCCACAGCCTGGCCCAAGCTCTGGGGTGTGTGTGTGTGTGTGTGTGTGTGTGTGTGTGTGTGTGTGTGTGTGTGTGTGTGTGTGTGTGTGTGTGTGTGTGTGTGTGTGTGTGTGTGTGTGTAACCCATATCATGGTTACCTTAGGGAAAGGGTGTCTTTTAATCCACGTCGTACAATTTGACGGGAAGACAAATCTCCGGCATGGCTGGACTTGGAAGCAGGTGCGTTTTCCTTTATTCGTTCAGCATTTCCAAAGTTATTTTTGCTCCCTTTCCCTTCCACGAGGTGCAGTCGAGGTTTCCTTTCCATCGATGGCTTCCTGAGGTGTAATACTGCACCTGTTCCCAGCTCCAAGCGGCTCTGGAGGCAAAGCTTTTTACTTTTCTGCAATGCTGCAAAGCCATGACACAATGATTCAGCAAAGTTAATGCATGATATTTAGTGTATCAGTTTCTATGCATTGGGAAATATTAAATTTGCGCATGGGATCGATTGCACATGAACACTGTTAATATCACCATCATTTGTTTCATACCCCATCCAGAGCATCAGTGCTGCTGAAGCTGTCTCTGGGCAAGGGTTACACCAGGTGGTTTGCCACGGCCTTCCGAGCACTAGTCAGAACAATAATTTGGAATTTGGTCAGGGTACTAGTGATAACTTGCCAACTCTTTAATGAAAGATACCATTGGATATTACTAATGTTCACTAGCTAGGTTATCTATCGTCTTGTCTGAGATATATAGGTATCGCGTGTGATATAATTAATTCCCACCAGCTCATGCTATCAGATGGATCTTGAAAAATTGATGTCCATCCAACTGCCATGCCTATTAAGCACCAATCTTACAGTTTATATTTGGGTTGAGAAGTGATCACAGGTTTGAAAGCTCAAAGGCAAGTGCACTATGTGGTACCATTCTGTCCACCTTCTTCGATTTGATGTACCATACTATTTTCAGATCGTCAGTGCTGCCGAAGCAGTTTATTGGCAAGGGTTGTACTGGGTGGTTTGCCATTGCCTTCCAAGCGTTATTTGTCCATTCTCTATCCTTTAAATGCTGATTGTCAAGCAAGGAAGTAGCACATACCATTTTTAAAGCCTTTCATATGACTCGGACGAGGGTTTGAACTACCAATCTCCCAGACTCAGAGTGGATGCTCCAATCATTCTGCCACCAAGTCTGGTAAGTTGGCCTTATAGCCTACTGTAAAAATTCGAAGTATTGTGAGCAAAAGGTAGATAAAGGCAAAAAGACCACATGTACAGGTAGTGCACAAAAAAATGGAAACACCAATGTGAAGTCACTAAATATGGTATTGGGCCACCACATGACCTGTATGCGCCGTGGCATAGAGTCCACCAGCGTCTGTAATTCTGCAGGAGGGATGTGGCACCATTCTTCCACAAGAAAGTCAGTCAACTCAAACCTGTTTGATGGAGGTGGAAAACTGTCTCAGGCATAATTCCAGAATATCCCATAAATTGCTCGATTGGGTTCAGATCCGTTGAGTGAGAAGGCCATGACATATGGATAACATCAATGTCATGCTCATCAAACCATTGGGCGACCACACGGGTTCCATGGATGGGGGCATTTTCATTCTGGAAGACTCTCCTCTTGGCAGGAAAGAAATGGCACAACATGGGGTGAAGATAATCACTCTGTCCCATAAAGTAGTGATTGGCATTGACCTTGCCTTCTCAAGGAATTACTGCACCTATACTCTATCAGAAAATATGCCCCACAATATTAGAGAACCACAACAACCCTTCACTGTTGGAACCAAGCACTCAGGCTTGTAGATGTTCTTTAGGTAGGCACCATACGTGCACTCATCGAGAACATGGTGAAGGATGATTCATTTGACCATAACACATTTCTCCACTGCTTGGTAGTCCATTGCCTGTGCTCTTTGCACCAATGAACTCATAAATGTGCATTGCCAGGTGTGATGAGCAGTTTGTGTACTGCAATTGACTATGGCATCCTGCTCCGTGGAGTTCTTGGCAGACCGTTCTTGATGAAACTCGCTGCTTGCTACCCAGGTTGAAATTTACAGTAAATTGGTCAGCAATTGCTCACCTGCTTTGCCTTGAACTTCAAATTAATGCATGGATACCACAATCCGGGAGTATGTGCTTCCACCCACTGTTGCCCTTTGCTGATGATATCTATCCCTCAGAGTTCCATGCCGACATTACCTTGAGACACCGTTGCTCATGAAACATCAGCAAGTTGAGCTGTCTGTGTCACTGAAGCTCCTGCCAAATGCAGAAAAAATATCACCCCTTTTTCAAAGTCACCGAGCTCTCCTCTTGCAGCCATTCTAGCCATAATTTTCAGCAAACAGGCCTGTGCAGCATTTTTATACATGACCCGAAGCATGCTGGGATGTTATTTGCTTCATTATCACATGAGCCACACCTGTGTGGAAGCCGTTGCTTTCAATATTCTTAGGTTCGCTTAGGTATGGGAGCATGCGCCAGAGCAGCGCGTCACTACGTCCACTTTCCATCGGTACTCCAGGGGCCTCCTTCTGGCCATCCCCCAGGCAGATGCCTGGCACATCCCCGTCTCGTTGAGATGCTGATCAACCTGCTGCAACTACGAGGCACACGGTCATCCTATTGGCCTTCGCCACTCACAAGGCTCCCCCGCTGAGAGATATCTGGTGAGCAGGATCAGCATCAGGAAATTGAGTCATACGTCCATAAAGCCACAGCTGATGCTCACAGACTAAACAGGTAAGAAATCTCATTTGAGTCTCTCTCAGAAACTGCTCGTTGGACACAAAGTCTAACCAGTGATAACCAACGATTCTCTGAAGAGACCCGGTACCAAAGGAGTTAAGTCTCCATCTCAGATCATTTGTCAGAGTCCGAGTCTCACATCCATAGAGCAAGACTGGAAAGCCGTTGCTTTCAACATACTTGGTGTCCCTCATTTACCCAAGTCTTTCCATTTTTTTGTCCACTCCCTGTATATCCATTTAAGATGCGAATAAAGTATTTTTTTTAAGAATCTGGATGTACTTTAGGTAAGCACTTTATTATTACAATACCATTCACCCACCGCACAGCTAAGAATGATGTGAGTGTTATGATTTGGTTTTGTGTTATCATTGACGTTAATGCTTCACGAAAGGTCAGTGGTCGGGTCAATTTATGACAAACAACCACCAAACCCACAACAAATTGTAACAAAAGGTTTCTCAGTGGTTTTCATTCCTACTGGATATACTGATCAATAGAAAAAGTCTACGAAAATCTGACATCCGGAAATGGGTTAAAACAGTCATTTTCAAGATGGCCGCCACCGGGCTTTGCAATAACTAAAACAGCTCTAACTTCTTCAATAATTGTGATAAAAAACATAATTGTTGGTTCCGGTCCATGGTTTTAATGGATCAGCAATCCACTGGTGTCAATAAAATTTAGATCTGATCAGTATTTAACCTGAAATCCAAGATGGCAGCAAAAGATGAAGGGCGTAAAATCAATAAATTATCTCTATATGTCATCAAACCTCTGTTAGGCAATCACCCAACATCTATCAAATTCTAACAAAAGGGTTTTCAGTCTTCTCTTACCAGTAATTATATGTGATGCCAGAATTGAAAGACATGCATTCATCCTCTCGAAGATAAGCACAAAGCTGAATGCATTTTCACCTTTCTCCTCTGATCCTACATTGAGAAATATCATAAATGGTATCGTGGCAAGCGAAGACATCAACGTGCATGAATATGAAGTTGTTGGGATCAAATTCATCAAGAGAATGATTGGACAACCTGTGTTTTCCTTTTCCATCAAGAGCACAGAGAAAGCAAAGACCCTGGGAAATTCTAATGCTCTCCAGGTTGCTCCTCACAGAACCATCGACTCCAGTGTGCTATTCCAGCGATTCCTGGTGGTATCCCAGATAGGTGATTTGTCACTTGAGGACGTGATGAGTTTTGAGCTCAGTCCATACCCTCCATCCCTCTTTGAGGACGACAAGATCTTGAGGAAGGCCGACAAACCTTAACTCGCTCAAGCCGTCAATGACCACTGTACCAAGACACTGGCATGTGAAGGAGTACCTGACACCACACCTTCAGCACACCTTAAGACTGAAAGGTATGTTCTTGATGGTGGATCCTTGCTGCACAAGCTCAAGTGGAAGAAGGGAGATACATATGGCAAAATAGCCAGAGCATATGCGGACTTCACAACAAAACACTATGGGACAGCAACTGTTGTCTTTGATGGCTATGGTGCAGGCCCTTCGATAAAGGATAACACTCAGCAGAGATGGGGACAAGTCAACAGCTATCCGACTGTGAACTTCACTGGAGAAACTGAATTTGATGGAAAGAGAGATGAATTCCTATCTGTTGGCAGTAACAAGCAACAGCTGATCACCTTAATATGTGATCAGCTGAAGAAAGTGGGCTGCACAGTTATTCAGGCTGAAGGGGACGCTGATGTGGACATTGACAAGACAACCGAAAACAGCACAATTCTGCATTCCACCACACTATTTGGTGAGGACACAGATTTGTTGATGCTTTTGCTCCATTACTGTATACCAGATGGAAAACCACTATATTTCAGATCAGACAACCAGTCAAGAAGCAATCTGAAAGTATATGACATCAATCGGATGAAGCATCTTCTTGGGAATAAGTTGTGCACTCAACTATTATTCCTGCACGCCTTCACAGGATGTGATTCAACATCTCGTGTGTATGGCATTGGGAAAAAAAATCAGTCTTTCAGAAACTCATGGAAGATGATCAAGGCCTCCAGTTGTGTGCAGATACATTCACTTCGAGAGGCGTCAGCCACGCTGAAATAAAGAAACTTGGCAGCCAAGCGATGGCCGTTATATTTGGTGGGGAGAGCACAAGTTCTCTGGTAGCCATGCATTACAAGATATTCACAAAGAAGGTCGCTGCTGCTAAGTCTTTCGTGACACCTGAACGACTTCCCCCAACGGAATCTGCCACCAAGTTTCATTGTCTCCGAGTGTACTACCAGGTCATGGTTTGGATGGTGAAGGAGGGTGACCTCGATCCTCTGGACTGGGGCTGGGGACTTGAAGACAATCGATTTATACCTATCATGATTGTTATGAATGCTACACCAGACACTTCCGAAGATGATACACTGCAACTGCACTACAGCGTGTGACACACCCCATTGCAGCTGCAGAAAGAATGCGCTTCCGTGTACGTCTGCATGTGGATCATGCCAAGTGACGTTTTGTGACAATCCACTAAATCAAGCCTCTGAGGAACTAGAGGACAGTGATGAGGACTGAAATTGTAACCTAAACTGCCATTATGTAATGTTCACAAATAAATGTTTCAGTGGCACCAGGTGTTCAGTGATTTTGGTTCAGATGGGAAATTTATTGATTTTTGCACTCTTGAATTTAGCCACCATCTTGGATTTCAGGTTAAATACTGATCAGATCTAAATTTTATTGACACCAGTGGATTGCTGATCCATTAAAACCATGGACCAGAACCAACAATTGTGTTTTTATCTCAATTATTGAAGAAGTTAGAGCTGTTTTAGTTATTTCAAAGCCCGGTGGTGGCCATCTTGAAAATGACTGTTTTAACCCATTTCCGGATGTCAGATTTTAATAGACTTTTTTTCTCTTGATCAGTATATCCAGTAGGAATGAAAACCACTGAAAAACCTTTTGTTGCAATTTGTTGTGGGTCAGGTGATATTTTGATCCGACTGCAGTGTAAGTGATAAAGTTCAGGCTCGGGTTGAGGTTCTTGTTAGAACTACATTTAGTGCTTGGATAAAGACTAATCTTTTGAGGAGACATTGTTAACACAAAATTTAATGCTCGAGTGAGGTTCAATGTTTATATTAGGTTTCGAGTTAGTGTTAACACTGAGGTTGATTCTGTGGTTAAAGTTGACGATGAAACTCTGGATCTTCTTCTTTCGTATGTAACACATGGCTGTGGGTAGAATCATTTGCTGGATGCGCAGCTGTGCCAGTAATGCTGTGCCCCCTTAGACTAGAGCAGGAATTTCTAATTTATTTAGGGTGCCAGTGATAGTGATAGCTTGCCTAAGCTTCGCAAAGAACACCGTGGGATCTTTAACATCCACAAATTATTGTTGGCAGACTGGTCACCCGGTTTAACGTCCATCTGTGGAACAGTACACACAATGATGCATCACCCTGCCTACGAAACACCAGGATGACAGTATACAGCTGGGCCAAGATCCAAATCCAAGCTAGACAGCTCAGAGGTAGGTATGCATATCTCTTAGCTATCGTATTCATTCCAGTAAAAAAAAACAACCTCTGTTCATAGGTAAGAGTTATGTTAGCTGGTGATAGTGCTGACGTTAGAGTGAGGGTTTATGATAGATTTAGAGCCAACGACCCAATATATAGCATTATGTCATAATATTGTGGGATCCATAGATTCATGAAAAACGAGAATGGCACTCAGTGGAGTGCATACCTCTGCAATGCAATGCCTGATCCATGAGAACATATCGAGCCTAATACATTTTTGAAATATCATGCTATACAGTACTATATCGTTTTTGGCACTATCTCTCAATGGTGAAGAATCACTTTTAAAATTAAATAATTCTCGTATCCAGATCCAGATTCGGATCTTCACCAAAATCGAATCAATTCGTCCTTGCGACACACCCAACGTGACCACCAAGTTTCATCTGAGTCCGTCCACAACATTTTGAGATATCCTGAACACAGACAAACAGACAGAAAGGAGTGAAAACATAACCTCCTTCACCTTCGGTGGTGGAGGTAATTAAATATTTCCCAGATACTTGTCCTGTATCGTGCAATGTCATATCTGGGTGCTCTTCCTATGGCAATGATCATATGGCCTATCAATCTTACAAACGTCATTACAAACGGTCATTGAATTGGAAAATAAATACTGTCAAAAACAAGATGCAATAAAAAAAAAGGAATCAAACACACCTGTTTTGTAGAAAGATGATGCAGGAATACCATTTTTATTAATTTTGTTTTTGGGCTGTGCCTGCTGCCCATGAGCAGTATCTGAGAACCTGCGGACACCAGTCGCGTCAGTTTCCTTGGATGTATCTCCCAGTAACTGTAAATCCCCTGCAGTACCATTCACGATAATGTGTTCGCCATTAACCACTTCCTTATCCATTCCTGTATCTCCGATTGGTGCATCTTCCTTGTCGTTGCAGACCTGAGAAGGTAAAGAATTGAAAGTTGATTACTGGGATAGATAACATGATTAAGAAGCATATATTTATATCCTGGAGCTCTTTGGTTCTGAGGTCACAGTGAAAGTCTGGATTTCACGACAACCATCATTTGTTGCATTCGCATCAGCTGAGTTCTCGTGCAATACATTGTAGGAGATTAATATGACAATCCCATCTGCAGTGTTCAAAAAAAAAAAAATCATCCATGACATATTAGGAGTTCATAACAGTGGGTCTCTGGGCTGGTACCTTGTACGAGTCAAATGGGCTGAATCATCTCCCCTCATTAGAACTCTTTTCTGGATTATAGCTTTGAAAAGTGCACCATGAGGCTTCATGAATACGAAGTCTCCAAATCATTTCCCCGTGATTTCTAACGAGCTTTGAGCTGATTTATTGCTTTCCACCTCATAGGAATGTGCAAATGTTTCCATTAGGGTTTCAATTAAAACACTGATGGGCAAAGAACGAAGCCGGGTGGGTGGTATGAGTCGGGGTGTGTGTGAGTGGGTGGGTGGTATGAGTTGGGGTGTGTGTGTGTGTGTGTGTGTGTCAGGAGAGGGGCAGCCCGGTGGTGGAGGAACTGTGGTATCGAACATACCTTACAAATCATTTTCTTGTTCCAACTAATGCGCTGACTAACTTCATTTCTTAAGGAGTGAATCTTCACGGCTCCGCTTTAATGCAAATAGAATGTGAAATTTTTATGCTTTTTAATTCAACATCGATCAGCTTTCTTAAAATGCGACTGCAAGTGGTTTTGGAAAAAAGTATGTGAAAGCCCGTTAATGTAATGACAAAACCACCGCGAATTTGAACACACAAATTCGTCATAGTGCAAGACAAATTCCATGAAATTGTAACTCATCAATCTTTTTCTTCTTCCTTTTTTTGCCCACTCACATTCTCATCGAGGAGCTTGTACACAAAAAGAAAGATGTAGATACTTATACATTAATACCAAGGCCAATGTAAGAGAGTGGATATTTGGACACAGTGCAGTGTATTGGGATTTGAATAACTATTAGCCTAATGCTAAGACAGGAACAAACAACGTATCGATCGATTGATTGTTTAAGTCTCAAGACCCCTTTATCATTATATACCCCAAGTACACAGTTCTTTGATCTAAAATGAAAAAGTACGAAAGCTCAGTTACCAGGCTTAAATAATCATTTCATAAGACTAAACGACTAAAATCACACAGCAATCCATACAAGCATCATGCCGGGAGAAGGGTGACCGCAAGAGGCAAATATAGCTCCATTTGATATGAATCAAATATGAATGAATTGTCTGATTCATTCCTTAGAGTAATCAGCCTCTGAAAATAAAGTGAAAAAGAGAAGCCCTTGAACTGATAGCGTTTGAACGATGTGTGTGCATTGCTGCTTTAAATGGAGGAAATCCACCTCGGTCAGGTGAGCCGTTCTCTAAACAAGGTGTGCTTACAGTATATCCAAGAGCTCGAGGTAATTTTTCTGATGCAATTTTGTGAGCTTGATTTATTGTCATTGCATAAAGAGATTCGTTGCAAGGGTGATCTCCGGATGATCTTTCCAAAAATGTCCAAGAATTGACATTTTCGGAAGATTATAAAGATAATACAATAGGGAGGCTGAGCCTTCCCTACAAAAGTGGAACGTCATGACAAGGAAGATGAATGCGGACATAACGAAAGGCCAATAGCTCACTTCTTGTCTCATGTCAGGAAGGAAATACTGCGGCAAAATACAGACGAACATCATCTAATTTGTACATACACAATTTTGAATTCTTCACTCTATGTTCAGCCATTGCATAGCAATTACACACCAATTACATGGCAGCTTGTGAAACGAATAATCATTACAAGTATTATGGATGGCCTTTCTGCACGATAATGAACTATGACAATTTATTTCACCTCGCTCTTGACATCATTTTATCCCCGTCCAAGATGCATTAGAATATTCTAAACATCTTTCCCTGCCCGGCGCGTACTTGCAATGCAGATATTAAATTTAAACAGCGCGTTCAAGAAAGCGTTGAAAATGCTCTTGTACGCGACTGGTAGGATGGCAAAAGCATCTCTTTTGGGAGACACAGTGTCATCGTGTGATGTAAACAAGCTTGTTGAATGATATGTCAAAAACCATGACAATGAAATGGACGAGATTAAAGTAGGTCAGGGTGTGGTGCATTAATGGATTGCTAACATGTCGACGTGCAAGTGAAGGCCGAGTCAGTAAGAATTGTGTTACATGGAAGAGGGGTGGGGGCGGGGGTCCATAGCTGGACTATGGTCAATGTAATATGGTTCATTTGTTTTGAGTAGGTTACATTGCCACGTTAAAGTGACCTGTAAGGCTAAGTTGTATTTAATATGTGCACCATCAAGGTGGTGAGTGGTAACGTTAAAGATAGTCACGGTAAGGTTGTGTAGCGTAAAACCTCTTGTTTGAAAGGCGAAGCCAGATGTAGGGTTTGTGAAACAATGGCATGAATAAAGCGCTTTAGAACATAACGAACTGCCATCACATGTGTATGGGCCATGGTGGTGAGATGTGCTGTAAAATCCCGGAAGGGTGGAAATACTTTTGCTTATGGGCATGCCCCACAGGGTGGGATGGCGAGAGCAACGTTCCACCCACTCCGGCTGGCAGCCAATGATGGGACCCATTGCTTGGGGAGGTGGTCCCAAATGCTGTGAGGATCAGACGGAGGTGGAACACAGGACGACAGAGTGCAATCGATTCTGCACAGGAGAGGAGACATACCAGTTCTGACCTCTGGGGATCATCGTTTGAAATTCGTGCCAGATTGCCTTAATCTCTCCTTGCTTGTATTGCTTCTCGCTTGCAAAATATATAGTCAGGCAGAGAGTTTCGGATCCAGAATGAATCCAATTGAGATTACCCCCAACACGAAGGGTACTATGCTTAAATTGGGGGTTTAAACAACAAAATTACTCACACTATATATTTTCAACATAAAAAGTAATTATAGTGAATAAATCAAAATTTTAGGTGACAATAATTATGTTAATTATTGTCTCCTAAAAGAGTTGGACCTTTGGAGAGGCAGCATCCTTTTCCCCTCTCTCTTTGGCCACCTCGCCCAATCACCATACCTCTCCGAATTGCCATTCTCTGACCCTGTACACAAACAGCCCTGTGCACCAACAGCCCTGTACACCAACAGCCCTGTGCACCAACAGCCCTGTGCAGCACCAGTCGGCAAAGGCCATACCGGAACCAAAACTAGCTCGTCCCTTGCTCAAGCCCTCACTCGTTCCCCATTGTTGTGCGAGTCCTGGTATTTATTTTTGTTGCCACAGAGGGTTATTTCTCTCCTTGTACGTAAGTTTGCATGCCCCTCATTCCTAATTATATCTGTCGATTGCTTGGTTCTTCCATTTTATTGATGTCGTCTAATCTGCCCTTATCGCCAAATTTCTTTTTCTTTTAACTTTCAGAGTACCAGCCTGACGGACGATCTTGTTCCAAGCATGCAACACACATTATTCTGGCACATACCATTATTTGGGCAGTGTGTAGGCAACTGACAGCTCTGTATACGCAAAAAAAAATTAACAACCTGGGTTACGTGCATGAAGCAAAAACATACCTACTGCTTGTAATTCAAAACACCTCACTCCACTGGAAAACATGGGGGCAGGAATACTGCACTGTAAATGGTGGACACCAGGAGGTGGGGCTACACTACATGATACACATTTACATAGAGAATTTGCGTCCTCCCCCCCCCAACCCCATCCCAAGACCACCGGCAAAGATAAAAACAGCCCTATGCATTAATTAAGATGTAGCAAGTCTCGATGTAATTGGCAGAGAACTGTAGGAGTCGTCGCACTACAGACAAACAAACACACAAACACGGTGACCGAGCTGTTCGGGTTAAGGATGTGTCAACCGTTCCATGAATTATAGGAAGGAGAAACCGCATTTTAATTACAAGAAACGTCTTCCTGCCTTTTACCTCCCACACGTTGCACCGTGAAGTTTGCTGTTGGATTGGAACGATCTTTGGGGTTTTGTAAATGAAAAAAAAAATTTATTGAACGCAGTGTGAATTTGGTAATCTCGGTGATCTTCAGCAACAGCAACAGCTCCTGTCATGACGGGTGATGATAGTCAGACCCATCAACATAACAATATTTTTGTTGTTGTTGTTGTTAAAGGGAATATGTAATTGTGTACTAAATTTGCACATTCAATCAATAACAGGACCCACAAGCTATAGGGACAACCATTCACAAACCCCTCTGAATGCTCCAAAATGATGGACCACGATGTTCACTCCATCAACTGTCAATTAATGTCGATTTATTACCAGGACGTCAAAACATCTGTCATTTAATTACCAGAAATTTTTTTTTATACATAATGCACCTGATTTTGAAGAAGGAAATAGGAAGCTTCATTGTAAAAAGGCAAATAAAGTGTGAATTGTTCCATCTGTTCACCATAGGTCAAATCCTAAGTGGTCGAAATATTAACTACAAATGTAGAAACTAGTGAAAAGCCTTGAATTGCAAGCCCCTTTATTTTTCCCATTATGGGAGCTCTATTTTTGAACCCGGCAATCCCCATTGCTTTTATATCGTGTCCTTGATGTGCAAACTCTTTCAGAAGCTTTCACAAATGCAGAAAAACTGTCCTGCGGGCAAGCTTTATAAGAATTGATGCTGGCCTCCTTAACCGCATGATTCCAGTGAAGAGCAAAGATTTCTGGAAGGGGCTAGTAATGGATGGCTGAGCAATTTGATTAGGAAAAGAGCGCATAAAGCTCTGTAGCAGGTTATGCGGAGGAGAAGAAAAAAAAAAACTTAAAAGCAAACTTCAAACAAATGAATGTCGGCAGAATATGGAATCTTAAAAAAAAATAGTGCGCCTGACAATAAATAGCAAAAGGTCAAGATCATCACGAGTCTTCAAGGAGGATTAGCTTCTCGTGAGTTTGGATTTTGATTCAACATTTACAGGGAGAAGGTGCATCAATCTCAGCTTTTTCCAAAGGGAAAGCAGCAATTGCTCAAGATCCTTAATTAGGGGTGAAGGAGTGTAGGAAGAGACTCAGAGTTGTAGGTAAGACAATGTAGAAAGTTTCAGTTAAAAATGACATAAAACGACTGCATAGAATAAAAATAAATACACAGCTTTGACAACATTAGTCATTAGGTGTTTACGCCAGGACCTGGATTTACAGATTTACTGATCACCATTCATAAACTCTCATGTTATTCAAAGGTAGCATTCCAAAGGTTTTATAGATGTAACCACCTCTGCACTCAGATTGTTGTAGTTATGAACTAAGCTTACAGCAAATGACCTGCATTGCTTTATATAGGATGATCATGGATGGATACTTACGATGAAAGAGATGGTCTCCTGTTTAATGGAGACAAGTGTCGGGGGCATTCCACTCTTGTAGGTCCTCTGGCCTCTCTCAAACTGCTGGATGGCACATGCGGCCTGCTGAAGGATACATCGATGGCTACAGAATGCCGAGCTTGCTGCGGGTGTATTCCTGCAGTTAGGCCCGAGGCATTCCGCAGACCCTGGCGCGAACTGAACAACAGGTAGAGTGGGTTGTGGTGTTAAAGGGTTGATAGTATTGTCAGTTAAAAGCTAGATGTTGTGGTATTTGTGAGTAAGCATTAGTAAATGCCTGTCAATTGACGACTAAAATTGACAGTTACATATTATTAGTTTCGTTTGGCGTGGATCAGTAATTTGTAAAATAAACTGCTTGATGTAATGAGCAAATTTTGACAGTATTGTACTGTAATGGCAGTATTGTACTGTAAACTGCCTGGTGAGATTTGTGAAGGTGCTGGAATGTTCTCAGACAAAGCTTCCAGTATGGACAATAATCACATTTTCTTGAGTGCATGGGATTGTTCTGTAATACTATATAAACCCTCAAGTGAGAGGTGTAGAGAGACGGGTGACATGTGATGAGACGAGTGTTTCGATCGTCCCCGTGCCTGATTTAACACTGATGAGTGGACGAAGTATTAATGTCCAGAGAGGTTGTTAATGCATGGAGCCGATTATAATCAGGTTAATTAAAACTCATTAATATTGTGTATCGGGAAATAATTCCTTTGAGCTCTTCAATCATCCTGGATGGGCCAGCGTATGAGAGAGAACACTGTGACAAGACTCAATCTTTCAACAGGTGAACACGTGTAACTTGAGCCAGCAGGACAGAGACACTGGGCGGATATAACTCGACGCGGGAATCGTTGTTGGACATTGTATTGTCTGTGATGGTGAACTTACTCATTTGACTTTGTATCTGTTTATTTGAAATACAATTTTCAAAAACGTTACACTGTTGATGTGATCACTGCAACGCCACTCAGAAGTCACAGACCCCAACTGAGAAAGATCCAATTGAGTGGTATCTGACCAGTACGATCATTCATACACATGAGGCTCAAACATTGGATTGCAACCATTAAAGGACAAGCTGGGTTCGGAACTACAAACAACTTATGTACACGAAAGGGAAGGAAACCCCAAGGTAGTATACCCCCGGCAAGTATAAATATACATACATTTATAACGTTTCAGGTCAAAATATTACATTCACATTAAATAAATACCCAAATATCCCTTCTGAAAAGTCTTTGGATATTGCATTGCAATCAGTTCTGATTGGTGGGCTTGGGATCATAGGATCCTGAGTTCAAATCCCACTCGGCTGTTGAATTAATACCAGGTGGGGATGACTCTGCATGTAATCTTTCCAAGGTTGGCAAAATGAGTATCAGCTTGCTGGTATCCTGTGTGGCAGTGGCAACACGTCCAGGATTGTGACCGATAGCCAAGGAGACTGCTTAAGCAGCACCAACGCTCTGCATAGAGTATGGACCCGATGGATGGACGGAGTTCTGATTCATGCTGGTGTGTGAACAAACTACTCATCGAGGATAGGTTGTTGTGAAACCAATGACAACGATTATTTGGTTGTTTGTGTTTCGAGCACAAAAAACTTATGAACTCATGTTTCGCATAAGATAATTTCAGAGAATCCATCATTTACATCAAAATTAAGAGGGGCATTCAAAAAGTTATCCGAACGAGATAATGATAATGGTCCAAGAAAAGCCAACCATTTTAATTTTTCACTTTAAATGTGTGTGTATATAACAATGAGTCATTAATTGCCATGATTATTCCTACATCGTGAAGTTGGCCGAGTAACGTTGTTTACTGAATTCTTTCACAAATGAGCTAGCATGGCCTGATGTTTGAATATTAACTAAGTTAGAGCAGGAATTTGTAATCTGGCCAGGGTGCCACAAAATATTCCACATACTCTTCATGAAAGACACTATGGGGTCCGTAAGCTCCAGCAAATAATGCCAGCAGATGGGACACCCAGTTTAACATTCATCCACGGGATGGCACATACACAATGATTACTCGCACTAAGCCTAGTGTTGGCTCAGTGGTTAGGGTGGCGGCTTGGGATCCTAGGGTCCTGAGTTCAAGCCCTGTCGGCCGCTGAATTAATACACCAGGGGGTTGACTCAGCCTGTCATCTTTCTGAGGTCGGCAAAATGAGTACCAGTTCCAGTGTGTGTACTGGTAGAGGGGCACTGCATCAGTGACACAGTCACGCTTCAAGAAATGATAGCTACCCCGGCAGTTGAGCTGCCATATGACAACCACCTTTACTCGCACTGCCTGTCAAATACCAGGGTGGCAGTTTATAGCTGAGTAGGGATTCCAATCCATTTGAGACAGCTTGGAGGTGAATGTGCATACCTCTAGGCTGATATATATGTGTGTGTGTGTGTGTGTGTGTGTGTGTGTGTGTGTGTGTGTGTGTGTGTGTGTGTGTGTGTGTGTGTGTGTGTGTGTGTGTGTGTGTGTGTGTGTGTGTGTGTGTGTGTGTGTACAGACCTAGAGGCATTGGCACTTACCTCTGACCTATCTCACCTGAGTTCAAATCTCCTCGCGAGCCTGAAGTCACCATGGTATTTTGAATACAGGGCGATTCACCAACTGTGTACTAATGGATGAAATCAATTGGACAATCATCAAGGTTTGCTGAATTCTAATGGAAGCAAGGAGAAGCTGATGTTTCGCACGTTAACCGTTCTTCCGTCCATTAACCCTTCATCACTTTGCTCTGACAAAAGGTTAACACCAGAAATATCAGCTTCTCCATGCTTCTGATGGCGGCTATCACACATCAATCAACTTCCTTTCGATTTCTTCAATTTTTAGTTCACCTAAACTTTAGTCCGGTGAGCCTATGCAATCGAGCAATGTCCACACACCATTTTAGTCATTATCGCTTGAACCAAACACATGATTTCGATGAAACTTGACCAAAACCTTTATCAGGCCAGTTGTGGGGTGGAGTCAGGCCAGCTGTGCAGCCAATGGGTGTAAAGCATCGGGGTGGAGTCAGAGGAGCTGAACACTGACCCATGTATAATATGTGATATACTCCAAGTCTAAAAAGGGCATAACTCTGTGAAAAAATGACAAAACGCCATGAAACTCGAACTTATTCTGTAACTTATCATAATAAAGGCAGGTACTGAGTTTCAGTTGAATATGTTAAAGGGTATGGGGAAAAAAAGTCTGAAAAAGCACAGGTGGGACAGACAGACAGAGCAAACCTATAGTCAGTCCCCTCTGGTGAAACCATTAGGGGATTAATAGTATTCAAATATCGATGTTTCTTGGAGGATTGTATGAGGCTCCAAGAGCATAATGAATACCCCACCTATCGTAGTGTACTGAATAAACATCAGACAGAAAACACCAATCACTTGATTTAATTAAGCATGCAAAAATAAATGATTGTGATTATTCTTTCACAGGCATTGAGCAATTATTGTTTGAAGATTCGAAAGTAAGAACGGAAAATTTACCAAAGGAGTTATTTGTAATAAATATAATTTATTCACCGCAGCGCAGTAAAAACGTCCGTCAGTTCCACGGATGCACAATCGGAATGACAAGCATCCGTGGGAAAACGATGAGAGCATCACGGAGACATATGACATATTCTATGTGAGAAATCAAAGTCATTTGTCAAGGACGAAGACAAGATCGAATGACTTGAAAACGAACACAAGTTAATAAAATAACTTCATTAATGCACTTGGTTGAGATTTATTTGGTGCTCAAGACCCAATAATGTTGTTCATAAGACCCAAGCCCACGCACACCCCAGCATTGTTCGGAAATAACAAAGAATTATTGTGTGTTGTCAACTGGAATAAAGTCCAGTTTTGGTCACAACATTTGAGAAAGGACATAGATGCCATGAAAATGGTCCAGCACAGAGCGAACTAGAGGGGGAGCACTCGGTAGAGTGCAAAACCTCCGCCGCCAATACTGCTCGGTCACTCAAGTGAACCTGATATCATTTTCATTCAATTTGACGTCAACAGTGCTCACAGAGTTATAGTTTGCAACTTTCCCTTTTACTTTTAACTTTTACATACTCAATTCATTCGTCATAACTCGATTCCTTGAGACAGAAATTGATTTTACGTGGGTATATCCACCTGAAGTTCCAAAATCAGCCGCAATTATAATTTTGGCATGTTTTTTGTTGGAAATCACATAACATGTAGAAATGCAAAATAATAAATCGAAATTTTGTTGAAAAAAAAAAGTTGCAAAATTTTTTTTTCTCTTCCAATTTTTTTTTTTTTTTGGGGAGGGGGGGGGGGGGTTGGAAATCACTTAAAACATGTAGAAACGCAAAAAAAAAATTCAAATATTTTTTCAAAATGGCCGCCATAGCGGCCATATTGGACTTTGGGCCAAGTCCAAAATTTAATGGCATGATCGTTGGACCATACCTAACCCCCCCCCACCAAGTTTCATGGAAATCCGTCGAGGAGTTTTTCCGTAATACTGTTCACAAACAAACAAACAAACAAACAGAAAGGGGTGAAAACAGTAACCTCCGATCTTCGATGGCGGAGGTTAATGATACCTGGACCAGCTGGACTTAGCAATGAGGATCAGCTAAAGGAGACAGGACTTTATTCATTACAAAAGAGGCGATTACGAGAGTATCTGATGGAGATGTTTAAGACATGAAGGGTGTCGAGGGAATACGAGAAGAAAAGATTTTCAGCAGAATGGACAGCGATTTCAGACCAGGGACCATATCTTGTATGAAGAGGAGAGTTGGGACGACATTAAGACATTGGTCTTTCATTCATCGGGTAGTTAATACATGGCGAGATCGACGACATTGAAAGAACTGTACAAGCGATTGTTCGAATGAATCGTGAGTAGGTGTAGAGAATGAACGTGCTGATGAGTAAGTGGCTAGAATGACATTGTCGGGAATGAGTGCACCTAATGACAAATGGTGGCCAACGAATGGACATCATCTCAAACGCATGGTACGATTATTAGCCGTTTAGTCAAATGATGTGTCAAAGTGTTTGACAACATTTGATCGAAAGCACTGAACGGAATCCCAAACGTACCGAAGGTGAAGGTGCAGCAGGTTCGTTCGCCTTCCAATGCCGCCCTCTGCTGCCGGTGCATTGACTCTCAGCCTCCTTCGAGCTGCAGATGTCGCTCTCGAATTTGTCTTCTTTTCTGTTGGTATTAAGTTAATTTAGTCATTAAATCCTGTTTTCCATTTGCCAAAATTGCTAATTACAACAATCTATATGCCATGCTGTGTACAAATAAATACCTTATTGATTTGGGGTTAGACCCAAATTCGTCTGAATCCTTTTGATTGACGACTGTATGATCATACCCGACATGAGTGGATTCAAAATTTGCCGTCTCACCCCCCAACCCATGTATGACCATGACTGGTGTTCCTTCCAAAAATGTTTTCATTTCTTCGATTGTTTCTAACATGTAACTGGTGGCTGACCGGCTTTGTGTTTGCATCATTGTTCCGAGTGCTGCTTTTGGAGGTGATGCAGTGCCACCTATAGGTTATGATAGGAATTTGGCCACGATACCAGCAGTAATTTGCCTTCTCTTTGCGAAAGACAGTTAGGGACTTTAACCTCGCCAATCTAATGCCAACAGACAGAATATTTTGCTTAAAGTCGATCTGAGGGACGACACACTAAGTGTTGGACCAGAGGTCGAACCCTCCTCACAGCGCGTGCTTTCTGAGCATTTATCCAGTTTGGAATTTTTTTTATAATTTTGTCCAAAAAAGTTGCACGTAATAAGAAATGTTTCCAGTTGGTTGTTCTGTGAGACTGGCGTACATACATGTTGACCAACGACCATCTTCCAGCCTACCCTTTCTCTGGGTGTTGAATGGATCATGTAGACCTAAAAGAATCGTCCAATCAACAATTAGAGGAAGGGCATACTGTAAGGTGGTGTTTATTCACTATCTGTGATAGGTTGGTGTGACCCACAATGACCTAAAGTTACCAGGATGGGCAAAGGTCACTACTAAGTTTTCCCTCCTGAAAGTTTCCTTCTGTATCCATCTTGTTGACCCCTGCATCCTTCCCTGCCCTCCATTAACCCCCACAAAAGTTTGTCCAGGTCTGTGTCTATCTTGACCTTCAACTCTGCCGTTGGTGTTTCCCCCCTCTCTCAACTGATCCTTTTGTCCTGCTGCATCCTGATCCATCCAGTGTACTAATACCAGCAAAAATAACCCCAAAGCACTCAAGGAAAAAAAGTGTTCAAATCCGTAATGAACACCTTCCCTTTAAAGTATGCCTCAATTCACCTCTCATTCGATATCGTGATGCAGTGAAACACTTTGGAATCCGTAACCTTGCAATGACTGTCGCGATCAGGCTTCTCTATGTTCCACCTTTTACAAGCTTCCCTGATCATCTCAATCATCAAATAACAATTACTTGCTGATCTCTTTGTGGTACCTGGTTAGCAGATCTGTCAAAACAAGGTGTCAGAGTCCTCTGGCTTTTCAATGTTCAAGTAACCGAGCTCTTCTCATCACCGAAAAGGTGTGTAGAGATATTTTGAATTTAAATGATATGAGTCCGAGAAGAGGGTTCTCGGGTTCACGTACATGTGAAACGTGTGTTTCTTATGTACTTGATGTGTCTACACATCATTTCGCTGATGTTTAATCAAAAGACAGCATGTTGTACTTCACAAATATATTGCTTGCGTACACATTCCACGTACAATTACATATTTTTAGCCTGCTTAGAGAAGTATTACTAAATATAATTTTGTGTATCATCGTGTAAATGATGATACAAGCATCAAATTTGGCACATTTGTTCTTTAGAGGATTCTAATCAAATCTGCCTCATTAGCCATTTGAAAATCCAAATTTTGAAGAAAAAAAAAACTTCAAAAAAGTCAAGATCACGAATTAATGTTGGATGCTGGCTGAGATTGGTGAATGTTTCAGAAACATCATCAAAGACGTTCCAACTCTGCCATGCAGTTTTCTTCCCTTTACCGCGGAAGGCAGACACAACGTCACATCCAGTGAACGCATGGAAGTATGGGATCCCTCGAGCTTTCTCAGGCCCTATTGCAGAAACTACCTCATGGACTGGAATCCATCGTGCCTTGGCTCCTTGGCCAAAGGCAATCCACATGTCCTCAAGACCTAGTTCCTGTAAGGATGGCAGTACAGATATTGCTATGACTAGTACGTCCGTGTCATTAGCCTTAATGATAATGGACTTGCTACCATCCGTCGTTGCATCCTTGGCGTGTACAAATATTCGTGTCAGCTTCTTCATGACAATATGGAGACACAGCATCCAGTGACTTCCTTGTGTTGCTAATGGCATCTTCTCCTTTTGTGACAATGACTGTGCTTCACACATCTTTTCTGCAAGGAAGTGAAACAGCTCAGTCTTGTTGCTGTCATCTCGAAGAAAGCTTCTCCAGTTGCTTGGGGTCTTACTGGTTCCTGTCACTCTTCTTCTGATTCCTTACCGCCTTTTCGACTTTACCTTGGACTTCAGACTTGACTTATTGTACACATCACACACTACGTCTACCCTCTCGTCTACCCCTGGCACCATAGGATTCCACCTTTGGGATGATGTTTTCTTTAGCATAGTCATCAAATATCTTTGAAGTGCATGGAGGTATGGCATTGATAAGTGCTGAGCCATCAATGATGACTGCATCTCCCCTTGGTTCTCTGTCTGGGATGTTCACTTGCGCTTCAAGAACTTCAGCCAGCTGTGATTTCAAATTTTTTTGAAGTTTTTTTTTTTTCTTCAAATTTTTCAAAATTTGGATTTTCAAATGGCCAATCGGGCAGATTTGATCAGAGGGTCCTGCAGAACAGAAATGCCAAATTTGATGCTTGTATCATAATTTGCACGATTTTTCTACTATCTACTACACTAACAAGCATGTGTGTAATTAAACAGACAAACTTTTTTTTCAAGTAAATCCACTATAAACTTACTAACAGTATCATTTTTACCCTCACCAGAGGAGAGGGTATTGCATTTGGGTCCATTTGTCTGCACAGAACACAAGTATCATGAGTATGTGTATCAAGACCCTTTAAGACCCCTAAGATCCCCTCGAACCTTTACAACCCTGACACCCATTAAGATCATGAAGACCCACAAAGACCCCTAAAACTCTTAAGACCCCGAAGATGCCTTAGAGCCTTTGTAACCCTAAGACCGTTTAAGATCCCCAAGATCCTTTCAAACTCGAAGACCCTATAAGACCCAGAAGACACTTTCGACCATTAACACCATTTAAGACCCTTTAGACCCCTAAGACCCTTTATAACCCTAACACCTTTTAAGACCCAGAAGACACTTTTGACCCTTAACACCATTTAAGATCCTTTAGACCCCTAAGCACCATTCAGATCCCTAAGACCCAATACTCCTCTAAGAACCTATAGACCCTTCAGACCACCCAAGACCCTTTAGACCCCTAATACCCTCTAGCATATATACATTTTAAGACCCTATAAACTCTGATACACCCTTTAGAACCATTTGACCTCTAAGACCCTTTAGATCCTCTTAGATCTTTAGAACCCTGAAGACCCTAAGACTCCTTTCTACTCATTAGTAGACCTTCACAACTTTTAATACCCTTTGACCTTTTGGCCCTTTAAGGACGTTTTAAGACCCTTTTGTCCCCTTCAGACAGTTTTTACCCTTTAGTTGTTTTCAGACCTTTCTACCATTTGACCATTACAACTTTTCAGACCTTTGACCTTTACACATTTACAACTAGATCATTTAGACCTTTCATTTGCAATCAACAACCTTTCATTTAGTACATCCTTCTATTTATTTGCCACATAAAATACACATCCTGGCAAGGGTCTTCAATCTCTGATTGCTCTTTTTTGTGTTTGTTAGTTTGTTTGTCCATACAGAACAAGATTATTTCTCTCAGCAACCGCTTGTTGGATTGAGACAAAATTTGAGTGACGACTCATGTGGAATGTCATGTGATGTGGCAGCCATGTTGGAAAAACTGAAAAAGTTTGGACCTCTGTATCTCTGAAGCCGCACCAAGGAAAAAGTTGAAACTTGGCACGAGGCAAGTACTCCTCATGGGGAATAAGTCTGATTTTTTTTTATGACATCATAGGTGCCTTTGTTGTGACATCATAATTGCATATGTAGAAAACTGCATCCGATCAGTATGAAAATTTTTGAGGGTCATCTAGTGATAAATTGGTCAACAGAAAAAAAAATTGATGATGTCATCAGTCACGTGGTTTTGCAGCCATGTTGTTTTTTAAAACCCTTCAAAAAATTCATCTCTGAAAGTGCTGAACAGATTGAGGTGAAACTTTACAAGTTTGACTGCCTATCCATGAGCAACAAAGCGTTCACACATATGATGTCATAGGTCACACGGTTTGGCAGCCACATTGGATTTACCCTAAAACCTATGAAAATCTTCCTCCGAATGGCTGGACAGATCGAAGGAAAACTTCACATAAATGTTCCCCAAGTCATTGGGGTATTAGGGTATTCACAGAATAATTGGAAGGAAACATGGTCTGGCAAACATATTGAACTAGTACTAAAGCCCGGTGTTGCTCGGGCTCGCAATAAAGCCCGGCGTTGCCCGGGCTTTCTTGCAAATTTCTTGAATAGCTGTTAGCGGTTAGGGGTTAGGGGTTAGGGGTTAGGGGTCAGCGGTTAGGGTTAGCAGTTAGCGTTAGGGTTAGCGTTAGGGTTAGCTGTTAGGGTTAGGGTTAGTGTTAGGGTAGCTAACCCTAAGCCTAACCCTAACCCTGACACTAACACTAACCCAAACCCTAACCCTAACAGCTTGGCGTAGCGGAGGTAAACAGCGCCCGGGGCAAAGTGGAAATTTGCGTCCGCCGTAGGCCTTAAACTTGAGTGGATTTGAATGGAAAATCCCATAAGGGATATCGATTTATCGATTTTTTCGAATATCGGAAGTGTTATGGAAAAAATTTATGGCCAATGACCTAAGTTGGACCAAAAGCCATAATCGTACCGAATTTGAATGGAATCGGTTGGAGTTTGTGAAAATGCATCAAAACGAATTTTGAGGGGCCTCTTAAGGAAGACAATAATATCATTAGTATATGTGCCAAATCTTGTTTCATTTCATGCGTAACAAAAATCTGATGGTGGAATAAAGAAAGGGGCGTGCCGAAATATTAATATAGATGAAGCGAAATCTTGCAAAAATTATTTCTCTTGAACCGCTTCATCGATCAATGTGAAACTTCACAATTATGATCTAGTAGTGATGGGGAATAAAAAATTAAAATTTCAACCTGATCGACCACATGGTGTGACAGCCAGAATATATATTTTTTTGTCTCGGTGCTTTTAGATTTTATTAAAAAAAATTTAAGAAGGCTCACTTGGCTGCACCTGGATAAGTTTGAGGGTGGAGTATTAGTAGCTGAAACACGAATCCAATCAAGGTTCCTCCTGATGACTTCATCTTTGTTTTTTGCTTGTTTGGGTTCCTTCTGATGACTCCAATGCAGGACTGCACCTATTTGGTCTTCCATTTGAATTAAATTGAATTGCTTTTAATCCCATTCTAAATTCCATTTAATAATTACAAGCAAAAAAGACACAAAATGTCATAGCCCCCATTGTTTTTGTAATTATGCTGCATGGAGTTAAAGGGATAGCCCATATTTATGTACAACTAAAATGGCCACCAGTCTACCAGTCAGACATCTTTGATCAGATCGCAAAATAGTGATAGAGGGGCATGTGTATGGCATCATGTACTGTGCTTGTGCAAAGTTTGAACAAAATCAGACCACGCGTGTCTGAAAAATGGTCTGAGAAATGGTTGAGGATGTGTTCAACATCGGGATTTTTACAACTAAAATGGCCGCCAGTTGGCATCTTGGATCTGATCTCAAAAACAAAGTGATGTGTTTATGTAAGACATCATTCATTGTCTGTGTGCCATGTTTGAACAAGATAGGTAAATGCATGTCCAAGAAATCATTGAGGACGTGTTTGACACAGTTTAAAAAAAAATAAAAAAAAATAACATGGCCGGCAGTCGACCATCTTGGATCTGATGTTCAACAGAAATGGCGTGCATATGTGCACCGTCATCTGTTGGCTTTTTGGCAAGTACGAATAAAATTGGTCCATACATGTCCCCCCCCCCCATTTCAGACTAAGTCCAACGGGGGCTAAAAAACGTCATCGTTCAGCGTCACGTGTCCGATCAAAGCTGGGTTGGATCAAAGCGGGACATATTGGTACCTGGTCATCACTGCTAGCGGTTATAAAATGGCATTTCTAGTTATATCAGTTATTAATTACATAACACACCAGTACACAAACACTACACAAAACAAATCCTGGAGAGGGTCCATTCCATCCATTGGGACCATTCTCTGTGCAGAGCATTGGTACTGCCAAAGCAGTCTCCTGGACTATTCGGCACAATCCTGGACAGGTTGCCAAATGGCTCAATCAGGATTCTCAAATGGCTCAATCATCCAGCAAGCTGGTACTCATTTTGCCAATCTCAGAAAGATGGCAGGCTGAGTTAACCCCACCTGGTTTTAATTCAACAGCAAAGCAGGATTTGAACTCAGGACCCTAAGATTCCAAGCACACCAGCCTAACCATTAATCCAACACGAAGCATAGGGTTTGTAATCTCCAATTGCTCTTTTTCTTGTTCATTATTGTATGACAGCACTTTATTATTCGGTACACAGCCTATGACTGCTGATTACATCATTGCTGTGAGGGGGCTGTTCTGCTGATGCAGTGCCCCCTGTTTTCAGGAAGCTGGTACTCATTTTGCTGACCTCAGAAGGATGATCGGCTGAGTCAACCCACCTGATATTATTTAATTGCGCGACAGGAGCTCAAAATCAAGAACCGTATGATCTTAAGCCAGCCTCCTTTACCATCAAGCCAACACAAGGCTTTATGTCAGCACTAACCCTTCAAAATAAAGCATCTCACACACACACACACACACACACACACACACACACACACACACACACACACACACACCTTTTTAAATTTCCCTTTTGTTATATTTTTCACCAAGGTGCGAGCCAACAAGCACTTTGCCATTAAATGTAGTGAAACCTTCTCTCGAAGTTATTCACCAGTTGGGTAGTAGAACTCTTTATGAAATAACGAATGCGATCTTTTTGTTCAATTTACTGACCCTCGAATAACTGTAATAAAAGCATGTTGATGATAACTGTACAGAAATCACACCCATCCAGTGATTATTCAAAAAACATTGTCATTGATAGTTTCCTGTTTACTGGAGTTTATCGATTTTTGTTTTTTTAAATAATCATTGGCCATAATTCTATCCTGGAAAGACTCCAACTCCAAGCACCATATGACCTATTAGGACAGATGCCAGCTGGGAATCCATATAAGAGCTAATTTGTTATGCATTAGCTGATCATGGCAGTGCCATGAGTGTGGCTGCCTGTTCAACCCAAAATTTCTTGCAACTTATAGCAATACGAGTTTCTTTACAAGAACTTCAGTGGCGAGAACCCATCAAAGCCTGTGCTCTGATTTCCAAAATATGGTTGGTTGTCCTTGCTCTATCCTTTTAAAATGCAGAGTTTCAATTGAGGTATCGGAACGTCCCATTTGTAAACAGGGCCAGGGCTCTAACCGCCAAACTCACACACAGAGCGGGCCGAAGCACAATGTCACCGAGTCTGGTGTAACTTAGATAAAGCAGTGGCAAAGTCATGACTGCTCTTTCACTGTTGGCAATTTGGTGTCTCTCAATCTTCCTGAATCTCTCAACTATTACTGCACCACCTCCTTGCTGATGAGGGCATTAAGTCCAAGAGAGTCGGTCAATTCTGCTGTGGATGGAAAAGCTATGGGAAAATCCTCAAGACTTACACACTGCCCCTTTGGTGTGAGTAGTTGGCGGTAACTGTGTAGATCTTGTAATCCTTTTCTTCTCTCAAAGTATTTTCACTTACTGTGTGTGCATTGCCATCTCATCTGGACACAAAAAACTGGTGCTAGTGCTCGACCTCATGTAGACTTTATATTACCAATCTTTTCTATTGTTTATATTTGTGTTTGTTATGTTCATTTGTTCTCTCCAATCTGTTATTATGTTGCCATGTTTGTGTTCTAACTTTGATGTGAGCCCTGATAATTACACATGTGGATACATAAATGGACCAATACGGAGGTACAGAGGTGGCACACTTGACTCTGCGCTACCAAGTGTGGGTTTGATTCTCCACCTGTTGATTTGCTGGTGGACGTCAAAGAAAAATCGATTGCTGGTGGCAATGTCTTTCAATGAAGAGGAGAAGAGTTTTCCCCAGTAGCCTGGACAAATTCCAAATTCCTGTCCTCACTTATTGTAGTGGTTCTGGGGGCCCCACTACTAGTCCTTGAGGACAAATCACGATGGCAAAATGGGTCATGACAGCCTACCATCATATAAGGTACAACACAACATGAAGACACAAATGAAAAGTCAACCTATGGGTCCATCTATTAACCAATTATGAATGCACAACAAGACAAGGTGGGGTGCGTGGTGGGTGCTAAATTGAGTAAAGAAAATGGAGAAATGTAAGATTCAAGTAAGGGTGATATGAGGTGAAGTATAAGGTGTGGAAGAGTAGAAGGGGAAATAGTGTTGGGAGGTGATAGGTGTGAAGGAAGGGTAGAGGTGCATATGGGACATGAACAGGGGCCCCAGGGGTGTAGAATCATACTCACACAGGTAAACAAAATCAATGGCACCTAAAACTTTGAGCAATCCACAGAAACTGAATCCAAGTTTAATTGAGTAACAATCTTGGTTTAATCATCACAGCATCTTTGGGATCCATCCGTTCATACTCTGTGCAGAGCGTTGGTGCTGCCTCAGCACTCTCCTTGGCTATTACGCACAATCCTGGACAGATCACCACTCCCCCACAGGATACCAGCAAGCTGGCACTCATTTTGCCAACCTTGGAAAGATGACAGGCAGGGTCAACCCCACCTGCTATTAATTCAACAGTTGAGTGGGATTTGAACTCTGGATCCTAAGATCCCAAGCCCATCACCTAACCATTAAGCCAACACCAGTCATACAATCCAATATATATTATGTAATGTGAAGTGTGGTGTCTGTCCAAGTATTAGTATGTTCAGCTGTCTCCCATGCCCGGCGACCCCTTCTGGTGCTGCTTTTGAAAAGCTCCATATGCAGGCAAAGCTCAAGATTCTCAAAGAAGAAATGCATTATAATGAGTGAAATACATTTTAAATGCATAAATACAACACGGAATCACAGATTGTTTATTAGCAGTGCGTTCAGATTTGACCTTGGCTGACAGGCTAGCCTTGAGGTATGCATACTCGCCTCTAAGATGTCTAGCCTAAGTTTGAACCTCAGCCCAGCTATAAAATGGCATCTTGGTGTTTCACAGACTGAGTGAATCATCAAAGTGTGTGCCATCCCTCTGATGCATGTTAAACTCGGTGTCCCATGTACCAACATTAGTTGGTAGACGTTAATGATCCCCATCATGCCCTTCAAAAATAGTGTGCGGGCTCTCAACGGCACCATGAACAAATTACAAATTCCTACCCAAACTACAACTGGGAAGGCAATGGCAAACCACCTAGTATAATCCTTGCTCAGGAAGCTGTTTCATTGGGACTGACGTTCTGTGACAAAGCATGCTCAACATATAAAAAAGACAGGCGAGCTAAACAGAGAGTCGGTGTCAAAGCCACCCAATGCTCGCCTGTTTATACATTTATCGTTTTAAAAGACTAGTCTAATAATATTTTTTTATGAAGCATTGCAGTGAAGTCTGATCCAAATAATTTTAAAGCAATATATGTATTTGTATATTGTAATCAGTAAAAAATAGTGTGGTAGATAAAAACATAAGAAAGGAAATAACTTGCACAAAAAACTTTAACATTTTCATGCTGACGCTGACGCTGACGGTCACGCCGGGGGTATCGCTATAGCTCTCTGTTCTTCGACCAGGCGAGCTAAAAATGATAGAGCTTGGAAATGTAGAGAGGGAAGGAGAGGGTTAGAGAGTGAGGGGAATGGGGAAGAATGAGGGGAAGGTGAGGAGATTGTTGGAAAGAGAGGGGAGAGAGATGGTGGGGGAGAGAGAGGTTCGAGGGAGAGAGGGTGCATTAGGGGGATAGAGGGGAGAGCAGAGATGGAGAGAGAGGAGCAAGGTAGGGAGAGGGGAATGGGGAATGGGGGGGGGGGTGTAGAGAGAGGAGGAGAGAGAAGGGAGGTGATAGAAGTGGGGGGAAGAGAGAGGATGGGGAAGTGAAGAAGGAGGTGGTGGGAATTGGTTCCTTCTGTATCTATCCTTGATGTCAAATTTTATTTCGCAAGTAGGATATTTTGCTCTCTTATTAGGTAATTGAACCTCTGCCACCCAATGTTGCACAGTCCATTAAATAATTTAAATTGACAGATTAACTTCAACTTTTCCCATCACTGGGGACAGGTACTCTTCTTTGTAGTACATAGCACATCGTTAAAAGGAAGTGATAACGTTACAAAATACTTTTAGACAATGAGTTAAGACCTGTACTTCTTGTATAAAGCCAACATGCACTAAAACAAAACCTGTGCCTCATCCACGTCACGAGTATATCTGCAACCTCGATTGATTTAAAAATAAATAAATAAATAAATAAGCAAACAATCAATCAAATGAAAGGATTTTTATCCCTTTAACCTCACACCGATTCGAGTGGCTCACCTGTCTTTGTGGAATTCTGGTTGCGTGCTGTTCACCTTTTCAACATCTTGTTCCAAGGTCTTATTCTGAACACGATCAATTTTACCGACGCCGAATTGTTGAAGCTTTTGATCTTCAACCTGAGTAACATCTTCCATAGTTGCTTGAACATTGAGTGGTTTGCCTTGATCTCCTTCACCCTTCACTTTCTTTTCAAAAGTAGTGGATGAACTGTGAATTGTACCTTCGTCCTTCTCAGGAGATGGATCCACATTGAGAACGTCTTTGCTAAGTGGAGAACTTTGACAATTTATTTTCTCATTGTGACATTCATTATCATTAGTCATTTGATCCACAATCGTCCTCTTAACCTGTGTGGTATCTGTTGACTGAAAATTATCTTTTATGGTACTCTTCACAATTTCCTCATCCTTTGACTCATCCGTTCTCTCCATATCTTTGTTTCGTTCTTGCAATTGCCTGTCAACCTCAACAATGATGCAGTTGGAATTTATACATTTAGAGATCCATGAATCTTGCGCAGCAGATGTCGAACATTGTTTCGCGTCTTGCAAAGACTGATGTTGGCGAGTCAAGATCCCTTCTTCTTGTTCAAGTATTCCTGAAGAGCTGAGTTCCTGCTGTGATTGGCCATTCCATGGATATGGTGGGAATGGTGGATACACGGTACTTCCCATGTCATTGTAAACAGCATGGACATCGTAGTTCAAATCTGCAACACAAGGCCTTTGATGAAAAAGAACAACCAAGCACGTACATCGACAAATAATGAAAAGCAATTTGCACAAAATTGTTTTCCATTACTTGTAAATCAAAGCAGTAACACACATACCCCAAGCTATTCTATATTGCTCTGCAAATGTTCATCATTTCAAAATGATTATGGTTTAATGAGGGTCTGCAGAGTACTTCCACTGTCAATTTCATCGTTAATGGGATTGAATCAAAGGTTACACACAGAATTAACTGAAGATTGTTAAATCACTGTTACCGTATATAACAACGACCGGTACTGTACATCCATTTTGACCTCCACCTAATTGCGTGTCTTGTAGAAAGTTTGCAAATACATAAGTGGAACATGTACTTTTCAAACATACAATATGTCACCCCTGAACACATGTTTCATAAGTGTTGGCGTCATGTCACTTCATCATACTTCTTGACCACCTGTTGATTTTTTTTTTCTTGCGAGGGAATAAGAAAGCATTCAGAGCAAATATGTGCATTTGACGTTGTGCAATTGTTGCGCACGCTGTGCAAAATATATTGTTGAAAAAAAAAAAATCCAAAACAAATTATTGCAAGATTGTTCCAAAAGGAAATTTTCACATGGAACACCTTAGCATCTACTGGAGATGAATGTTTTTAATAGGTGCCATTACACAGACTCTACCATCCATCCATCCATCCATTGGGATGATACTTTGTGCAGAGCATTGGTGCTGCCAATGCATTCTCTTTGGCTATTGGGCACAATCCTGGACAGGTCACCACTCCAACACAGGATACCAGAAATCTGGTACTCGTTTTGCCAACCTCAGAAGGATAACAGGCAGAGTCAACCCCACCTGGTATTAATTCAACAGCCGAGTGGGATTTAAACTCAGGATCTGAGGCATCCCAAGCCCACCACCCGAACCATTAAGCCAACACACCACGTCTGAAAGGCACATGCTCCGTGAATTGCCACTCGTCAGTCTATAGATCATGGACATCTGAAAAACGTAAAAATTAATAAACGAATATTAGTGTTGATTTCATCATTCAGATTGTTTCGATACAACGCACTGTACGTACATGTCCCTACAGATGAAACATGTACCTGCTCAATGTCTCAATGGACCTGAATTAGGGAGGGTAACCACTTGTTGCACACATGAGGGCAAGTCTTCATGGCAAGTCCCTGAACTCTGAAGATGACAGCTTCTTGCCTCAGTACACATTCACTCACGGAACAGTATCTCGTTTTGATTCGCCGTAGCGCATGTCAGGTCGTCATTACAATGGAGTGAAATAGGCCTCGGACTCAAAGTTCCTCTTTTATTTCTTCATCATCTTAATATTTATGGAGAGAATATTCGATTTGCTTGCTGGAGATGCAATCTCTGCTTTAGAAATAGCTTTCCTTTTGCTCTAAAACTGAAACCCAAAGCAACTTGATTAACCATTCCATGCATTCAACGTTTCACATTTACTTAAACTTTGAATCACTCATTGCACGGATCCTAATCGATTTTGCACTGCAAGAGCAACCAGCCACTTCAAAGTGAACACACAACCTTGAGCACAACCAGGCAGGTGCAAAGTAGATATGCAGAGATATGTAGAGTGGAGTAGAGTAGAAGTGTTTCGACAAATGCACCCAAAAGTGAAAAACAATAAATTCAAAGTGAGAATCTGGACCTCAAACTTTGTTGATGAATCCATAATAAATTATTGTTCGCCTTTAAACAGTGCATTAATTAAGGCCATCTGCAGATCAGACAGCTATTTTCATTTTTGAGAACAGCCCACAGGTTCTTTTGATTTACATATCTGTGAATTTAATCAAAATATTACAAATGATCAAGAAACAGTCTCAGAGCTCAATTTCTGAATAAACTAGAACAGAACTCGGTAGAGTGCATACCCCCACCAGGCTGCACAGTTTACATTTCATATCCCACTGATAGGCCGGATCTGGATCGACACCTTAACCAAAATCAAATCGACTTGTTCTGGTCAACTCAGCAACTCATCCACCGAGTTTTGTCATAACTCATCCACAACTTTTTAAAATACCATGTTATATATTATTTTTGGCCCCCTCTCTCAGTGATGAAAAATCACCTGAAATTATTTTGAAAAATTCTCCGATCCGGATTTGGATCTTCACGAAAATTGAATCAATTATTCCTTGTCACACAACCAATCTGTCCAGCAAGTTTTGTCCGAATCTGTCGGCAACTTTTGAGATGTCTTGCTCACAAACAGACAGACGGGGGTGAAAACATAACCTCCGTCCACATAAACTTCGGTGGTGGATGTAATAATAATTAAAGAAGCCTCACTGAGGTATGATAATCAACTGTCAGTGAGAATTTCCATTCAGATGATTTTCATCATTCCCACCAACCCAAAAATAACCACAGGCATATCCTCATGATGTGGAAAACTATAGGCAGGACAATCCCTGACAATTCATCTGGAAGATCATCAAACATCACTTAAAGAGAGATGAAAACCCTGTGACGGAAGATTCGATTTATTGTTAATGAGCAAATATCACCCGTTGCTTCGCAGACAGGAATACGAAGAGGGGGGGATAGAGATAGAGATATAGAGATATAGAGATATAGAGATATAGAGATATAGAGATATAGAGATATAGAGATATAGAGAGATAGAGAGATAGAGAGATAGAGAGATAGAGAGATAGAGAGATAGAGAGATAGAGAGATAGAGAGATAGAGAGATAGAGATATAGAGATATAGAGAGATAGAGAGATAGAGAGATAGAGAGATAGAGAGATAGAGAGATAGAGAGATAGAGAGATAGAGAGATAGAGAGATAGAGAGATAGAGAGATAGAGAGATAGAGAGATAGAGAGATAGAGAGATAGAGAGATAGAGAGATAGAGAGATATAGAGATATAGAGATATAGAGATATAGAGATATAGAGATATAGAGATATAGAGATATAGAGATATAGAGATATATAGATATATAGATATATAGATATATAGATATATAGATATATAGATATATAGATATATAGATATATAGATAGATAGAGATATAGAGATATAGAGATATAGAGATATAGAGATATAGAGATATATAGAGATAGAGATAGAGATAGAGATAGAGATAGAGATAGAGAGATATAGATAGAGATAGAGATAGAGATAGAGATAGAGATAGAGAGATAGAGATAGAGATAGAGATAGAGATAGAGATAGAGATAGAGATAGAGATAGAGATGATAGAGATAGAGATAGAGATAGAGATAGAGATAGAGATAGAGAGAGAGAGAGCAAGGAGGGGTGTGGGAGTGAGGGGTGGGGAAGTGAGGATGGGGGAGCAAGGAGAGAGCGAGAAGGGAGGGAGAGTCTGGAGGGGTGGGGAAATGGAAGGCAGCATGAGGGGAAGGGAAGGGCGATAAAACGCGCCAAAACAGTAACATTTTCTTTTTAACCGCTGGGTTCCATATAAAACTGGGTGGGAGCATTTAAAACCCATGCTATCTACCTGACAAAGACCTGCCTGCATGCATGCTCATACATGTTGTGACCTTTGCACCCCTCCGATCGGCTCACTTTCGATCTGATTCATAAATGTTGCACTCTGGGGAAGCTGTTTTAAAATCAAAAGCAAACCGTCAGTCCAAAATAGTCCTTGAAACAGAGGGAGGGGTAGGGGGTGGGGATGAGGAGGAGGGGTGGGAAAGTGAGGGTGAGTTGGGAGAGTGAGGGAAGGGAAGGATAGATGAGAGAGGGGAGGCAGAGAGGACAGAGGGGAGGCAGAGAGGACAGAGGGGAGGGAGAGGATGGAGGGGAGAGGATCAGAGAGAGAGAGAGGAGGGAGAGGGATGGGGGGGAATGAGGAGAGGGAGGAAGGGGAAAGAGTGTGTAAGGGGAGGGAATGATAAGGTAGGGAGAGTGATGCCTCACTAAATTTCGCTATGCACCCTGGGATTGGGGGGTGAGCCAGGAGAGGAGGAAATGGTGAGGGGAGATGGGTTTGGGAGGAGGTAGGCATGAGGGGAGGGGTTCTCGACTTGCGTTTGGCAGTTGGACTTGTGGAGAAAGGGGGGGAGGGGTAGTGCAGGATTGAACTAAATGGGGTACGTTAAAACAGCATGTTGAGAGCACCGGGAGATATCCATGGAGAGGGAGGTGAGAAGGGGTTTGGGAGGAGGATAGCATGAGAGGAGAGGAAGGGAATGCAGTGAAGGGGGAAGGAAGGGAATGCAGCAAGAAGGAAGGGAATGCAGCAAGAAGGAAAGGAATGCAGTGAGAGGGGAGGGAAGGGAATGCAGTGAGAGGGGAGGGAAGGCAGCAACAGGGGCTGGGGAGGCAGCGTGAGGGAAAGGGGTGGCAGCGTGAGGGAAAGGGGTGGAAGCATGAGGGAAAGGGATGGGAGCGTGAGGGAAAGGGGTGGGAGCGTGAGGGAAAGGGGTGGGAGCGTGAGGGAAAGGGGTGGCAGCGTGAGGGAAAGGGGTGGCAGCGTGAGGGAAAGGGGTGGCAGTGTGAGGGAAAGGGGTGGCAGTGTGAGGGATAGGAGGAGTCAGCATGGGGGGAGTCAGCATGAGTGGAAGGGAAGGCAGTGTGAGGGGAGGGGAAGGTGGTGTAAGGGCAAGGGAAAGAAGCATGAGAGGAGGGTAGAGTGTGTACCAGGGCATTACGAGAGAGATAAAACGCATGCAAATGGCAACATTTTCTTTTTAACCGCCATGTTCTACATAAAACTGTGTGGGAAATCTTTTCCTCTTCATGTTCTTCTTTACCTATAATAATGTATGTCTCATTCAATCCTGTCTGTCATATCGATTAGATTCAGAAAACGCTGATTATACACCACTTTTAAGCATCACAAAGCAGGTCACTCTACTTGCAACACAGGTGCAACAAGAATACGAAAAAGCAGCTGATGTATCAATCATTTATTCACACGATTTTTAAAGGGTGAAAGTGAATTTTTAGCCTTTTCTTTTTTAAGCAATTAAGCAAAGTTTGGTATTTCCATCAGTGAAGTGACAGGTCTTACTTCTGGTAGCTTTGAAGCGAACAACCAGGCAGCTTGGTGAGCACTCGCCGAGTGGCTTAAGCAGTCAAGCAAACACTCCAACAGAACGGCTGGCTTGGCAAATGACTACCAATCGGTCATAAAAATCTATGCACCTGGAAACACCCAAGCAATGTCTTCATTGGAGAAATGGACACTTTTTTAGGAGTTGGAACTGCTGCTAAGTTCAAATGTGGAGCTTCAATTTTAAAACTTGGTTTATTTTAAGAGATTCTCGAGGTTTTGGCAAATGCGGAAATGAAATAAAGCCACGAATGCTGGCGTCTCCCGGTGTTTATAAGTAATTGCAATGTACCCAGCAATTTGTAGCTATGATGAACAGGCATTCGATAATATGAGTGAGGAAAGTGAGAAAAAAAAAACTTTAAAACTTTATCATGAAGAAATTGTTGCGACCTGCTCCAACTCAAGGCATTGTTGAGCAGGCTGAACAAAATGGCGAATTAAACCCCAGCGAGGTAACCGAGGATACGCCTTAAGACACCATCGAGGACAAGGTGGCTGAGGATGCAACTAATAAATGATATAATTAAATAGAGCTACAAAAGGGGTGTTTTAATTAAACCAAACAAGCAATTTTTACTCGTGCACTCCCTTTGATTTCCCTTAGTATGCATGCGAAGTTTCAGGCTGATAGGTTTCATGGTTATGGAGTTACGGAGGAAACAAACACACACACACACACACACACACACACACACACACACACACACACACACACACACTTATTAGTAAATAAGATAAATGATTTTTTTTCTCATTACATCAAACAGCAATGATACAATGAAAAAAGTTCAAAGAGTGAATTGGAGTGTCAAGAGACAATGAGTTGTTCATCAAGTCATGCATTCCATGGAATGCCTGGGAAAAGCAGTTGCACCAAAGCATTTCATCACTAGGGTCATTGCACAGCGTCAAATGACATTATGCGAGAATTGGGGGCGCTGGGCTCTCGCAATGCAGAAAGTTTTGTGGGGCAATGAGTCCAGGTATATAATGGTTCAAGTCTTATCGTAGTTTTTTTAAGGGATGTGTTGGAATGCTAGTTTAGGGCACGACAACTTAAGCATGATTTTTAAACGTTTGGAGTATGTATTATGTGGAATGGCAGAACGTGGTTGCTGACATTTAAGTAATGGTCCAGCTTGTCATCAGGGCACAATGAGGTCTTCGATAATATTCAATTTTCATACACATCAGCTCGTTTTGGGTCACCATTAAGGTGTCCCATGAGGATTGGTCAGGTAGTGTACTTAAACAAAAATTGTGAGATTTTTGGCTTAGTTTTCCCACACATGTCCAACCCTTTTTCCTCATACAATATTTTCCCCCTTCCCCTTCCTCTCCTCCAAATAGTCCTCGTTTTATTTGTATCTTCTCCAACTTATCTTCTCTTTATTATATCGTCTTGTCCTCGCATTATCGTTTGAATGCTTATTCTACCCTCTCCCTCCCCAACCTTTCCCTTCCCAAGCCACCAGTTGTACAAGATCGCTTCTTTGTATTCAGATTTACTTATTTAACCAGAAGTCATTTCTGTTTCACTGTTGCTGTTACAACCCCTGGAATGAAGTTTTTCTTCCGTTGGATTATCGCCAAAGTGAAACTCATTGGCACCTGTCCATACTTTCCAACACTCACGAGTCAATTCAGGGTTCTCACAGGGTGACAGATGGTCGAGCTTACTGAGAAGACAGGCTTTTTCTGTTTGCCATATTTCTGTTACATCAAGCCATATTGGGAGCATTAGGCATGCATTAAAAGGAAGGTTCAAAACACTTTTAGCCTAACAACTCTTTGAGTCCCTCTCACAGAACCTATGTGCCTCCTATTGAGCCTCAATAATAAGTACCACGAATGGAATCCCAGGGAGCAATGTTCATGTGTCGTATTCAATGTTATGTGGAGGGGGGTCAAAATATTTTTAAATTAGGGAATGGTCCTGCAACAGAAAACTGCACAGGTATCAGTCCTTTTATATTTACCCAGAAACCACCACTGTGACAAATTTTTCTCCACAGTAAGTGAGTTTCCTGATACCATTGGAACAGAAGTCATGTTTTAGATCCTCGTGGAGGATCTCTCAGTCTTACTCACGTTGTTGTTCTTGTCGACTTTTTTGTTTCACAGCCAACAGTTTTCATCGAAACTTCCTGAAACTTTGCGTATATATGTAAAAATACCCTGCACAGACAGTAACCATCTCCGATTTTGAAAATTCCTCCTAGAAATAAAGTTATGATGTCAAAATATCTCCGCTAATGGGAATCGCCTAAAAAATTATCTCAAACTAGGCAAGCTTTTTGAATCCTGTTTGCGGGAATCGAACAGGGCATTAGCAGAGATGAATTAACGCACATATGATACATCACTATGACGTCATATCAATTTTTATGACGTCATTCCTATTTTTTGTTTCAGAACCCAGAGTTTTCATCAGATCTTCGTGAAACTTGACAGGTATATGCAGAAAGCCCACGCGCAGGCAGTAACCATCTCCGATTTTGGAAATTCTTCCTAGAAAAAAAGTTAACGTCATAATATCGCCGCAAATGGAAATCGCCTATACCATTATCTCCAAAACTAGTTTGTTTCACAGCCTACAGTTTTTATCGAAACTTCCTGAAACTTGGTATACATATGTACAAATAACCTGCGCAGACAGTAACCATCTCCGATTTTGAAAATTCCTCCTAGAAAAAAAGTTATGACGTCAAAATATGTCCGCTAATGGAAATCGCCAAAAAAATTATCTCCAAAACTAGTCAAGCTTTTTGAATTCTGTTTGCAGGAATCGAACAGGGCATGAGCAGAGATGAATTACCGTACATATGATACATCACTATGACGTCATAAAAATTGATATGACGTCATTCATATTTTTTGACATTTTTTTGTTTCACAACCCAGAGTTTTCATCGGATCTTCATGAAACTTGCCATGTATATGCAGAAAGCCCACGCGCAGGCAGTAACCATCTCCGATTTTGGAAATTCTTCCTAGAAAAAAAGTTGACGTCATAATATTGCCGCTAATGGAAGTCGCCTATACCATTATTTCTCAAACTAGGCAAGCTGTTTGAATTTTGTTTGCGGGAATTAAGCCGGGCATTAGCACAGCTAATTTATCGCAAACCTGATACATCACAATGACGTCATATTCGTTTTTATGACGTCATTATTAAGAGGACGAGGATGTTCGCTCATTCGAGCTTGTTAACTCAAACTTTTTGATAATGGGAAAGGCTTTTTGACTCAACTGACTATAATCGGGCTAGAGTACTTGTTTTGTGGTTATAGCAAGCCAAATTGTGTGGCACGGTCGTTTATGAATATCCCCAATGATTTATAGGCATCCCAAAAGTCACCTGGGCAAGTAACTTGAGAATCTTTTTTTTTATGAGTCGTCATTTGGGTTTCACACAATGGCTCATGGGAAAGTGCATTGTGGTGATCTCTACCATGCTGAAAATATAAGTCTCAGATATGATCAACAATGGGTATCCTACATCATTCCTCAGTCCTCATTTGCATGAGATGCACATGCAAGAATCAGGATATCGGGTACTAAAAATGCAATCACATGGGCTGCGAGGTTCTAGCTTACCACAGTCTCTGTTATAAAAATTTCCATTACCCCATTATTCTATATACAGACGAAATATATGAAATAGTAAGGCTTAAGTCACAGAGCACAACAATAGCTTACAGTACTTTCTCATGACATCATAGCACCTACTTTGGGTGGAACATGGATGACAACTCTAAATATTAAAACTAAAAAGTCAAAATAAACAGTTTAATAGCCACAGCCAGAAGTTCTGGTCATGCAGCAAATTGAGGGAAGGCTCAGATCTGAAAAGAGTAGGCCATTGTGTGCCAATTATCTGTCCACATTGCAAATATCCACCCCCTGGTCTACAGCACCGATTTCACTGCTCCCCAGTTGATTCAAGTCTCTAGCAACCATCGGAGTATAGCAAGTGATGCTGAACGACTAGCTCTATGGTTAAAAACTGCAGCATATCAAAGTGGGGTGTTCTTCACTCGAAAGCTGCTAATTCATCGCTGTAATGATTCTACATCAACCAAAAACATACCATTCTACACCTACTGAAGCGTGAACGTGTAGCCCAACGAGACCCACGACAAAAAGGTCTTCTTGTTTACTCTGTGTGCCATGCAATAATCTATTTTTTACAGGCAACCCTCGGTTGTGATAATCACTCTGATCGATGATGGAGTACAGAGATTAGTGCCTGTAATGGCAGTGATCAAGAAATCAGCAGGCTACCATGGCTCAGCGTCACCTCTATTGAGCAATAGATGGAGAAGAATAATTCAGGCCTGTGAGGTATTGACACGGATTCTTTGCAACTTGGTATCCAAGCAACATGAAAGATTGTTTTATGCATCAACGAATAAGGAATGAGAATGTAAAGCTGTACAAAAAAAGCCAAATTATCAACATCTTTGAAGCTGAGCTTTCTAATGATGAAATATCTGTGGTGCCTTTGGATTTGAACCTACACCTGATACCCAGATGATACATCCAAAGTGGAAAAATCTTCAAAAGCCTGGATGCTGCCCGAATTTCTCTGAATGTATGCCATATAAACCAGGGGGGGGGGTCATATGATTAAAGGTCTATTTGGCAGAGACCATTGCAGAATTAGCATATTCACAAAGGTGACACCCCCTTTGGCCTATCTTCACTATCCAATGAACCAGTCTGCAGGCTATCCAAAGTGCCACCACAAATGAACAATAAGCCAAGCCACTAGCTGGAGTCAAACAACTATGTAATTCGCCATGCAGATGAAGCAGTTTATGGAAACCCATCAGATAATGCTTCTGTTTGGAATGTCACAAGGGTGCTTATCAACCCAACTGTGAATACCACCATTAAGTGCTTATTAGAGAATGATAAATGTCAGGCAGAGGGTAGCACGTTGCTTGACCAACAGCTGGGTGACCGTAACCACTCCACAATTGTTAAATACTCACTGCCGCATGTGTCTGATTATGACTAAGTTTAAATTATTGACAGCATTTCTCATTGGAAATAAAAACAGGCACATCAATATGCTGCCAGACAAGGGGGAAAGTTTCCTTCAACTGTTCAGTACAGTCCTCAAATACTACAGATTGCTGTGGAAAGACAATGTGAGGAAAGACTGTTCGATACCGCAATCTGCGAGGAACCAGAGAATGGCTGGCATATAAATACGAGTCTCCTGAATAATGTACACAACGTGTAGCAGCAGATGGGCTCAACCTGGAATGAGAAGTTACCAACTGCTCAAATATTGCACCTTAGCTTATGTTTTCATCATGGTTGATACTTGGGGTGTTCAAGAAGTTCTGGCCACACCCTGTACAGTCAAAGCCACGTCCACCTCACCCATTCGTGTCGGGGGCGGAGACTCAAACCACCTGTTTTTTTTGCAATTACCATCAACAAAATTTCATTGTCAAGTTTTGAAATTTTCATGTTAAAATGGCAAAAATCGTTATCGACAGTAATTTATCGATCAACTGGATGCTATTCAAATAATACTTACCCTGCCTGCACAGTCTTGAGAAGGACTTGGTACAAGCCAACTCTTCGGTTTATTAAAGGTTTTTTTCTTTTTCTTTGATCCAATATGGTGCCAGACCAGTGACCGAAGATGTCACTTATATCAAACTATATTTCACATGGGTAGTTGATCAATTAGTTAAAGTTTTGCATTGATCGGTTAGCGGTTTCAACAATTGCAGAGAACTGATTGTTTTTTCATACTGACCAGATCAAGCGTTGCACTTGTAAAACTATGACGTCATCATGGAGGCACCGATGACGTCATCATTCACATATCTTATTCCGCATGAGGAGTACTTGCACATTTCAATTTTTCCCATGGAGCGATTTTGGAGATATGGAGGTGCAAAGTTTTTTGTTTTTTTCCAAGATGGCGCCTGTACCACGTGACCTATGATGTTGTAATTGTCATTATAAATTCCTACAGGAGGTGGCGCACCTGTGATCAAAAATTAGTGTCAATTGGACGAACAGTTGCAAAGAAAAAAAAAAATTCATTACTTATCGAATCAAGCGTTGTACTCATCGAATTATGAAGTCATAATGAAAAAAGCGATGACATCATTGTTAACACATCCTGTTCCCCATGGGGAGTTCTTGACAATGAGTAATGTGTAATTTTTTTCCATGGAGTGGTTTCAGAGATATAGAGGTGCAAAGTTTTTCGTTTTTTTCCAAGATGGTGCCTGTACCACATGACCGATGACGTCATAATTATGACGAAAATATTCTGCAGCAGGCGGCACACCTTTTCATTGGAACATGAGTATGTCTATTAATTAGGTACTGTTTGAACACGAGTACGTCTATTTCATATCATTGTACCGTGACGTCCATTAAATATGTATTCTTGGAATATACCTTTTAGATACTTTGACCATTTAGACCCCTTGGATATTAAGACCAATGTAGACATTTTAAGACCCTTTTGACCACTTTGGACGATTCAGACCCTTTAGACCTTAAATTACACCCTGCAAGACCCCTTTGACCTTTTAAGACTCTTTAGACACTTTAGAAGCTTTCGACCCCTATAGACCTTTTCAGTGTTTTCATAATGTTTTCATTTTTCTACACATTTTGACCTTTACACCTTCACACCTTCACACCTTATCAGACATTTGCCCTTTAGACCATTTCGAGCTTTCATTTGCAATTAATGACCTTTCATTTAGTACATCCTTCCATTAATTTGCCAAACAAAATACACCACACAAAACAAGACCTGGTGAGGGTCTGCAAACTCTGATGGCTTTCTTTGGCTCTTTCTAGTTACCTCCACCACCGAAGGTGAAATAAATTATGTTTTCACCCCTTTCTGTCTGTTTGTCTGTCTGTTTGTCTGTTTGTGTACAGGATATCTCAAAAAGTTGTGGACGGATCCAGATCCGGATCTGATAATTTTTGAAGTGATTCTTCACCATTGAGAGGTAGGGCGAAACCAATATATAGCACGATATCTCAAAAAGTTGTGAATGTATTCGGACGAAACTTGGTGGACAGGTTGGGTGTATCACAAGGACGAATTGTTTCGATTTTGGTGAAGATCTGAATCCAGATCTGGATACATGAATTGTTTAATTTTTAAAGTGATTCTTCACAATTGAGAGATAGGGCCAAAAACGATATCATACTGTATAGCACGATATTTCAAAAATGTATTGATTGGGCCTGATATGTTCTCATGGATCAGGCATTACGTGGCGGAGGTTTGCGCTCTACTGAGTATCCTTCTCGTTTTGATCTGTTCTTACATTGCTCTAGTGGCGAAATAAAATGCCCAGGGATGCCGAGGATAAAAGTGGGGTGGAGACACTCTGTTGGGTGGGAAAACAAAGCTTGCTTGGACCTCCCCCAACACACCCCCCCTTGGGCCATTCAAGGGAAGATGCTCGGAGAGACAGAAGTTGAGATTTTGGAAACTGAATATATGCTTCACGTCACCGTTTCGTCTACCCAATATGGCATAAATTCTCCATCATTTATTAAAAGCATACAAGATGAATTATACTGTACTATGCTTGACTGTATTTATTGTCAGTTCAGTCATTGGACCCATATTGGACATTCACATCGCTATCTCTCCTGCAGCATATTTTGTTAATCGTTACTCATCTAAATCCAATCAACGTATCAAAAACTGAACAGGCTAATTTAACATGCTGATAACTCGAATAGGCTCTGTTAACGATGTACAACGTGGAAACAACAAGATAATTACTGTTTGTTTTCTACTTGTAAGGTGCGTGTATGGTGCGGGTTCAAACGGCTCATGTATGATGAGCCCGGGGTCTTATCTTTATCTGTCTATCACCCTTGCTTATCTTGCTTCCAGGAATTATTGCGGCGTCTGTGTCTGTAGATTTATGGTAGTATGAATGACTATGGGGCTTGTGAGTTTAAGGGTGAGGTTATTTCTTTGTCACACCGATTTTGTTTTTCAAATGACTGTTAACTTGTAAATACGTGCATTTTGCTAAAAATGCCCATTCATTTCCAACCTGCCAAATTGTCTCTTTCTACATTGGTTAGACACTAGTGTGTAAATCGTGGGTGGGAGTTTTGCCCCACAGTTTCACTACGGTCATAGATTAGCCGATGATGCACTTACGGTTCCGCTCGGGCATTCATGATTTATTGGAGTGGGGCGTCGAGAGTACGGTGCCCTACCTGGGAGGTTTTATTTGCCGGAAAGGTAATGCAGGAATTAGACGCGAGGACCCTGCCTAAACTAATCGGCTCAGAGGGCATCCGTCCGTGGTTGCTTAACAACACATCATGCCACGGAGTTATCTGCGGCTCCTCGGCTTCAAGATCAAAGGTCGATAAGCGGGTCCAACTAGCCCCTCGGAACCCAGCCGGCAAACTTGTAACAAGATATCATCCTAGTGATGTTCCTTTACCAGCTCCACTGTTCCACCACACTTCTTCACTGCCACCCATCTACCCACCCCCTACACTCACTACATATAATTTGAGAATTAATTACTGTTGTGTTGATAGTTGGGCCAAATGCCCTCTTCCTTTGTCAAAATTACTTGCATCATTTCGACATGGCACAAATATATTCAAACGTGTCTTTCATAAAAGTGAATAAGAAAACTTCATAGAAATCAAATCACAGATTGAAACCAGAGAATGCTGAAATGTGAAAAGACATCTGGAATGAAAGACTTGCTGGATACGCGGAATCTTATGGAATGCGGGGAATGAGTAATTACTCTGCAACAACACTGACCATCACTGCCGTTCAACAGCCCGAGGTTGGAGCAGCCTGGTTGGAGAAGACCATTGGCAGGTCCAAATGAAAGTCCATGATCTGAAGCCAGGATAGTTGTGAGGGGTCCTCTTGGCAAGCAAGCTGGAGTTGGTGAAGCTTCAGTTGAAATATTTGATGGAATAGGTGTCTCACCCTGCGGTTTTGGGAAAAATGGGAATGTCAAGTCAAGAAAATAGCTGAGAATTCTGTTGCAGTGAAATCTCCATATAAAAATGATCTAAGGCTCGTGGGGGAGCTTGTACATGCACTGTAGGACACACATTTAGGAGATGTCATTGTATTGTTACAAACATTTTACATTTTAAACTGCAATAAGTAACTGAAGATTCTCAGAAAATGTGATCTCAGTTATACTTTAATGTGTGTCAAAATATAATAATTTGACCTGCAGATAGCTCATTCAAATATGATAATCCATGGAGCCGCACGCATACGGTCTGCGCAGCAGTTTCATTCAATACATAGCAGTGTTTTCATGAAATAAGCCGGTCAACCTTATATGCTGATCAATATATCGGGAATTTGGTCAAGATATCCACCCGAATGTTGTCGTTCAGGGTTAATTTACCTGAAGACCTTTGACAGACATAAAGGATAGCCAGCTTAATGTGCTCTCTAAAAAGAAATGTACTGAATAAGTAACGCATGATTAGTATAGACTACTTACCCGAGGTGGGCCCGAAGGTGAGAGCGACCAGGGGCCATGGTGAGTTGATTGCGGAGCACGGTAAGGGATAGATCTCAAGTCAGGGTCGACCGGACTTTTACCAGAAAGCTCACTGATCTCAGCAGCAAGTAGGTCCATTCTGTCGTCCCCATTCACTGCCCTACAATAGCAAGGGTTTCATTTCAAGTCATGGTGATCACATACATGATGTACGTAGACGTTATTACATGCCTGGTATCCATGGTTTTACTATACACATGTCAGGTACAGAGCTACCGTGTACATACGGCCTGTGGCTGCTGGTTGCCTCATTTTCTGGGGGCGCTGCCGTGCCACTGATGCAGTGCCCCCCTTTACCAGTACACCGTGCTCATTTCGCCGATCTTAGAAGGATGACAGGCTGTTAACCCCACCTGGTGTTAAATCAACGTTTTCCTTCCAAAATATAATATAAATTGTTATAACCATCATGTCCTTCCCGACACTTTCAAAAGCAAGCCCATCAGACTATATTAAGAGGAAATGGATTAAAGATTAAGAGGAGCATTCAAAAAGTTCTCGGAACTAGATAACCACGATAGTCCAAGAAACGCCAACGATTCTTAAGATAGAAGTGGATTTTTTTTCTTCTTCTGTACAAGGGTCGAGGCTCATGATGCAGTTGAACTAACAATGGCAAGGTGGAAAAACACAATTGGAGACAATGAATAATAGGCCAGGGGCCAGTGGGACCTACCTTGCACCCCCCCCCCCCCATCCTCGCGCCAATTTTTCATTGATACCACAGTGTTCATATATATCCCAAATATCAGAAAAAAGATGTTCCCAGAAAAATAACTCATTTGCACTATGCTTTATTAAGCTGTTTCTATCCTTGCATGTAATTAAGCTATCCAAACATTATTCTACATCTCTGACAACAAAGGAAGTATGTTCACTCTATTCCTTGACCCTCCAAACATACGTGTAGATTCCTCATTTACAAATTTCCATGTACCAGAAGTTGAGATATTTATGAAAATGAGAATTTCCATAATGGCGGATCCTAATTAGCATATCAATGCATTTAA